>NC_082614.1:2330860-2630860 GCF_030936135.1 Gavia stellata
GTGACAAACTTCAATTTTCTAACCACAAAATCTCTACCCTTTACAAAGATTTTGTAATTCCTTTATCTAACGCAGATCTTCAGTTTTCAATGGTAACTGCAGGGTATCTTAGCAGCTAGATACTTATTAACTGCACTCTTTGAGGGTGTTAAGTTTTAAATGGATGCATCTCTCCACTGAGCCCATGAACATCACCCACTTGACCATTTAAGAGAGGCTTGTTGATAAGCTTCGTGATTACAGCTAGGAGGAAGCAAGCAATACAAGGACAGTTGAGCATCGTTTAGAAGAGAACTAATGCTACAGTAAATGCTTACAGAAATCTAAGTCTTGTCAGGCATCTCAGTCCTCAGTGCAATACACCAGCCCTTTTTTAAACTAGGAGAAGTGCCTAGAAAATCAGAAGTAATTCTACAAAGGGCTGCAGCAGAAGTGGAGTCTTCCTTCTGAGCCAGAAGCTTAGAAAACAAGGGTTGTTCCCTATAATTTCAGCAGCAAAATTTAGCCTTCTGATAGCAGCAACATTGCAGGTGGCACCCATCACTTGTAAGCACGCTCAGTATACCGTTCTGTCTTCTGCTTTTCAGCTTTGTTATATCATGGCTATCTAGGTTGAAGTTTTCAAAGCCAAATCTTTGTCTTGAGCTGTATTTTGTCTGAAAACTTCAGCTAAAGTATTTCGGCTATTTCTCATCAAGGTTAGGAAGAATCGTGTGTTATATTAAGCACAAATACAATTACATCTCCTGTGCATCTGACTTGGAACAACAGCTTGAAATAAGGCAAGGCCTGCCTCTGTTAGGTGACTTTTTCTGTTTCATAAAAATCCATGTAAATCGGGGAATCTTCTCTTGAATACACTCTACAGAGATTGAACAGCTCTGAGATCAGTGAAAGCTATTTTTGCTGAGCCTATGAGCCAGCTCCAATGCATGACTGGACTGTGCAGGCAGGAGCCAGCCCTCCAGAGCAAGCGTATCATCTTGCCGGACTGCAGAGGTTGAATAGGGTATTACCTGAAATTACAGTTCCTGGTTAGGGTAGAGTCAGATACCAGAAAAGAGGCTCCGTTCTCATCAAGCCCTTGCAACAGGTTGCAGTTAAGCCTGACTAAAATGTGAGTACAGTGCTTACCCTGCTTCCTCTGTAGGGTCAGTTACTGTAAAAGCTGACAGTCTGCTACTCCGGTTATCAAACACTTCATTAGCACAAGTGGCAGAAGACTGTGCTGTGGATCCAACTATAGCAACTTTGTTGATGAGCCTTGTGATACCACATGGTGAAATTTTGATTCTTTTTTTTCCAGAATGCTTAGGTTTTAACAAAGTCAATGACTCAAGTATAACCCTTCATTTTCCTCTACCGTCTTCACCACATAGAAAGACCATTTTTATACTTTAAATCAAGCACTTACTTTGGAAGGGCAGAATTCAGGATTTTCATACAATAGCAATTTTCCTTCTGTACATACAGTATTTTACAGTCTGTAATGATGTGAACACATACGATTTTTTCACACAGGGTGACTGGTCCTCATTAAGCATGTGACTTCAGTATTCTGTTATACCCTCATTACTTGATGCCTCCTATCACTTCATGCTACTTGAGCTCTGCTCAGAGTAGAAAATTACTAAAATTTCTTCAGCCTTTTTATGACATCACCACCACAGTAAGATTTCTTTAAAAACCCAACTTACTTTCACATTGCTGGCTGACATAAGGGACAGCTATTCTCTGTATTTCCCAAATGAAAACTTGAGACACAAAAAGACTAAGGTTACGGTAAGGTTTTTTGGTGTCCAAGCTGAGATGTCTGGGATTAGACTTTTTATAAAAAGCACTTAATTTTATAGATCACATTACCATTAAAAGCTAAACCACTGACTTCAGTTTGCAGCTGTACATGGCTTTTCTAGAACCACATAGGAATTATTTGGCAAAGAAAAGGATGGAATTTAATTCTCCAGTGTAGCATTCAACTTTAACTTGTAGAACATTATTCTTCTTCCAATGGCCTCTTTGTTCTCTATGCACTTTCCAGTTTCTACAACAGCTTCTTTCAATACCTCACCTCGCTTCATCCATAGGGCACAGTATACACTGGTGATGGATGGAAGAAGTTTTACAGAAAAATAGCATGGAATCACAGAATTAAAAACTAAATCACAATATAAGCACACCAAAGGGGGCAAATTACAACTGCAGAAGCAATGCTAATTCCCACGTAGCCTAACCGAGCATTGACTTTGTAGTCTCTTTTGACATAAGGCTTTGCGTAAGTGTGCATGTGTGCCTCCACAGAAGGAAACAGAAAGGCGTGCTAAGGTTTTACACAGCGGAATTAAAATGGGATGTAAGAAGTGAGAGAAGTTGCAATGAGGCAACTGTAAGTTGTGATTAGCACTCAAGGGAAGTTCCAAGTCTCACTTGTTCTGTTGCCAGCAGCAGTAGGACATATTCTGAAACAGGAAGATGCTAGAAAAAACTTCTGGAACCTGCTGGTAATTTGGATCAGAGGAGAGCAGGCTCTGCTGAGATTTTGGGTCATATTGCCAATATTAAGAAAGTGTTGGGTAAGAGCAGTAAACAGGATTGTGGCACAGAGGATGCTGGTGGAAAATCCATGCAAGACTAATAAGGAGCAATTCCAAGGTGGGACTAGAGGGGAAAATGAGATTTTTAGTTAGTGCATAGCACTTCTGAAAGTCACATCTTGGATATCTTGACCTGGAAAGTTAAACTTGGAAGGCATCTAAGAGCATAAAATTTCTTCAAAAAGTTTAGTAGCAGTGACTTTCAAAGTGTGTTAAGGAGAGGGACAGAAAAGAGTCCCAGTTCCTCAGTACCTAGTCTTATGCTTTAGTGAGTCTTTTTCTTTCATAAGTAATAAATCCCACACTTCTGGCTCTGGGACACCACATCTGTCCCAGGCTGCAATAGGGGAAAGTCTTTGCAGAACCATCACATAGTTCCTGTGGCTCTAGAGTATCAAAGTTCAGATTGTTGTCCAAAAAGAGTGAATCTATTTCTGAGTGAGTTCCCACAAAAAGCATCCAAGATTATCAGGGAGAGGGTAATGAGAGGATAGGCTATCACCTACGCGGAAACACCGCTTTAGTCACACAGAAAGCTAGGATTAACTTGCATATCGTACAGTACAAGAGAGCACAGACAAGGAACAGTAAGATCTTTACCTGGATATTTTTTGTAATACATCACCTATGTACCTGCTCTCAGTGCTTGTTTTAATGCTTCTGTACTTTTTGATCAGCATCTAGAAGACGCAAATGCTCCAAGAGACCCTGTTTCTCTCAGGCTGAAAAAAATGTACACAAACTTCATGTTAAATGATTGATAAATATCTGGTCCCATGATGAAAGAGAGGCTGCAAAGACACTGGAAGGCCTGCTGCCATCACAATTAACACAACTTCCCTCTGGTACCTTCTCTTCTAATGTGAGCCTTCTGGAAGAGGTTGTGGCCTAGAGAAAGTGCTTTGGCAGCAACAAACTGCTCCACTTGCCCTCTTCCCTTTCCCAGTGCAGAAGGATGGATGTTGTTATATGTCATGGGTGGTTCTACATGAATGCCTAGTGCAAGAAGAGCTTGTTGCTCAAGGAGCATAAAACTTCTGCACATGCAAGTCACTTGTGCAGCTAGTCATGTGATGGAAGAAGGTTCAGACTGCCCAGTGAGAAAGGCTGGGCACCAGTATTTTGGACCATGGTATCCCATGGAGCTGAGCTCTGACACAAGGTGGAGGCAGGTTGCAGAACAATTCTAATTATTATAAGGTAAGTGCTCATTTTCCTTACAAAACTGTTTAATTATATGTGGCTGTGCCCAGAGCCAGGAACAGGTGGTGACATGATAACCAAAGCAACTGTGGACATGCCTGTGCTCCATTAGAACAAGAAAGAGCACTGGGGCTACTCAAAATCAAGTCTTACTAGCTTCAGACTCACAGAAGACACAGCTGTCACAGATCAGCTGACACCATAATAGAATCATAGAATGGTTTGGGTTGGAAGGGACCTTAAAGAGCATCTAGTTCCAAGCCCCCTGCCTTGAGCAGGGACACATTCCACTAGACCAGGTTGCTTAAAGCCCTGTCCATGTCCAACCTGGGCTTGAACACTTTTATAGTTTGCTTCAGCTGAATGATCCAAATCATACTACTTCAGGCCAAGGACATTCTGATATTTCTTTCATGTTACATGGCAGAGCTGTAACCATCCATGCCAGGAAATATGGTATGTACCTGAAAAAGGTATCTGGTCCAAAGTCCAAGTGCAAAACTGTGTAAAGAATGGCCGCCACATACAGGCCAAGTTCTCTCCAAACAGATTGGATGAGATGGTACTTTAAAAAAAAAAAAAAGCACCAAAAAAACCTGACCAACCGAAAAAAAACCCCCAAGTAAATATTTTCCAAGATATAGTGAGGAGTTCACAGTGCTAGTGTGGACTAGTATTTGTACACTTGCCCTGGCACTGTTTTAACAGCATAAATAAAAAACTTCACATGAGTAATGCCAGTCTTGCCACAAAAAACTCATTTGCAATGTTTAGATCCAGCTTTCAAACAAAACTGACAAGTATTTATTCAACAGTGATTTCATACTATGTTTTCAACAAATAAATGTCAGTGTTTTCCTTTTGATTTTGGAAATGTAGCCCCTTGTAACTTGGCTGCATATCTGTATTGAGCATGCAAAGAAAATTCTTACTTAGGGCCTTACTTATACACCAGCCATTAAGACCTCTGGAAAAAAAGTGTGTCCTTGGTATCTTTCTCCCTATAGAGACAGGGATATATAAATAAAAAAACCAACCTAGGATACCAGTTTCTTACAGTTCTTTTGGTCTGATTTTCCTTCTCCCCCCTCCCCCCATGCTTCACTCCATTCTCCAGGATATCAGCTTAGATTGCTGACAACAGCATGAGGAGGGGATGGGAGACTTGCAGGCACCTGGGATTTCCTAAACGAAATCTTTGGCAACTGTGTCTTTTTATTATTTATTTCCTTATTTTTAATTCCACCCCCCTCAAGCTGTCATTCCTTAGCAGTGAAAATGAAAAGCTGCCATTTATGTGTGTACAACAATGGAGGCCTCTGCAGGCCACATGGCTCCTGCAGTTTAATTTACTTTAATTCATTTTATATTGAACTAAATGATCTTATTTGCCTTTTTTAATGGAGCGCCTTCAGCATGCAGGGTGGGAGCCAAGCCCCCCTTCCAAAGAAATTATGAGCCCAGCTGCTATTAAAACTTGTACTCAGCTTGATGTGCCCATCATAGCTCATGGGGAGGAAGGGACATCTTTAACCACAGGTATGCTCCTTCTCCCACAAACTCCCACTGATTGCAGCGGTGTAAGATTGGAGTCTGATAGTGCGGTTACCTTCTGTTTTCTGCTTTTCTCCCCTATTTGCAAGCTCCTTCTTTCCCTGCTTTCCAGCCTGATGGTAGTCTCTCAGCCTCTCTTGGCACCTCTGTTTTCCAGGCTGGTTTGGCACCTAGGAAGGCCTGGGATTATTTTGTCAAATTTTCAATCTTCCCTCATTCTTTGGAGGGGTTGCTTGCAGAGATATTCAGTTTCTGAGGTACTGAAGCTTGGAGAACTCTGGCTAGTTGTATCCCCATAATATAGCAGCCTTCGTGCTTCATACTTCAAGCATGCATTATGTTTACTATTCTCTGTATTCAGATTGCAAAGCCAAACCTCTTTTTCTGCCTTTCGGTTTTAGTTTGCCTTTTCTCAGTTATTAAAGCATGAACTGATGCTATAAATCCAAGATGGTTCTTGATGTCATCTTAAACCAAATGCTGCCCTTCCTGTGATGGGGCCATACTAGGAATACATGACCCAGGTATCTTAGACCGGGAGAACTGAGTGCTCTAGCCCAAATTTTTCATGTGTTCACTGTCAAAATGAAAAGATGCATCTGGGGTAAGCAGCGTTTAGTACTATTCACTATTTTCATTAGTGATCTGGATGGAACAAAGTAGGCTTATCAAATGTGCAGCTGACACTAAACTGGGAAAGGCTGTAAACCCACTGGAAAGAAGGATTGTAATCCAAACTCATCTTGACACACTGGAGAAATGATCTGGAAAACGGGGTGCCTGAAGACAGTCCAGAAGAGAATAAGATCTGGAATGAATGATCTCTGAGAAAAGACTCAAAAAATTGATGGTGTTCAGTCTACAGAGAAGACTGAGGAGAGATATGAAGACTTTGATGTGTAAAAAAGAAAGAATCTGATCTTGCTCCAATCACAATGGATAAGGAGAGGTAAGAGACTTAAAAGAAGGACATTCAGAGGAGGTGCCTCATACTAGAAAGGCTATGCATGCATCAGTGAAAAACACATAGTATTCAGAGACGACTAGAATCTCAAGGAGCAGCATGAAAAGCCAGACTAGCTTTGGCAGTGCCTTTGAACTTCCAAAATGAGGAAAATACGAAGGGCCTGCTCAGAGGTTGAGTGCAGAATGATCAAAGTCCCTGATATGCCATCCATGGGCAAGTTTTTATCATCTGTTACTGACTGGCAGCAAGAAGGTACTGCAAGGAAGCTCAAGATTAAATACTGCTATCCCATTCACAGCTGTGTTGAACTCTACCCCTGACAGTGCAGCAATCTCCACTTCAGGCCCTGTATTATGGGGACCTAGAGGCTGCTGTTCTGACTAGTTATATTGGCAGAAAAAAATCTCAGTGTATATATATCTTAAAAATATCCTAGCTCTACTCTATGAATTTAATTTGTATTTCTCCAGCAGCTTGCTACCTGCTACCATTAAGTGACAGCCATCCAGAAGTTCATAAACTACAAGCTAGGCTTCAAGCAGAAATACTACTACAAGCATATAGGGAGGAAGAGATTAACTTTGTTTCTGGCAAGTATTAAGATAGCAAATAACTTGAGATGAATTTGGTCAAAGTTGATGTGCCTAAAGTGCAATAGAACTGTTCTAACTCAGAAAAAGCTTACATTTAAAAAAACCTCATCTGAAAAATAAGATGTGTAGCACCGAGCTGGCCTGTAGAAGTAAGCTGGGTCATCAGGCTTAGGGGAAGAGCTCAGCTATGTGGTTACCAATTACAATTTCTGTGGCATCCTGGGGTTCTCTTGGAGTTCTCCCGCTCTGGTTTGATCTTGCTTAATTTGTTACACCAGATCTCATCCCTGGTTGGCTTAATGGATGCACTGTAGAGAGGGGGATAAAATAAATCCACATCCATAGTGGTAGGTAACAGCAGTCTCAGATGTCAAGGGACAGTGAGACCATCAACAACATCCTAAGACAAAAAGGGACTTAAAAAAAGTGAGAAATATTGCTCTCCAGAAAAAGGTATTAAAAATGAAGCATCTGTGCTCTGAGTCATTATAGGCCCTTGACAGATGTGATCTTACCAGCCTCCCACTGTAGCTGCAAATAAAGACCCCTTCTCTTTCTTCTCTCCCGACAAGGATTAATGAGTACTTGGGATAGCTCTCAGACAAGCAAGCAAAGGCTGTGAACCTTTTCCAACACTGCAATTTATCTTGGGAAGACTATTCACATCACTTTTCCCTCCCTCCCCAGGCTGGATTATGCTCTGACCTAGCACATTAATCTCCCAAAATAAAAATAATAATAATAGAAGAAGGAAAAAAAAGAGCTGGACAATTGCCAGAAATAAATTAATAACCATCTCGAATAGCCCTGCTGTGCCGGAACAAACTGCTCAACTCCCCTGCCACCCATGTCATTTGTAAGCAAAACTATTCCCAGTTTAGATATCCTCTTAAGTGCCCTGCCTGAGACTTTCAGCGATTAATGATAATATCTTGCATCTATATAAAGCCTTTCATCCCAACAGCTGCCACAAAGTTTCTTTACCAAATGCGAATAATACACATTGCTACATTTGCCACCGTAATGTAGATACTACTAAGTGGAGGAAGGGGCAGCATGACAGATCTTTAAGAGTAAAAGTATGAAAAGGTATTTCAAGAGAGAGAATGTAGTGAGAGAGCTTCAAAAGTTAGGCCTAGTCTACATATGATTTTATAAATATTTAAGCATGTTAACCATTTAGTTAAAATATTTCTTCACCCATGGTTAGAACTGGTGCTGTCTTTTGTGGCATCAGTAGCTTCAATTTAATACTGTTACTTCTTTGACCCAAGTGGAAAGCCAAAGAGACAAGTAATTGCAATGTCTTTCCATTAAATTAAGAGATTTGTTCTTCAGAAGTATCTATTTACAGAGATTACTCAGAAAACAAGACTTAGAACAAAGTGAAGCAGAAGCGCAGTTATACCACTGCTTGTCCCTATTCCTTCTCAAGCAATGCTTACCTTTCTCTCCGGACTTAAATTACTTGCCGACAGTGCCAAACCCTTGCTCAGGCCTCCAATGGCTCAAAACTCACTACCCAGGTGACTTTCTGCCAAAGTTTTATCAGAGATTTTATTATTTTTATTCTTCCATCTGCATGCTACACCTGCTTCTGCTTTCATGCTGCAAACATGTTGTAAAGGTATCAAATTATCAAAGACAAACATCTATCAAGAAGAAAAGAGACTCTTACCTTTGACTTGACAGCTAGGATGATCTTAGGCAGGGCAACAATGAGGCATTTCAATGCGATGGTGAGGTATTTCAATACGAAGTCGGCGATGCCCACAATCCACATCAGGTCGAAGAAGTCCAGCCTCTCAAGGTTGGGTTTCAGAAATATAAGGCTGAAAGGCATGACAACAAGGCTCAAATACCAATGAGGAGAGCCTCACTTAAGCTTCTTGATACTAGCTGTATCCACTGGTGGCCAGAGAAAGCCTAGAAACCCCACGGAACTTCAATGAAGTTCTCAAGGGCAATAGGAATAAGACATGCAAATTAGTCCCATGGTTCCTCTGGGCCTCTTGACTTTGTCTGTTCTTGCCCATTTCTACTGAGGTCAGCAGGTTTGCCCACTATCAGAAAACAGGACCCAAACACGTACAAGATCTGTTTTGGAAGGCTACAATCTCCATAACCTGCAATCCACACTGTAAAAGAGCCTTTGGTCTAATGACAGTGCCTTTAGTCCACAGGCTTTCTCTATCCGATCTGACTGTAAAAGCTGGTCCTTTGAAGTCCAAGTCATCAATAGTTATGATTCCTTGAGGAAGTCATGGCCAAGTCAAGACCACATCTTGCTCCTCTGAGGCTGGCTTGCCACAGGTAGAACTACTGCAGGGGCAGCAGTCTCTAAAGCTACTAGTGCATGTGAAGCAAATGGGTGACAAAGGAAGCACTGTATTAGACGCGGCAGAAATGTCAGAACTTCAGGTGCGTCATGCTCTGACAGTGGCTTGCCACTGTCTGAAGCAGACCGAGAGCTGGGCTGTGTTAATTAGCAACTCTTACCTGAACTAAAGATCCAAAAAGGTGGTGCCCCTTACATAATGTTATTGATGGGGCAGAACATTTGCTCTTTAAAGAAGGAGAGTCCAGGACAGCAGAACTTCATGTAGCAATGGGCAGGAGCAACTGACCTAAGCAGCAATGAGGACTGGACCCTACTCAGACTGAAGAAACAGGATTCCTCTTCAGGATATTTACCTACTAAAGCCTCATGGTAGAAAGCAAAAACTTAACAAAAAAAATGCAAAAGTAAAGTAACCAACCCAAAATGAAAAGCCTGAACATGAATTTAAAATACTCACAACATTGGCACAGCACAACAGGTAAAATTACACCCTAAAAACAGAAACAGAATCAGAGACTTTACTACTACTATCCATGCACTAGAAACAAGTAAAAAGTAAATAAATCAGGAAATGAAAAGTAAGCCAGAAAGAAATAAAACTGAAGCAGCTATTTCTAATTTCACAGGCCTGCCTCGTGAATAGTCACAGGTCCCCACACAGCAAGCAATAGATACTCTAGCCCAAGCATGACACAGCAGGCACCACTACAACACTCGCAGGAACTGGGCTTGTCAGTGAAGCTGTTGCCCAGCCTGTTCACTGCTAATAAACCACACCCTAAACAGTGTGTAGGATGGCCCCAATTTGCTGAAACCCTTTTATTTTAGATTAACTATCCTTTATTTTAAATTAGTCCCATTCACGCTTTTAACCTTAATCACCTTCTTAAAGACACAGTTTCCCTGTGGTGCAAACAAATTTCTTCTTAATGCTTTCACACCTTTATGCCATACCTGTTTCTTCTCTTCCATTCCCTCCCACAAGCCCTATACACAGTACCCCATGGCTTCCCATCTCTCATTCAGATCCACACATACAAGCATCCTCATCTCTCCCCCTTTCCAGTAGCATTTACATACACAGCTTTTCAATGATCACAAATACATTAGGGGCCATTCCAAAGGATACCAGGGTTGAGGGCAGACCTTGACTCTTCTACTGCATGGACAGTAAAGGTGGGAAGAAGCAAGGAAGCAATGAAATAAATGACAGAAAAAAACATACCCAGAAGCCACCTAGCCATAACCCACTGATGCATGTTACACACATTGTATTTTCAGTCTGAAGTTCTAAGTCCCCTTCAGTGGGACAAATAAAATTTTCATTGGGAAGGTAATTCATATCTTTTTTTAGCTACTAATATCAAAATTACTTTCTCAAGTAACTAGGTTTGATATCGCTCCGTTTCTTCTTATTTACTCTACTAACATCCCCTTGCTTAAGTTCTGTATCTTTGTTTCCTATCTGTCATTTAATCCCTGCTTTATAATAAGCAGGGACAGTACTGAACCAAATCCATGGGTACTAACTTCTCTATATTTGAGAACCACTTTAGTCAGAATTTGAAAGTGGAGGCTATCTTAATTACCTCAGATCCAAATGCCTCCAAGCCCTGCGGACATTGAAGGTAAAACTCTACTATTTCATCTCCAGTTTATCCCCTGTAATAGACTCAAATCTTGACAGACTGAACAGAAAAGAAAACATTACAGGAAGAGAAAAATCAGTGGGTCAACTTCTTATCTGCTTCCAACCCCTGCTCTTTATGTTCAGTCACAGCGGTCAAAATGGAAATTCAGAAGTCCCACTATAGAAAAGTATCCACCCTGCTTCGATACATAAGAAAATTGCAAGTGTACATGTTCCAAGCAGCAACGCTGTAGTATATCATCACACCCTGGCCCATTTACACGCTGGTTATGTCATTTATTGATAGGAGCATAGTCCACTGGTAGAAGTAACGCACACATACTTTTCCTCCCTTGAAAGGTATTACAAAGATGTAACAAAGGCAGCAGATACCTTAAGTATGCACACTTCCTCCCAAAGTGTGGGGAAAAGTGGGCTTCCCTCTTTTCCTCCCTGGCAATTATCACCTGCTTCCATCATGTACAATGTAAATTTTGCCCACCTGTTGTACAGCTGCTGAGAGCTGAATGTGTAAAGCAAGTACAAGGTGTTTCCAGTGAGAAAGACCAGGATCCAGAAGACAACCAACACTGATCTCTTCTCCTGAGCAAGAAAAAGAAGCAGAGAAGATAAATTCAAAGTTTCAAGGGCTGCGCTGAGCCTTCGACTGCTGAAAAATGCAAGACTAACCCAGGGGACACAAATATGCAACTAAGCGTTCAGTAATTAGTTTATTTACATTGGACTAAGACTCAGAAATAGGCTGCTAGGTGAAGACTTATATAAACACAAGCAGAAATGGCTCTCGCTCGCCTAACCTTTTCAAATAAAGTAACTTCAGAGAAATTCATCGAAATATACTGGTGAAAATATACTGCCTTACTTGCAGAACACAATTTTCAAAGTTGGGATCTTTCCTGGGACATCTAAATTCTCCTGATATTTAAAATGCAGTTTGACAAGCAGATTAAAAGAAAGTCAGTTCCATATATCGTACTATAATTCTCAGCTGTCACCTGTCTGGAATGACACTCCATCAAAGGGTGTTTTACAAATAGATCCAAAGTCACCTAGAAGAAGGCTTAGCTAAATCAAATATAACATAACCCATCAATACGTGCAGCAGATATGAATGTTATCTGAATGTATGGAGGTTCTAGAACATGCATTTTTGATTGAAGAAATAATCAAAGGTCAAAAGAAGTACAAATTTTGCATTTCAAAAGACAAGAAACATTATAGACAGAAACTGGGTGGCAGAAGACCTTGTCCTGGGTCTTGGCCCAGTGTAATTTTGTAGAGTAAATTTTACTCCTGGGAGAAAAAAAAAAACCCAGCATTTTCCTTGTGAGCTGATTTATTAAGAAAATAGCTCTTTGTAGCTATTCAACAGCCAGGGATGTTAGGCTGAGATTTAAAGCAGGCGGATTAATGGGCACACTGCTGGAAAGACTGAGGTGCAAAGTGCAAGGCAACAGCAATCTATTACATGATTGTGCAATTTATCTGTTCATTCAGCATTGTATCACATTTATTCTACTGCTGCTGCTAGATATAAGTACTTGTGCCACCCATGTCATTTTTACAAAAAAGCAGTTCCCGTCTTGTGTTTTTAGTGCTGTTGAAGTATTCTACTGACACTGAAGATCATAAGGCCTGAAAAGATCTGCTGGTTTCTTTATATTTTAAGCATATTATCAACAGGGCATTATAAACATGCTAACGAGCAATATATGTACAAAATCCTTCAGCTGAACATCTCAAAACATTATCTAAATGCTAATAAATTAAATCTCATCATTAACTAGTGAAATATGTTTCAGCACCTCTGCTGTACATAATGGGAAACTAAGGCACAGAGAAGTGCTTGAAGATGCACTGCCAGCCAGTGGCATAGTCAGAAGCAGATTACAATCTCCCTGACTTTTCCTCTCTTCGTTTTACTACGCCACACTTTCACAAAACAGCAGGATGGAAACTGTGGAAGAGCATCAGTGGGGAGAAATAGGAAGAGGAAGTGAGGATTACGGGCACGGTACTCTTATTCTGACAGATCTGTATGCATATAACAGCATTCATCCCTACATTGCAAAAGAAGGTTCAACATAGACATTGTTTTGTATACAAAGAGCAATGTTGCTTGGGAACGTAAGAGAGGAAGAGGCTATACTCACCTTCAGAGCAACCTGTTCTCGGAGTGTTGAGTTGGCATATGCGAATGTGCTGGCCATACCAATGCACACAGCAATCCCTGCAGGGAAAGGCACTGTCAAAGTATATAAGCCTGGGCAGGAGGATCTTCAGTCCTAAGCCATTTGATGTCAGCATCTCAAGCTTAGAAAAAAATTTACTGGGTGATATTCTGGATGCACTGGGAATTAAAATATATAGGCGACTAAAACAGAGCAGTGTGGACTCACGTGAAGTTGAAATTCAATCTAAATGAAAATGAAGCTACTGCAGTGAGCACTTGCCACCCAGCCCACTACAGACACTCTGTCCAAACGTCAGGTTCTGTGCTGAAGGAGAGCAGAAGTGCTGCAAGTTGTGGCCGCACTGTGCAAACAGAACTCAGCTAGGTGACAGTACTACAACAGCAGTTCAGCAGCTCATGGAGGACAGGGCACAGGGCACACTATCAAAACCACATAGGACACCAGGTCCAAAGAGCAAGATGTTGCAGACATGAATCAATACCTGGTTTTGGGAGAGCAGTAAGTGGACTAAACTCAAGGTTTATTCGCTTCCCAGTGATGATAATCTCAGCATACTTCTCCCAGAATGAGTAAGGATCCTCAGACATGCCACGCATACAATTTTGTAGTAAGAGGAGGATTAGATGAATAGATTTTACATGACCACCGAGAGGCTGAAACATTCAGGTACCATTAAAGAAACCTGGATAGACATATTCTTTAGGGAATTCTGAAGTTCTCAACTGTAAGATGTAACTGCTGATGCTGTTTGGCTTGATTTCACAACTACCATCCTTCCAGCTCTACAAGTGCCTCATCCCTCTGAACTCTCCTGTGCTACACAGAAGCCTTCGCTAATCACCAACGTAAGCTCTCCCCATCTCTCCTAGAGAGAGGTCTGAGTGAGAAGCCTTGGTAACATCCTCAACCCCTGCAGAAATGTCAAGGAGAGATTAGGAAGAGGAACAGAACTGATCTCCCACAGGTCAGGACAGGAAACAGATGGGACTGACAGAGATGAAAACAGCTTGGACTGAAAGTAGGGTGAATTTATCAAATGCATTATCCCATTCATTTGAATATGTCCCCTTCATGCTAGACTACCTCTAGACACTGTCACGTGGATAAATGTATCGGTCACCACAGCATGATAAAGCTTCCTAACCACCCTCTAATACACTTACAATCCAAAAAGGATAGATGCTTACCAAGCTTATGCTGGAAACAAACTTTAGCCAGGAGGATCAATATGAAGGGAAGTCCCTTCTGCAGCCAACCGATCACAGCTTTTAACTCTGAAAGAGCTGGGGCTGGAGTCCCAGCCTGTTCATCACTGCCTTCCTCAGCATGCCCGTGGCGGTCCCCTCCTGCCATGTGCAGTAGAGATGAACCCCGGTGATGGCCATGGTGGAAATGATGGGACGATTGCCGGTGATGAAACGGGGCTCCTTCTGTACGACTGGCCCCTTCCTCCCTTGGGGTTGGCATCTGAATGAATACTTCCCCACCTCCTGCTGAAGAGCCCAGAACCAAACCTGACTGGAACGGCGTGGCTGTGATGGTGCCCGACGGGATACCTGCCAGGCCTGAGAACAGCTGTTGCGGTGAGGAAGCTTCAGCCTTCAGACTTTCAAAAACTCCACTTTCATCCACGCTGGTTTCAGAACTGACTGTTTGGCTCCGGTTTCTGCAGTGGACAGAGATTAGGGAAAAGTGATTAAACAAAAATGAGTGCCACAGAACTTCTTAGTCGTTTAGCCCAATCCTGCCTGTAGTCATTTAAGAGTTCCTCACACACTATCAGAATATGTAGGTCTCCAGATGACAGATGCTTCTCCCTCTATTTCCTGCTGGAAAGTCACAGTTGCAGAACTAGAGGCCAGTAACCAGACTCCTAAGATAAGATCAGAGTACTTCTAAAGAACTGATCAAAATGCACCAGTTCCTTCATCTAAGGAACAGAGTTCCCAAATGCCCCCTTTACTTTTGGAGGAACCAAAGAAATAACACATCTGATACCAAATTTAACATCTTCTATAACGACTTTAATATTTAAAGACAAACATACAAAACCCCATGTAACTTTACACAGCACAACCAAGACAGGTCACATTATATACAAACAAATTAATCAAGCTAACTCAAAGAAATGACCTACCTCCAAAATCTTCTCTCTTTTTTTAGGGATGATCGCTACTTGCCTACTGATGAATAACACAAACAAGAGACAGAGTCAACTGGGGAAGAGAAGCATTGAGAGCTGCTTGTGTGTCCCTGACCCAACAAATATTGTAAGTAAAGGATGTACTCATGGGTCAAGAGAAATTGCTTTGTTTTGATATTCTCGGCAAATTGGACATGTATGTACCTAAATTACTCAGCACTGGACAGAATTAGATCTGGCACTGATTCTTTCCTGAGCTTGTTGGATTATAGCCAGATTCCAAAAAGAAAGTCTTAAATCTCTTCATCCTAATACCAAAAGAAAATAGACTTTCTTTGCCTGAACTCAGTACTGTGGTACTGAAATGAATACATGTAAAGTTTAGATGACAGGGAACAACACAAGTAACAAGTAGAACAATCATTAGGCAGTAAACACCTGGCAGACACAAATACCTCTCTAACTTGCAAAAGGAGAGTAAAGAATAAATAAAGCTCAGCAAGAGGCAAAGCCCACAAATAAGGCATGTTGCAGAGCTTCAGTCTCTCTTGATTTTAATCCTTGGAGATCTCTAACTTTAGAAATAGTGGTCACAAGCTGAGACAGCACAGGCAGGCACATACAGGGCCCTTAACCCTCTCTCTCCCATGGGTTCAAAAGCCTCCCCAGGCATCTTACAGGGCACAGAGCACTGCCTTTCATCTCACTCTGGAGATAGCTTCAAACCTCTCTGGGCATACCTCCCCACTAAGTAAACTCCTAATAAGGTTTTTTATAGCTACACCCCATTCCCAATGTCTCTCCACAAGCTCCAGCAAGGAATCAAGTCAACAAGACACTGCACACCTCTTTTTGGTTCAAAATATTCGTAAACCAGATCTTGGAATTTACACCTAACATTGCAACTCAGGGTTGTATACACAAGACAGGGGCATAATGTGACAGTACTTACATCTGGGAACATAACAAAGAAATTGGGCGGAACCCAGTGTTACAGATAAAGACACGAGTATTGTTTGGAACAATACTACCAGGATACATGACCATGCTTTCAGCAGGAAGGAATTAATCAGGGACATATTTAAAAACAAATAAACAAGGATGAAATTGTGAGTCTGCTGAAGTTAAGAGAAGTGAAGACCAGAGGCAACAGCAGTTCATGCTACAGTTAGAAAACCTTCAGCCTATGTTACTGACAATATGTATTTAGCCTGTTAAAAAACAGAAGCACTTATAAAAACCAATTGACATTACTCTGCTTATCTTTTGCACTCAATAATAGACACCTATCCTGAATATATTTTAACCATTCAAACAGATCCTAAAGTGCCTTATAAGTTTGTACAGACTCAGAGAGCTCTACATTGCAGATGAGAGGGCCCATACAACATCTCATGTGCCTCTCAAGCCCCAGGCTTGCCTGCTGATATAAAACCCACAGACTGCACTGAGGCTTGGGCAGCATCACGCAGAAAAAGTTAAAGATGCCTTTCTTTTCCCCTGAAATTAAGACTGGTACCATGCTAGAAGTGGTCATGACATCAAGCTTCACCTCTACCTGCAAAACTACTAAGAAATACTTAGTGACTGCTTGTGATCACGATCTTTCACTTACAATCTCGGCTCAGCCAGAGCAATGAAATTTCGTTAGTTCCATCTTTGCCTTAGAGTAATTAGATTAGTTTCTTCTTTAGAAAAAAAAAAAAAAAAAAAGTCAAGCTCTAACCCTGGGAAAGCACAAGGGAATATTTAGTACCAGAACAACAACAATGGCAAGCCTCCCTTGCTGATGTTATAATTACAGAAATGAATTAGCGGTATTCTACTTCTAAATATTCACATACATGAAGCTAGATACAGATTCTGGGATGATGTGAAGGATCACCCAAAAATCTTTATAAAATACTAAGTCATAGTAGTTGGGAACTTCAGACCAGCAGACTTTTAAAACACCTTAATAACAGAAGTATAAATAGCCTCTGTTCATACAGATTGATCCTTTCAGATTGATAGCACTCAGGGTCCCCACAGGACTGTGCCATGAATCGTTCTTCTAGGGCTCCAAAACATCCTGCCTATGCTAAGCCAGCTGTCTCCATATGTGCCATACTGGGTCATGAAACCTGAAACACTGTAGCTGGTAGCAGTCAATAACTGCCATGAAGGTGAAAAGTAAATCTGTCTCTAAACTCTCTAAACTCGAGCAGAAAGCTTGGCCACACTGGCCCTGCACAGGAAGTATATGCCTTTCTCAGTTTTGAGCTTTCATCTTCTAAAACACACCGTACACTTAAATCAGAACATTCCTCTCTGGAGAGGAAAACAGAGGAAAAAAGAAGGAAAAAGATTTACCTTTCAGGAGGAACGTTGTCAGTGTTGCTGCTATGCCGTCTCTGCATCTTCCTCAAAACCTTAAAACACAACACGCTCAACATTAACGTTGTAGGTCAACAGTTCCCAGTGTGACTACTATCAAAGGCCCACAGAGTCAGAGGGTTGTGAAAACCATTCAGCTAGTGACATGGCTGGCATAAATCACTTGCTTCTCTGAAAGAGCACCTCAAGCTTGGATTTTGTTTCTTAGTTCACTTGCGAAGCAACAACTTTCAAATGGCAAATGGAAGCACACATACAGTGGTCTCCAAGCAGGGCAGGAACTAGTCAGATCCCCTTTTGCAGCACGTGGCAGTCACAAGGAGTGTACAGCTGTCTGATGACATGTTCTGATAAGGAACTTGAGGACAACTAACAGAGTAGCTCTCGATGTGACACGTGAATCGACATATGCTCTCTGGAAATGAAATCCCTTCTTCTGAAGAAGAAACTTGCTTTGTAAAGCAAAACTGGGAGGAAAAAAGGAAAATGTATAAACACTTTTAATGAAAAAATACAATCAGGTCATGACAATATTCTTTTAAATAAGCGACCCATTCCTTTTAAACCACAAAAATGCCATTAACAAACTCTGTACAATGGTCATAAATAATATGCATATATGCAAAAGATCACATGTTCCTGCTCCACTCATTCTGGAATTGTCAGCATAAATAAAGTAAGGTCTGGAATGGGAAATGAAAAGGCATGAAATGAAATTGTATTAACTTCAGGAACTTTTACTAGAACAAGGAGAGAAGTTTTTTATTCAGTTACTTAAATCCCTGATTTCCAGTTTCTAATTTTAAGGGAACAACCTCAAACACATTACACCTTTTAAAAATAAAGTTAATTCAAAAGCAAAGATGAACACATAATCTTCATCAAGAAGGCACAGCGCAGAGTACCTGGCAAATAGTCTTACACTGTTTAATGTTATATTAGTTACATAAAACCTGAGGAATGGGCTATTTTTTGCAAATTATTTGTCTAGGTTCTCACAGGCTTTTCATAGATTTAGAGAGACATCCTTTAAATACTGAAGTCCGATCCTACTCAGCCCTAGACTATGGTAGCTACTGAATAACTGTAAAAGGCTCTAAGTACTTTTGCATATCAAAAGTTATAACATTATTTGTAACATTTCAAATGGCTTGAATATATGTAAATAAATGTGTAGCCTATAGATGTATTCTGTAAATGTTCTGAGAACATTTCGCAGCTGTTTGTCAGCAGAGGTATGGAAGCTGAGAAGTAGCAAATCTGGAATATTTATTTTTTCCCCTATATTTTCACCTTTTCATTCATATTCTTTACTTTCAGTGACCCACTAACCCATGCAAAATTCCATTACATTCAAATTTTATCCCTTAACAAAGCCCAAATTGTGCAGTTCACAGCACATACACAGACAGTTGCATTTACCACATGCACCTGCAGTGAAAGTACATGTAGTTTGCTCAGCCTTGCAGATAAGTTACAAAACAGTGACAGAAGAAAGGGTATTTCAGTTAAATCACACAGGTAACTGCACTGAATTTCTAAAAGGTTGAGAAAAAAAATGTTAACATTTACAAAAAAGAGAAAGACTCTTGGTTTGTAACATCCAGTCTTGAAGAACCCCATCAAGTAGGCTGAACTGAGACAACACTGGATTTGAGTCATCACTGACAGAGAACATGGAGGTTTTAATATGAGATGGCAACTTTGGCATCCCCTTGACAGCTAATATAAATGCACACATATCTATGTAAATAAAATTTGGCATAATCATACATGGCAGGAAAACCAGAGCTTTTAACACATTTTAAGTAAGGATGCAGGAAGCCATCACGAGTACCAGAAATCTAATTCTGGCCAAAGTGTTATTATACCCTAAGTTACCAACACTCTCTTAACTACAAATTTTGATCTTGTAACTCCCAGCAATTTTTTAATCTCTAGCTATATGTTTCAATTTGTGTCGTGTTTTCAGGGCCAAAATTAATTTTATACGGATCTGTTTTATACAGTAAAAAATACATATTAAAGGGTTTTTTTTCCAGATTCTTTAAAGCTGCATTTGTAGGAACGACACTTAGTACCGCAGGCATCTTTTATGCTTTCCCTGCAGTAAATGTTATTTAATCCTAACCTGACAGTATCTCTATTGACTTAATATATAATATTACCCTCTTTTTAACCAAAACAGGAATTAAGATTATGATGAAAAGGCCAAGACAGGCTCACCCAGGCAGGCACAGCTGTCCTACCTGTGAACAACTTTGGGGTCACTGGTTATAAAGAAACCTGTCCATGTTCCCGTGCTACAAGCTGAGTGCTAGAGTCTGTGTGGAGATAACTGTGAAACTTGGGAAATCCTTCACTCCCTTCTAGACCATTAGAAGTCTACTAGATTGTAATGTGGGGTGAAATCACGTTCCAAAATGATATGCAGCTCTATGGGGAGACACTTTTTCTTCTGGCATCAGCCACGAAGAGGACAGTGACATGAATGCTAAGTACAGAAGATGCAGGACTTGATGAGATGCAATCATTTGTTCTGCCCGGAGTCCTACAGATTTAAGATCAGATAGAATTTAAATGGCCTTTGTTCCAAAAGGCCCTCAGCTTCAAGACTGATTGGTCCTGCCTTTTCTGGATTAGGGGTTTTCATCTGGCAACACTTAGACGTAATTTTTAACAATACCTGAACAACAGGTTTAACCAGAGGTGCAACGTGCCACGGTGGGAGAGACGGAAGCTCAAGAGGGTGCAGACATCTCATACACAGAGTCCTTCAGATAATCCAAGATGGTCCAAATTTCAAACTCATCACAGGTCCTTCAAGCTGGATGATTGTAAGGCACCTGGATCCCAGTGCTCAAACAGGCGCATCTGTAAGAAGCACACGCATAGAGTCATTTTCACCACGGCACAGTGAGTTTCACCTCTCCATCTCCTTGGGAAAGACGGAGAAGAGCAGGAACCCTTGGCGCTTCAACCCCTGCACGTGTGCATGATCCAACGGGGCCGTTTGCCTCTGGGACTGGCACCTGCAGCCCTGCTCACTGCACAGGCGCTCCCTGGGCGCCTGCTGGGCTGTCCTCGGCCTTCGTTGTGTATATATATACACGTAAATGTATTTATTATATATACGCGCACATATATACAGATATGTATCTATAAATACAGTTATATACATACATACATAGATATGTATGCACACAGAAAGACATAGGTGAGGCCTTTTTTTCCCAATTAGGTCGGGGACGGAGATTCCCGCTGGAGTATGTGGCTAAAAGCCCCAGCGGGGGCGGGAGCAAGCCGGCTCCAGGGAGCAACAAGCCCGGCCCGGCCCGGCCCAGGCGGCCGCGGCCCCCCGTACCTACCCGTGCGGGCCGCGGTGACGGGCACCGCCCTCGCCCGGCGCGGCCGCACCCCCTCCGCGCACGCACATCCGCGGCTTCCGCCTCCTCCGCCCCGCGGCCGGCGGAAGCGGTTGGGCCGCGCTCCCTGAGCGGGAGGCCGGGCCCGGCGGCAGCGCCTGGGGCAGCCGTGCCGAGGCTCTCCGCCGGGCGCAGCCCGCGCTCGCTCCCTTCCTCCTTCCGCCGGAGCCGGTGATGCCGGTCCCGGATCAGCGCTGTCCCCGCCCTTCCTCTCCCTCCCTGCGGCGGGAGAGCGCGGCGGCGGCGGGGGGCTGAGGGCCCAGCCCGCGGCCCCGGGGCCGGGCCGCCCGCCGCGCCGCCATGGTGCCCTGGGGAGCGGTGCTGTGGCGGCGGCTGCTGAGGAAGCGCTGGGTCCTCGGCGTCGTCTTCGGGCTCTCCCTCGTCTACTTCCTCAGCAGCACCTTGAAGCAGGTCAGTGCCCTCCGCGGAGCCCCGTCCCGCGGGCGGGAGGTGCGGTCCCGGCCCCGGCACGCTGCGGGAGAGGATTAAAAAAATCCCTCATCCCAGGGTAACTGTTTGCCAGGTTAACCAGGTTCTTCAAGTGCTGTCACTGAACTCCTGGGCTATGTTGCCGTAAGAATGCCATCATAATTATTACATAAAGACAAGAGTTAAAAAAAGTCATGTCTGATACCATGTTTGACAGCAATAGTGTTTTGAACCAAAACTGGAAAGAAAAGAAAAATCTCGAAGGGACTTGATTATTTTGTTGTAGTATCTCTTGTGAACGGTAATTCCACTACCAAAGAACTTAGAAATATGTGTACCTCTGGTTATTTAATATAACACATGCTGCTTTTGTGGTTGTAGTAACCGAGTTCGGCTGTTAGCTGATCCTGTGGTGAACTTGCACACCCCCGTTTTACTGGAATATGGCGCTTTCATGCTGCGCCTAGCAAAAAGTAAGCTGCTGCAAGTAGTGTGTTGCTTATTCCATTGACACTTGGATTTACAACTACTAGGCGTTTTTAATTGTGGGAAAAGCACGTGGATTGGAATGGCAGAAGGAACTTGTTTGGTTGGTTGCATTGCTGTCTTTCCTTGCAGGAAGAGAGGACAGTGAGAGATCGGAGTCTCCTCCAAGTGCAAGAGCACGAGCAGCCGATCCTGTGGAAGGTGAAGTTCAGTTCGGGAAACAGCAGTCAGCTGAGTAACCAGTGCAGGAATTCTGTGCAGGGGAAGCTCCTCATTACAGATGAACTGGGTATACTTGATACTAAGAATTTATTCTGCGTATTGCAGTGTTCAATGCTGCTTTGCCTGTCTGATTGTTGATGGCACTTCCGAGTACCAACTGCTCCTTATTAAGGCATTCTTACCGCACAGCTTCAGCTGTTGGCATTTTATCCTCAGACTGGATTAATTTTGCTGTGGCTGCAGACACTGCTGATGCGATTCTGTGCACAGCAGACTTGGGTCCAGCTGGACTCAGCTCAGGCACGGTACCTTTCGAGTGCGGTCGTACTGTTTCCAGGACCGCCTTAGATTCAAAGAACTCCAGTTACCTTTGCACAGAACTCAAACATTGAGTCCTGCTCAACTTGGTGTGGTTGCTCAGAGCTACTTGTATCTCCCTGCGGTGTATTCCTACTGTCAGGTATGTTAGGGAGAGTAATTGGGGAAACCTGACTGGCCTTGCATGGAGGCAGCTCAGGACTGGTGTAATTAGTGCTCAGTCACAGCTAACAAGCTCATCTGACCCTTGTAAACCCAAGGATATCTCTTGCAGATTCTGAAATTAACCACTTGTTTTAAGCGTACGGAGCCTTTCCTGCCCTGCACGTATGCTTCCCCAGCGTGCTTGTTGCTCAGGCACTGGACCGTTCTTGAGCAGAAGTCAAGGCTGTAGAAAAAACACCACATCTTCTGTGATTTGCATCAATGTTAAATTTAGCACCGCCTGAATTATGCTTACTGCTGATTCACTAAGGTCTCCAAAATCACGGATATTTTTCACGGTCTAACACTGTGGTGGCACAGTTTCCATAAAGACATACGCTGTGGTTCTATACTGTTAAGGATTCCTCTCAACAATGAGTATGACAGCTATCCTGCGCGGATCAGTCTAAGTCGCTTCATACTGAACTGTAAAGAGAGTTATCCAGACATAGACGAGTTGAAAGAACACGTCATAGTTTTTTCCAGTGCAGTCATCACCAGTCACCTTTCCCCTTCCAATCACAACAATTAATTATGCCAAAAAGAAATTGGAACTTAAATATTCTGCATTTAAATACTCATACTGTATATACAGCATATTAGAGTAGGTACATAATAGTTGTGCAGATAACACCAGGCTGTTGTGAAGCTCAGCTCTACGTCCAAGTGTTATTTCAAAGAATTGCTAGTTAGGACTTAAGTCAAATTGGGGGGGGATCGTAATCTACTAAATGACAAATAAACCTATTCTTAAGTAATGTGATTCTTACTATAGATTTCTATGGAACATAAAAAGGAGTATGTCTTGCCAGTTGTTACTACTGGTTTTGTTTTTCAGGCTACATCTGTGAGAGGAAGGACCTACTGGTAAATGGCTGTTGTAATGTCAACGTGCCCAGTACCAGGCTGTACAGCTGTGACGGCTGCCTTCCCAATGGCTGCTGCAGCGTGTACGAGTACTGCGTTTCTTGTTGCCTGCAGCCCAGCAAGGTGCATAGACTTTCTCCTGCTTTTCAGGTGTTCTCGGCTGCTCAGGTTCCTCTGTGGCTAAAAGTGCTTGTTTGTGAGGAGCTTCTACCTTAGAGGGGATGGTTCCTTTTCTTGGAAGGGTGAGGAAAGCATGCAAGGACCATATGGCAAGCTGTAAATAAAGCTTTAAAAAAAGTCATCCTTCCCACCTTTGAGAGGAAATACTGGGAGCCTTGCAGAATGTTTCAGCTTCAGGGGAACTGCACTTGCTGAAGGGAAATGATTGCGGAAAAGCTATTCCAGACAGTATCAGTTTTGCAATTAGCACTTCCCTGTACTCTGTTCCCTGTACTGTTAGCTTCTCTAGATTCTCTTCCTACTGCTGGGGTTCCGTGATGTGTTAACCTTCCAGTGCCTGCTAGAAATTCTAAGTGGAGCTGCTTACTATTCCTCTGATACTTGAGCTGTGTAGGTTAAGGTGGGCTTTGATTACTCCTTGTTGAACTACGGTGTTTGTGGTTTTTTGTTTTGTCGTCTTTTTTGCTAACTGCTTTAGCAACATCTTCTGGAACGTTTCTTGAACCGGGCAGCTATTGCTTTCCAAAACCTCTTCATGGCAGTGGAAGATCGCTTTGAGTTGTGTCTGGCAAAATGTAGGACTTCATCACAGGTAAGACAGAAGTACATGTCCAGGGCTCAAAAATGGAAAAATACTGAAAAAGCCCCCTTGGAAGATGGGGCTTGGTCCTATGAATGGCTGGTCTGGTGTGCTTGCATGTACACGGGCGCTTTCATAAATGCTGAAGCTATGGCTGAGAGCTAATCTGAAGGCAATCCTCTGTAAGGTGAAAAGTAAATGAGAGCAGGATGAGTTGTACACTCTCTTTAGAAAAGAGGTACTTAACTAAAAAGAGACAGCTGAGTTCAGTGACTGGTGAAGATCTCGGATGAGTTCTGGGGAAGATCTTGTGAGGATGAGAATGGTGAGAGTTGTTCCCAGTAACTTCAGAATGCTATTTACTTCATGGTGCGTTTTTAGACTTACCATATGCTGACAATCATCTGCATAGTAACTCAAAGTATGTTGTAATTTTTTCGCTTTCGAAGAACAGAGATGAACTTCTGTTACCCATGTGATTTTATTAGAAGTTTTGGTCTAAGCAAGCATTGGCCCTCTTAAAAAGTGCTGTTGGAGATGTCATGCACCTTGAGTATTTAATATAGCAATAGGGATGGATTGCAAACAAAGGACTCGGTTCCCAATGTCTCCAAAGTTGTGTTTTGTTTTGGTTTGGTTTTTTTACCCTTAGTACCTGGACTCTAGCTTTATCAAGAAAAATGCACACATCTCACGTAGCAACTTTATAATGCCTTGCTTGCTTAGGATGTTTGACGATACTGCCTAAGCATATATAACTTGGTTTTGAATATTGAATCTGTTCCCACCTACTTGAGTAGTCTCCTGAAAAGGGGGTTCTGGATATGGTTCAACATTGAAGTGCTATAATATAGCAACTGTCTTTTATATGTTGGGAGTGCTGTTTGACTCCAGATGATACTCTAACATGTAGAAAAATTTGGGAAATCTTTTGCATACGTATAAATGCTCTGGGTTTTGGCCCTCAGTGAAGGGATGTATTGTTTCAATATGTGTGTGTTGTTAAAGCTTTTCCTCTTCTTCCTGACAGAGCGTGCAGCATGAAAACACCTATAGAGATCCAATTGCAAAATATTGCTATGGCGAATATCCCCCGGAGCTTCTGCCTGTTTGAAAGCTGCGTGATCTAAGCAACAAAAGGGAAGGAACTGGAGACTAGAATCCAAAAGAGCCAGAACAGCTCTTGCTTTACAAGAGCCTCAGTGTAAATGGCTTAGGTTGTTTCTGGGGACAATCCCAGAGGTGTACAATGTAAGCGAGGGACTTAAGTTCTCCGTGATTGAATCTTGCTTTCTTCAGATTGTTATGCACCTGCTTTAGAGTACTAGTACTGGACTAGAGTACTAGTACATTCTTTGAATACTTCCTCTAAATTTTAGGATGCACGGAGTCGATCTAGGCTATAAAACATCATAGGAAAAATATCTAATGTAGCGTTGCAGCTGTACATGGAGGTTCAGTTGTGTGTCTGCAGTCCAGAGACTTTCCAGAGTGACAGTAATAATTGGAGGATTTTTGCTTTTTGGAGAGTAAAGCATGCCTGTTGCGCGTCTCTCTCTGGAGCACTTCCCGACATGCATGATGTACACTACATATGTAATTATGAATTATTTATTCATTTTATATAGATTACTAGCTGAAAGAATTGATGCTTTGCATAAGCTACTTGTTGATGCCTTTCAGTCCCCGTTTTGTTATGTCAAATAGAAAGGATATTTTACATCCTGACTAAAATTGGTTGGGTTTTTCTTCCTCAGCCTAAAGGAATTGTATTGGGATTCATTGCTGTAGTGCTTATGTTCCTCTTAGTGAGTTTAAAGCATTCAGAACTCCAATGGAGTTGTTATTCTGTCAAAGTCCCATAGCACGAGAGAAGAGCAGGGATGTGCCTAGGATGGGATGTTTATTGTCTGTAAACGCTTTCCTTGTTACTCTGCAACAGTTTCCTCAAAGAGGAGTCTTAGTCTTGTGAACAGCTCTTTCCTAGTCCACTTTCTGACAGCGAGCACTGGAGATTTGTTTGCTTGAACTTGTTCAGGCCTTGGTAATTCAAATGTACTTCACTCCTGGTTGTGCAGGAGGCAAAAGGGTGGAGTTGTTCTAGGATTTCAGTTTAATCATGTCCTTGTGCATGAAGTAATTAGAGTGTCAGAACATGGCGCAAGCCCTCCTCTGAGGACAACTGTGTTGCATGAGTTCAGTTAAACTGTCATGATGTTTTTGATTTGCTGTTTAACATACTTGCTACTCTGGAATTTCGGTCTGATCAGAATGGCACTAGAATAGGGTTGGCTTTCCCACAATTTCTCCTACCTCTTTAAAGTTGCAGTCTCCCTTTTAAGGCCACACAACACAGAAAAGATGGGTAGAGAACCTGTAAAATGCTGACTGAATTGAACTCCCTCCTGTGAGTCACTGGGCTAAGTCCAACTGCTAGATAAAATTAGGCTGTTCTTTTCTATATGCAGAGCCTCATTTCTCTTGTTTTTACCCCATCCATCTCCTCCATGATTTTGACTTTGTGTATGCTTGTTTAAACTGATACTTCCTATTCCCTGACCGAAATAAAACAATCTACAGAGGCTTTAAAAAAATCCCTGAAAACAAGCACAGTGGTGGAGTATCCTGGTGCAAAAGATCTGTAGAGTGCTATTGCAATAGCATATGATATAAACAAGAAGTAGTGTTACCAGCCATGGGATAAAATCCACTTGCTTTGTTTTCATTGTTCTTTCCCAGAAGTCATCAAGTGAGATAATGGTTCTGTCAGCAGATTCTCTTGAAAACTTTGTTTTTCCAAAAGCTTAAAAGCTTTAGCATTAGCAGTTTATCCAGCTGAAAATCTATCTCCACTTTGCTGCCATCCTATGGCAACTCGCTGCAGCAGACATGATGCAGTGTGAAATGCTGTCTTCAGAGGGTAGCAGAGGTTACTTCTCTTATCAGTGTTAAACAGATGCTTCACCCCTGTTCCAGCACTTCATAACTGTTTTCCTCAGGGAAGGCCATCAGGTTGGTCTATTATATCATTCCTGCTGAGCTGTATTCCAGCACTTCGTGTTTTTGCACCATGACTGAGGAGATCAAGATACGGATGGCTTGCTCTTGCTTTCTTTTCCAACTTGGTATTAATTCCTTAGCAGGTGATACCACCACTTAAAGCAGTAATTGTAAGAAGTCTTAAGAACCAACCTCATTCGGACAACATTAGTGGGAATTCCTGGCCCCTTTCTCTCCTAGAAAAACAGATGTGATAAGAAGTGCATTGTGACCATTGCCCATTCAATGGGACAGAAACTGCATCTTCCCTCCCTGGTTGTTGAGCTGTTCAACTAGTGTCTATACTATATGTTAAATCATTAAAATTTTATGTCTTCCAAAATACCGCCTGTTCTCATGTCTTTCCTTGAACTACAAGACAACTGTACCAAAATATAAGTTTGAAGAATGCAGTGGAGCAGAGAGGGACACTAACTTGAGTATGTGTAATAAAGGCAAGCAAGTGGAGGCAAACAGGAAATCTATTTCATTTAATCTAAGAAAAGAGCCTGCTTCTCTCAATGGTGCACAGAAAGATCTGGCCCTTTGCAAAAAGTGGATTGAGGAGGGAAAGGAATGCAAACAATTGATCCATGTTGTGAAGATACGGTGAGAAATGTCAAATCTGTGCTTCCTGGTAATACTTCTATGTGGTTTAAGTGATGTCCATCCCTCTTGCAAAAAAGCCTGGTGACTCTGTGGTTGTTAGTGGCTGTCTTGACATCTCCTTTCTATTTGTCAGCTGAGAGAGTCAAGTGGTTGACTTGTGTTTGGCAGCAGATTTAATGAGAGCACTTGATGGAGCTACTAGCTCTGCTTATCTGCACTGAGGTCAATGCTGGGGATAATTGAATGGATTGTGTACTCCTTGATTTCTGTAGTTTACAAGAATATTGATGCTAGTAAAAAATGGTAGCAGCCGATGTCTAATGAGGAACAGGTACAGTATTTGGCTGTACCAATTTGGAAACAGTAATCTATGGCAGAAGGGCAAAGCAGCAACTGCCATCTTAGCTGAATTTAAACTTGAGTCACTGGCCTTGAAAGAACCTGCTGCACTGCTCCATTGGCATAGTACATGGAGAGCTGGATAAAAATTCTTACTGCGATGGGCTGGAGTTCTGAAAAGGCAAAAGCAGACTTCTGGCTTGAGGCCAACACTAAACAGTTGATGAGTTGGGATCATGGTTTCTGCATTCTCAGAGTCTTGCTCATTGTAGTGGCAAATCTTCACCCTATCTCCTGTATGTGTTCAGGCTCTAATCGCTTGGAGAACTTTCTAACAAACTATATTAGGAGATAATTTCTGAATATAAAGTGCTAAGCACAGCAAATCCTAAACATGAGTCTTTGTTCTGATACACTTTTAAAAAGCAAATGCTTTTTTTACTTCCCTTGTCATTTAGCTGGACAGCCTTGAGCTTTAGGATTTGTTCTGTCTTGTGCTAGTCACTTAAACTGCAAACACACAAGATTCTTTAACCTAGCACCATAATGTGATGTTTGTTCTTCGGTTATTCTAGTCAAGGAGTGGGGGGGGGAGGAGGTGAAAAGGAATTTTCTAACTCAGCAAGTTCCACAAAAGATGGAGTTCAGCAAGTTATTGGTGCTTTAATAAGAGCCCTCTGCATTTCTTTACAACCCAAGGCAAAGAACTAACTATATGCAGAGGGGGGAAAAATGCCAACTTCAAAACCTGCAGGGAATAATGGGAAAGTACTTAGTTCTTAATTTTTTGATCCACATCTAATTAAACAGGCAGTTCTATCTAATATTTTTGGTCAAATAAGGTCTGACTTGTAGCAACATGCATATTGTCTACATGATGTTTTCCATTTTCAAGGCAGTCACATGACACAGATTTTTTTAGAAATCATGATTCTTAGTGGATTAGAAGTATAGGTCTTCAGCAAGAATTTTTGGGATGCCTTCAGATTGAAGCATGTTTGTTGCTGTGGTCTGCTGTTTTGCCTATGGTAAAATAACAAAGTTGCAGAGTAGAGAAAATTAAGAAATTAATTCTAGCTGAAAAGCTTGCTTTGTAGAAGCTTTTCTAATATGTATGTCAATTAAGGGGATAGAAGACCACAAGTTACAGATGCAAAAGGCAACAGGAGGCAAGTGTTAGTTCACCTGTGGTTTTCCATAGATGAGATTACAATTAATCTGATTCTACTGTTAATAGTTGAAATCAGGACTAGCACCTGATTTCTTGCCAGTTTAATGGAAGTTTCCAATAAAATCCAGCTCTCACTTATCCTGTATGTTTTCTGTCTTTCTGCATACACCTACAGAGTAAGGCAGACTAGTAGGAATCAAGGTGAATGGGAATCATATGTCAGTTGTCTGCATTCTGTTCCTGTCTTGCACGGAATTAAAATCTGTTTAGATTTTAAACTCCTCAGAGCAAGAAGATCATTCTACATTTGTAGTTTCTATGACTTCTGATCATGGCCTCACCTGAAGCCTTCAATGTACCTCTTCATATGAGTAATGCCTTTCTTAAACGCACGCGCGCACACACACAAAATCACTATTTGAAGATGTTGGATAAGGTTAAGTATGTCACAGGTATCCAGCTGCTGTAGCATCCTAAGCTACTGACATTGTCATATGCATAAAAATGCATCCATTAGGTGTGTAAGATGACACTGGCTATGCTGTATCCACATCTTCAAACTGGAAAATGTAGATTATTTGCAAACTACAGTTACAGAGCTGCTTAGTAATAGAAGTTGTGCTATTTGAGGAAATATGTTCATAGATGGATGAACAGCGTCCTAATTTACCTATATTGCTGATGCCTTAAAAATACGTTACATTAAAAACCCCCACTCCTCTGTAGTAGCAAATGCATACAAAAGTATAAGTAAGCAAATGTAATCTATCTCTTCTGATGTCTTTTTGCCTGCTCGACTTGTGTCAGCCTGCAAGCTTACTTCTAGTAGCATGTCTCAACCGGTGTAACAGCGAGGATCCGCCAGCAGAGGTTACCACAGCATTTGGATAAAAGCTGCTCTCCTCCCCGGGGAGCCAGGCTGGCAGATGGCCCTTAAAGCTGAATTTCACCTAGCGAAAGGCAGGCAAACCTACAAGTACAGAACACAAGTCATGACATTGCTCCGGGAGAACGTGTGGAGTGTCTGTCTGGAATTACTCCTGCACCTTTGGCCTGGCCACCCAAACCCACAAAATAAACTTACCTGTGAGGGCTGCCTGGGTTTTCAACCTGTTGGGCTTCATGGGCGCTAAGGTGGGAAAACAGCCACTGCACTGGGACAACCTGATTGACAACTGTTGTACTAAAATAACAATAACGGTGATGATGATAATAAAACCCTCACAGTAGGAGGAGAAAGCAGAGAGATTTGCACTGCTGCTGCGTGCTGGCCTGTCATGGCAGCTCTCCTCAGGCCCCAGGGGAGCTGCGGTCGGACAAGGCAGTGAAAAAGGCTCCTCCCTCCGAGTCAGCCTCGGAGGTGTGAAGGGGCGGCTCTGCGGTCGAGGCCGGGGCTTCTCCAGGGCCGAGGCTCGCTGAGGAGGGACGGCGCAGGGTGAGCCCTCACGCCGCCTCCCCGTTCGGCCCCGCTTCCCGCCTTTTCCCCTCACGCTACGCCGCCCCCCCCCCCCGCCATTAGCGGCCCGGGGCGAGGGGAACCCCGAGCTGAGGCGGCCGCTGTGGTAACGAACCGGGCCCCGGGACGAGGCTCTCGGGCTTTCGGACAGGACGGTGTGTCGCGGCTCTCGGACCGGTCTCCTGCCGTCCACGCGGCTCCATAACCGTGTCTGGACCGCAGCCTTCGGCTGGAGCGTCCTCTCCCGCGCTGCGCGGCGGTGCCGCCCGGTGGCTTCTCGGTGGCGGCTCTGGCAGGGAAAAACGAGGTAAGGCAGTGGCGGGCTCACGGCGAGGCGCCCCGGCGCTGCTCTAACGCGTGCCGACGCCGAGATGCTGCTTTGTTTCAGCAGTAGTTTTGTTTACACTCGCGTAGACGCTTCCTCAGACTGACTACAGCTGAACGAGCCTGCTGTGGTGGGTTTTGTTAAAACAAACATGCACAAGGCCCTATTTTAACACGTAGTGAAGTCTTAACCTCACTGCTGCCCTGTTGTGTCCCCGGTACTCGGAGACTGGCCGCTGTGGGAGCGTGGAGAGGTTCAGCCCCTCAGAGCCCCGTTTTCCTCTGCCCGTTTCCCAGCCGCTCACCGCAGAGCGCTCTGGTTCTGCTTTTTAACCTCCCGCCACCCCTAACCCTGCTTTCATTTTTCTTCTCTCAGCTCCCTGACCCCTCTAGTTTCTCTTTTCCCCCCCCCTCCTTTCCCCTCCTCAGGCCTTTATGTCTTTTCTGCCTTTGCCTGCCTTGCCTTGGATCTGTCTCAGCTATAGTTACTGAAGGTTGAAATCAGACAGCAGTAATTCTCCCTCCTAGACGAAATGTTGCTTTTCTAAGTAGGGAGAGGTAGCGTAGTGCTTCCCCTTGCTTTTGAGATAAGAGGGCATATCTCTACTCTTTTTCTCCCCTTCTCAATTTCTCTTCACCCTGACTTTAATCTGGTGCTAGCTGTGGCTTTCCAGCGTCTCAGCACACCTTTGCTTTGAGTACTTCTGCAAAAATTCATACTATCATGGTTGCAGCGTGTGTTGAACGGCATACCCATCCAAAGTTTCGGGGGAGGAAACTAGTGTTTCTTGGCATCTGTGCTGTCAGCTGGGCTAGGAAGCAAGAATATGAATTTTCCCATTTATGTTGCATTTGTCCCTAAGAATTCAGATCTTGGACCTGGATCCCACTAGGCAAATGCATCTCAGATATATGGGTTTTGCTTTGATAAGCATACATTTACTTTTTCAGCAACAAGAGTTCTAAATCTATTTGAAAGTTACTGATAACCTCTAGGTTGCTGAAGAAAGCATTTGTCCTAATTACGGTATCCTAGCTTGCTGCCAAATGCAGATGAGGCTTGTTTGCAGGAGAAATATGACTTACGAAAAAGAAAGGTGTACATGCTATGTCATCTCAATCTTTCATTGTGAAAAGCTTATATTTAGAATTTGTCGTAATGCCAAAATAGCACCAGCATCAGTTAAACTGGTTTTCTTTTTTTTTTTGAGTCCTTACTTAAAATTCTGTTATTATCTCAAAATGAGCCCAGATGAGTTGCGCTCATGAACCTTCATCTCACTGTATGGAAGCCCAGCCCTGTGCTGAGAAGTAATTCTAAAAACATATATGAACAATGATCTCCTCCTTTGCTTAGTGACACATTGGAAGACTAGTTCTCAGTGTTCAACGTGTTTTTTTCCTGTCCTGCTAGTTTGTAAATTCAAGCTGGGTTCTATCTGTATCATGCATATTCCTGTTTATAAAAGCTTTGCAGTTGGAAGTGAGATGATTTACTGGTGATACATGAACCCAAACAGCAGTGTTGAATGCTGAGAGCTCTAACTCTGAAAGTGTTCAGCAATCACAAGCCAGGTCCACTCCTAACATCATAATAAATTTAAAAATAAGTGCGAACTGTGCTTGTTTATCATCTGAAGATGGACTAATGAAGTTTCAAAGGTCTGAGTTCCTCTCTGCAGCTGTAGAGGTTTCATTTTTCTTTCTTCTGTAAAAACTGAGGTTTCTATTTGGCCACCTTACTCCAGCAGTTGCAACTGGAAAAAAGGCAACAAATAATTATGAGACCCATGAAAACACTGTGGGAGTTGGTGACTGACAGCTGTATTACTTTTGCAAGATGAGTGAAATAAAAATCAAACTTCAAGGGCTTAGTTGCTTCTGTATATAAAATGGAAATTCATTCGTGTTTTTTTGGTACACAAGTAATACTCGGCTACAGAAGATCTGTTAAGGAGCTGTAGTTTTTTTAAAGTCAATTTTTCTGAATCTGAGTCCTACAACTAAAAAAACCAGTGGTGGTGGGGTGGAATTCCTTTGGAATTTATTAAGCGCTGTAAGTTGGGTAAAGACTGAGAGCTTTGGACCTCATCAGGATTCTTCCTGTCTTCCTGCCAGCTGGCTTTCCAGGTAGGTTCCATATAAAGAGCTGATATATTCTGTCCTCAAAACCAGAGTTTGCAGTGGAAATGCTGCAAGGGACCAGGCTATTAAAACAAATTAAGCTATCTATTTGTGAGCATCAGTGAAACATTTTGTGATGTTACACTATATGCACTTGTCACAGTCCTGCCACATCAAGGTTAGAGTGAGAAGGTGACTAGCTGGCAGTCACTTAATCAAACGGAGATGTTGATTTCTCAGGTAACCCAGGCAGGGTGAGGCTTGCATGCTCCGTTGCTTTTAACAGCCAGATAATGAATATGCTTTCCAGAATTCGTGTTTCTCGTAGTGGAAGCAGCAGCTGCATGTGATCTGTGTCGCTGTCAAAGGAAAGTGAGATGTAGTTAATTCAGGTCTACACAACAGACACATTGATCAGGGCTCTTCTTGCTGTGGTTGGATATCAGCAATAACAATGACTAGGACAATGCAGCAAGCCAGGATGGCAACACCAAATATGCTTTGTCTTAATCCAAAAAGTGAGAGGGCTTACCACCTAGCTTCACTGCTGAGCATCAGCAATTTCAGAGCAATTCTGCTCCTGCCTTTAAAGGGTCAGTAAGGTACTGAAATCAAGTGAAAAGGCCAAATCTTGTTCATGTCATTATAAATATACTTCATTTGTAGCTGTAAGGTTAAAATCATGGATTCAATACAAACAGCTTGCAATGGATCAGTTCCACACAATTTAAAAAAACCCTATGTTTATGGTATCTGGATAAAGTTATACTGAGCTGCTTACGGAGGTGCTGAATGTTGCAAGAATTATACAGAGTGGATGTATATGTTATGTTTCCTCTGTCCCTTCTGTACTAGTAGTACTTGGATGGGGATGATCATGTGCTATGTATTTAGAGTATTGCAGTGTATTTCTTCAGTGCAAAGCTAAAAATCCTCATATACTGGTTTTGTAATAAAAAAGTAATTATTTTTTTTATTTCTGCAGAGGTACCCAACTCATTGTCTGTCTTCCCACTTTTCCTTCCTGTCAGTTTCCCTTAATAGCTGTGTCTGCTTTTCTTTTGTTCATGTGTTGTGCAGAAGAAAAATGGGCACTAACAGGTTTGCTAATTACTATAAAATTCTTCCCAGCCTTGTTCTGTTCAAATCATTCTATTAGCTAAAGTAGTGGAGTGCAATGGCATGATGGCTCTCACACTTTTCATTATATAAGGTCTTTCTGGTGCAATATATTACTGGGATTGTCTTCTGGGGCTGTTGCCAATAGCTTTTGATTTCCTACACCTGCTGTTTTCTTTGATCTCAATAGTCCTTTTTTGCTACTAGGTTAATCCTCCTTATCTGTCTTAGATGACTTTTAAGGGCACAGGACTGTTAGCCCCCTGCTTCCTCGGTTTTTGCTAGGAACTAGCAACGGTGAGTACTGGCATGCTCAGTACCTTGCCAGACAGTCCTCTGACCAGTGTCAGTGCATTCACATCAGTGCAAGAGTTCCTGTCAGTTTTAAGTTTTACTACTATACCTAAAGGCAAGGTCTTTAGCCTCACTGCATCATTTTGCTACTGACACCTATTTTTCCTTACCTATCATCAGTATTGTCAATGTCATCTTCTTCAGCAGTGTTTACGGCAGCAGACTTTTGTCTCATCACTCTGATTATATTAGCTCCAGTGATTGTACTTTCACCTCATTACTGAAATAAAGTTAACATTAATGAGAGTCATGCAGCTAAACCTCTGCTCACCTCTCTGGAAATTTATTCTAATGATGAAAAGGAGATGCATGTGGATCTATTTAAAAGCCAGCTAGCTTTTTCCCCACCCCCACCTAGCTACCTACCAAATTCAGTGTTGAATAAACTCTTTTGTTATTAAGAGTTGATGATCCAAAAGAATCCAAATACATTCTACAACATTAACAAGGACAAATGATATTGTTTAAGCACTGATCTCTGTGCTGGTCTGCTACAGAGTTCCTTTATGACCCAAATTTCTGTGTTGCTACTGTTTCTGGAAAGGGTTTCTCATACCTGACTCTCACAATAAATTAGCCATAAAGCACTTGGAGGTCCTAGGGGGTATGGTCGGCAAGTTCAAGATACTATCAAGTGTAACAGTAATTGCGCCTATAAATGAGATGAAGCATCGAGAGAGAGGTGGAAATTGTTTATAGAACACACAGCAAGGCTTTGAGCTGAAAGAAGAAATATAATTTAGATAAGCAAAGTTCATGAGATAAAACAAATGTACATCATGCGTGCACCAAGCAAAGAGGCTCATGAGATCTTTTACTGATCAGAATTTGCATTTACAGTAAGAACAGTTATTTTGCTACTGGTCACTGCTAAGGAAGCCATATCAGTAGAGGTGGTTCATTTGTGGTTTTTTTTTTGTTGTTGTTTGTTAGTGAAAGGTTAGAGAATAAGAATTCTCTTCTTATTAAATCTTCTTACAAGCAGCTACCATGATGTGGTATCAGTCCTGCCTGAGGCCACTGTCTGCTGTAGCAACGCAGGTTAACTACAAGGATAGTAATACTGACTAAAAGGAATACATCCTCTGAATCAACCTTATTGTTTGATGTTTTCCTTAAACGTTACCTCTTCTTGTATGAAACTAGATTTAAGCCTGGTGTAATTTAAGAGGTCCAAAATGATTCTTGCTAAAAATTTGCATAAATTTTAAAGAGCTTTTATAAAAATAACATAAAAATGTTCATCCCACACAACATTGTGAGCAAATAAACCTCCTTTGTGTTCAAAAACATAAAGATATGTCTTGCTAAAAAATACCACTGACCTGTACAGTAACTGGACTAAAATGCTAAGTGTTCTAAAATGCTTGCTTTAGGCTTTCAAAGAAAAAAGTAATCCAAGAATTACCAAAGCATGGTTGACTCAGAAAAGGGAGTGAAATATTACTGTAATGATAATCATGCTTCCACCTATTTCGGATTCTGGGGTGTAGAAGTATTTTCTCCCTTGCGCAGGTTTGTGATTTTTGGCCACAGAGTTCACAAGGAAGAATATGTAGACTTGTCACCGAAAGAGAAGCTTTCTAATAGGAAGACTGTTTAAGTTAGCCTTTTCAAATGTCAAAACCCTAAACAAAACAGATAAAGTTGGATAAAGGTAACCCTTTACAAAGGTTGGTGAAATAACATTATCGCCCTTTGGCAGAGGGAGAAATTGAAACACAGTGTTTAGGAGACATCAGTCTTGCCAGATGATGCAGCAGGAGCGGGCTGGGGCGTAGCATCTAAAACTGGCCCTTGGATCGCTGTCCTGCTCTGCCTTCTGGAGATTTCTGCCTTCTCTTTCTGAGATTGCTGCTGTTGTGCCTGAAGATAGCACTGACTCACGTCTGTGGTCACAAACTGAGTGTATCAGGTTGAAGTGTGCCTTATGAAATAATTCATATTATGTTTAATTTGAGAGATTTTTACAAGACTCTATCCTAAAGCAGCTTTTCTTACAGATGCAGACAAAATGAAATACTCTCTGTATAAGCAACGTGAATTAAATAATTTTCAGCTCATGTTTCATGGTCATTCCTACTGCTCCTGCAAGCACTCTGTTTCAAAAATAGCCTCTATCAGCTGCAGGTATTTACTTCACAGTTTGTTCTTTTCCCTTTATGTGCACATCCCCTCTTCTCCCACCTGCTTCCCAGCTTGGCTTTTCCTCATCTTGGTGCCCAGGAAATGCCAGTGTCTAGTTGAATGAGCTCTGCTATAAATCAAAGTGTCATCACTTAGCTGGTAGAAGTGATTTAATTAATGCGTCATGTCATCCCCAGAGCCTCTCCCCACCTGACTGCTAATCAACCTTCATCAGCAGGAGGAAAATGTAGCCCTTAGAACTGTGCAGGAGAGACTGAAGGAAAGACAGTTAATTGCAGCTGCGGAGATCAGCTTTGTCACTTGTCTCTAATCTGTTGTCTTGCTTCTTGAAATACTGCTGTCCTGGTCTCTTACAAGCCATGCTTAACTCCATTCATACAGAAATTACCTAGTATCATATCAGCAATCACTTTCTGTCAGAAAATGTATTTGGCAGATGACACATTTAAAAGCACCCTATTGTGCATATGAGTATTGTAGCAACTTTTACAGCCTGAGTACTGTTTTAGCTGGAATGAGCAGTTTATACATAAACGTTTCTGCGGACTGTGGATGCACTTCATAGGTGGTGCTGTGCAGTTAACACTGCAGATCACTGAGCCAAAAATGGTCGTGCCAGTATGGAATTACAGGGCAAGTGTTGTTAGCAAGTGGTACCCTTTGTCAGGTGCTGAATAAATAGTTGATGATTTTATCTCAGGTATGTATGTATCAAAATGATAACTTCTGTGCAAGCTAGAGCACTTGTCCATTTCAGTTTGGTGGCTTCCACCACTTAGGGCAGGGTCTGTGGTAATGGGAGTCTCGGCCTCCATCTATTGGATAACCTGAACATAACAAGAATTTATGGAGTGTTGTATTTATGACTATTCATGGTTATGTACGCAATCAAGATAAATACGGAAAATAGCACTTCTGGGAAGCAGTGTTTTTTCTGGTAGCTAGAATAGAAGACTGAGAGTCATGATTCCTGGCTTGACCACTCCCAAGTTGCCAGATGACCACGAGAAAGACACTCAACTAGTTTTTATCTAGGTTTGCCCCAACTATAAAGTTTGCTAGAGAAGGACATACTGTACTTATGATAGGACACGCTCTGCTCTCTCTTCAAGTAACTGGTTTACTGAAGCAGATGGGCCTGTACCGCCTTCTGTGGAGATCAGTGGGACTCATCAGTAAGAACAGCAGTGCTCCCAGAGTTGCTTTAAGGTCCGTAGGCCGTTGGGGTGCAGAAGTGCAATAATGATAATTTCAGCCTTAATACTGCAGGTATTAGGGAGTATCTCACTGCTTTTGGAGCCTAAGATGGTGTCTCAATGTGGCTTTTGGGTGAGCTTCGGAGGGCAGCAGGAGAAGAACTTGGCCCCCACTAACTCTCAGTGTGGGCTAAAAACTGCCATGAGCTGTAAGGGTGTGTGAGCTGGGCCATAACGGGTCACTTTGATATCCCACACCACTTTATGATGGTGCCACGTGGCCTGTATCAAGCACACTCTCAGCCTTTAATCCTTCCTGGGAGGGCCTGCCACACAGTCAGCCAAACACGCTGCTTCGTCCTGTCCCTCAACCTGTTTTGTGACAAACAATACAGATGAGTCAGCTACAAGCTCCGTGCAATGATGCTAATTCAGTTCCATCTCTGTGTCGTTGCGTGTTGCGCGAGATGGGTGCCCTGAGCCACAGCCTCAAGGTTGGGTGCTCTGCAATCTGACCGGGCTAATTGCCATTATGGTTAAGCAGCTGTTTCCTTTGCAAGTCCGTAATTTTGAGGGTTCATTACATGGACATAAAAGTCCTCTCCAGGCAGAGATTTGGCAGACAAAGCCCAGCCAGGGAGCTGTTTAATCATTTGTTAGTTTGTTTATTTTTGCATCTGTTAGGCAATTCTTTTGGTATGTTGTATACACGGCAGCAAAAGATACAACTGCAGTCATTTTCAGTTGCTTACCATTAAGGTCTTCATTGATTGTTATTTTGCTGTTGGTCACTTATGATTTATTTGAAGAAATAAATGTATAATACTATTAAAAGCATTTACTATGAAGTATTCAAATAGCAGCTTTTTCTGACACTTCACAGATTTCCTTGTTTAATCCGTGTGCTTTGTTTTATTTAATTCCCACAAACTCTGTTGCTCTGCGATTGCTTATTGCTGGTTCTGTTGTTTTATACCAGGGTACTCTGTAGAGTAGCAAACAAAGACAGTGTTCACTGCATAGCTTTGCTGCTATTTTTATTCTTTCCCCAGCTTCTTTTGGCAGAACTGAAAATCTGGAACCAAGCTGCATAAATATCTTTTTGGTGATTTAAATTGAGAAGAACTTTTAAGGTAGTGGAATTACTGTAATTTTATCCCAATGCAACTAGTAACAGAGTTTGTGCCTATTGAGGAATTTTTTTTTTAAGGAAATGCTGTTGAATATAACATCTGTAAATTTGATCATTGAAGGGAACTGTGTCCTCAGGCTTTCTAAAATTCCACAACATCCCTTATTTCTACTGTTTAAACCACACCTGAGCTAATTTAAAAGCAAGATGCACAGATACCCATAGCAACCGATGCCAAATAAAGCTGTCTTGCTTTGTAGGATTTGCTTAGGGCAGAAGACTGAATAGCTGGCCTTGTTGGAAGGATTATGCTGCAGGTGAGTGAATGGAGCCATTCTTTAGCAGATAGATAGTTGGATACTAGTGAATCTTGGTGCTGGCAAGATGCTGAGCTTATCAGTGCTACACCTGTGTTTTTTTCCTCTTAAGAAGCCTTGACAGTATCTGATGACTTAAATCTGAGTTGTCATCTGGCCAGTTTTCATCTTGCATTGAAAAATATTTTAATGAACTCCTTCACAGAGGGTAAAGGAGCTGTGAGTATGTTTTCGACTCACACTTCTAGTTCACTTTAGCACTCTTAACAGTCCTGCCTGTGCACTGAGCAAGTCACAGAATCGGGAGATAGACACTGCATTAACTGTGCCGCCCTCTGACTAGGAATGTCATCTTTTGTGAGCCTGGACAATGTCGTAAGGAAAGATTGTACTTTCTGTCCAAGTGCTAGGTGCTGAGAAGAGGAAAAGTTAGTAATTCTTGTACATCATTACCCTCCCTGCCTTTAGATGGGAACGGCGTGACTAGACTTGTGTGACCAGAAGATAGTGTGCGAAGGAGTGCAGAGCTGTGGGTATGCATGCCTCAGCCTTCTGCATGCCATCAGACCGCTTCAGCTGTGTCTGGGCCTCCTCTGCTAACACCTCGTGAAAATTGGCTGTTACACGGGAGAGCAAAGCTTGTGGTTTTAGAACAAACAGACCAAAATTCTGTTATTGCTATCACGACAAGTACTGCGTTAACCAGGAAGTTAGTAAGGACTTAGTAAGGACTTACTAATTCATTTGTTTTATATAAAAATGTCTCATCAAAAGCTTTCTGTCCTCGTCTTCTAAAGAAAATTGCTTTTTGATGAAATGAAAATGTTAAAAGAAAAAGTCAGTTTTGGTTTAAGAATATTAATTCCTGGGGAAAAAATGGTAGCCAGATGTTTCCATTTCCATTTAATTAGAAACCTAAACCTTTGGAATATTTGGTATTTGTTTCTTAAAATTTTTACATGATACAAATTTTGTTAACTTACTCTGAATAAAACACAAACATAAGAGTAAGTAATTTTCAATGAAAAAAATTAAGATGAATGGATAATGTGCAACTGACAGAGGATTGGACTGGGAGCCTGATGAGAAAGCTGCCTTTTTTGGGGGGGAATGGAGGAGAAGAGGACTGTCATTTCTGAAGGTATCAGAAATGCAGGTTTTTTATTCTCTTCTGTGTTCTGCCTCTCATTCTCATTTTTGTGTGTGTATTAAGTGGCTCTTGCTGAGCTCTGTATTGAGATGTGTCATTATGATAAATCACTTTTACTGGAGAATGTATTTTTCCTCCAAATGAAGCTGCCAGCAAGACACATTTCAACAGTTGCAAGCGACTGCAATATTTTCAGTCAACTTTTCTCTCTCTCTCTCTCCTCTCCCTTCCCCCCCCCGCAAATATTATTCAATAAATTCTGTCTAAATTCTGTTGAGGACCATGTTTTCTAATGGGAGGGAAAATATAACAGAAGTGGCAATTAACAACTGTCAGCACTAGTCAAGGATCTTTATACATGTAAGTAAATCTGTTTTTCTCCCACCTTGCTTATACTTGAGTAGTCCTAGCCTGCTTATAGTATTATCCAATGAAGCTGTCCAAGACCCCCGTGAAACAGGGAACCGTACAAAAGTTAAGTGAGTTGCCCAGGATCAAATATCAGACCCATGGCATGGCTGTAAAGAAGGATCATCAGGCATTTGCTCTAGCTGTGTGAACCCACGTCATCAAGTTCAGGCACCTGACGTCAAGGTCATACAGTGTCTTCAGTAAATTTATTAACTTCTTTTAACAAGCAGTTGTGCCATTTTGTCATCACTGCAGAGCTGGAAAGCTGTTAGAGAACCTCATCTGTCTGATGGTTAGGGAACCTTGTCCTAATTTCTCTCTAAATCTATTCCTGACTGGTTCCCACTTACTTGTTGTTATGCTGATGTTGTCACTGTTCTTACCCCCTAAAAAATTTCAAAATGAATATAGGAAATAGCATACCATATTTGTTGCAAGAAAGGAGTAAAAAGAACTTCATTACAATAAAAATAAATTCTAGACCTTTGTTATTTTCAGAGTGCTAGCAACTGGGAGATAGGATATGTGGAAAATGTTGACCATAACGGCTTCTTGGAAAATCTTTATGAGAGTCATCAAAAGCATTACTGAATTAGTTTTGGTTTTGGCAAATTGTTAATAGATTTTGACATTTTTGAGAAAATAATTTTGATGAACTTCAGAGGTGCCAGCTTAAATGCAGTCTGAGTCACAAATAATAGGTTTTACTCTCTTTTTGGTGTGCTTGACAGTCGCTTGGTAGGTTAGAGTTTTATTCCCCAGGAAACAGCTGGTCGAATCCCAGCTAGAACCTTAAGGCTAATCAAAGAAATGGGAATTAGTTCTTCATAGATATGTAAAGTAAAACATCTTCTCCTTTCAAAGGTGGCTGGTTACTCAAGTATAAGATTAAGTCACTCAGTTGGTGGAATGCATGGTGTTACTGCTCAGGCTGCACAAGCAATATGGACACATGGGATTCAAGTTTTCCAGTCTCTCCAAATGGTCCCTCTCTCTCAGGACTTCTCTGCTTGTTGACCTCTGCTTTGGTTTCTTTGCTCTAAAATTTCTGAACTCACTCCCATTTTTGTTTTCTCTCCAGTTTTTCCTTTCAGATGAATTCCACATCATTTTGCCCTTGAATTCAATTTGTTGAAAGTCATTGTGAGTGTAAAATCTGTGATATCATACTCCTATGTGAAAGTCAAATAGTTTCAAAGTTTATTTAGTACTTCATTCTCTTGTCCCTTCCTTTTAAACTTTACATTGCTGGTAGGTACTCAAAAGCCATCTTGATTTATGATTTTCTGTGCATGTTCTTTTTTCTTGAAAAAGAATCTGAGAAAACACCAACTTTACAATGGGTCCCCTAGAAACTTCTTTTCTGCATCTGACCTGGACATGCACCAGACATGCATTTCTATTTTTCTAGCTGAACCTCTCATCTTTCAAACGTGAGTTTCTTTATAAAAAGCGGGAGAAATAGGCTGGATTTTCAAAGCTAATTTCCAGATGTTAAATGCCAAATCTCAAAGGCCAGACCCCTTATTTTGTCAACATCCTATGAAAGTCAGTCATCTCCTAGGAAAATACTGACTGTAAGCCAGTGTCTTGGATAACTGCTAAGACAACTGTAGCGAGGATAACAGATAGGCATGTTATATAGTGCCACAACAGTGAAGAGTGCATCTTGGTCATGGAGGAGAGCCCTGTTCCTCTGTGGTTACTTGATAAACACTTTTAATTATCAGCATTGTCATTTGCATAATGGAATTGTACAGCTGGCCACATGCAGCGAACGGAGTTACCACATGTTCTGTGAGTACTCATGCACAGGAAGAATTGCTGGAAGAATGCTAGCTCTGAGCAGGGGGAAGTAAACAATTGCACAAATTTCACAAATGTAGGGACTGCCTGCCTAGGAAGAAGGGGTTAACTCTGCTAGATTGTGGAACTCCTGGTCAGCTTGAGCAGTACTCAGAAAGGCAGCAATTTTCTGGGCTGTGTCACGAACCACTTTCTGTTGGTTGCAGGAAGCTACTTTAGGGTAAACTGTCTTTTTTTTTTTTTTTTTTTTTTTTTTTTTTTTTTTTTTTTGTCATGGTTCAAAGCTGTAAGTCTACGGAATGGCTTTTTGACAGAGATCCAAGCATCTTAGTGTAATGGTCAGCTGCACTTTGATATCCTGTGGTTTTGGCTTTGGCTTCTGCTTGACTGTAGCGTAGATGAGTAGACACTGCATTTCATATTCTTATGTACCAGCATACAGTGAAATAAGAGCACGCTGTGAGAAAAGATGGATGACTGCTTTACCTCGAAGGCTATAAACACAGCTGCGTAGATCAGCAGATGGCAGACTACTGCTAGCAATGGGCCACAAACAATCTGAACTGTTCCTCTTCCCCATACTGTTCCAGATGGGAGGCCTCTGAAGGGAAAATGGAATATGCTTGTTTTGCAGTGGTCTTTCCAATTCTGCCTTCCGTACACTTGGTTTGCTCTTCCCTTCTGGGGGGCACTTTTTCCCCAGTGACACATGATTCAAGATGAGCACAGCCAGCCTTGTTTATTGTATTGTTTTATGACTCTTTTTGACCTTGTAACATATATAACGCTCTCTTTAAGCTATTGCCAATCTTCCATGTAGAATGAAATTTAATAAATACCATAATTTCTGACACGATAGAGTTACGAGTGAAGCTTTTGAACTACAGAGCCATGATCAGTGAATGACATTCAGAGAGGAGGAATGCATCAAAATTAATCTGATCCATCTGGGGCAGTTGGAGCTTGGCTGCCAGTGCAGTAAGAGTAAACAGGATTGCATCTTTCAGAATGACGTAGTATTTGGCGTAAATAAGTTTTAATTTCGTCCCATTGCTGAGGTAGTTAACTCTGTCCATCAGCAAAAACTGTATCTTAGATGCTGCTCTTCTGTGTGTGAGTGGGCAGTACCTGTGCATGGGGCAGCATTGGCAGCTTAGGATGATGGAGTATAAGAGAAATAAATTGATTTTTTGGTTATAAAAATTGACCGTTTACTTGTGTCTTCATGGCATCAGGTATCAAGAGTTTCCCAGTGGGAATCTCTTTCTTAGTGATGTGAAGAAAAAGAAGTGAAGTACTGCCTGTCAGCATGTGCTAACCTCTGCCATCAACAGACCAGGAGTGCTCTGTGAAACACCTTGGTAATATCCTGCTAGTGGTGTGCTAGTAATGTAATGAGTTGTCTGAATGTCTTCAGTTTCTGACTGCAGGCTCACAGATATGAATCATGAACTCCAAGAGAGGATTTGGGAAGTCAGTCATCTCAACAACAAATCCCTTTCCCAAAGAGCTGCTGTTATTTTCCAGATATAACATTTTTGTAGGACTATCGGAACATTTTACAGAAAAATTTTCCTCTCTTGCACATGAAATATTAGGAATTGGTTTTGGTTTACATTTTTTCTCTGCTTCCCAAGTGCTTAATAAATGAAACAAGCAGCAGAGAATGAATATTCTCATCAGTCATCTTTTGTTTGTATATGCTAGTCAAGACCTAAAAATCCTCTTGGAGGGAAAGGGGAAAAATCTCTGGAGGCTTTCCTTTATGTTACTTCAAACGTAAATACTTCCAGTTAAAGCCCAAAACCTCATAAAGTAACTTTGTCAACTGGCTGCATAGTGGCATAAAACCAAGAGCGACTGCCAGTCTGGAAGTTTGTCTCTTCCACACTGACTAGGTCCATAATTCTGCTTCGCAGCATGGGCTGACCCCAGCAGACATTCAGTTCAGGGCTCCCTTCCATGTTTCGAAGGGAATGCTAAGCAGCTGCCGAGAGTCATTTGGAGTTTTCATGTCACATGAGCAATTGCAAACATCATATTTCTAACCACAGCCAATGAAGATGCTGTGGTGTAAGAATGCTACAGCAGACCACTCAATATATTATTTTCCGTAGAAAATTTCCTGCTAATCCTCCCTTGCTAGATAAAACCCCCGGTATTTCAGCGTTTTCTTTTTCTTGAATGATTTCCAAGTTTGACCAACAGTATTTTTTTGTGAACACATCTTCAGATGGCCTCTTGGAGGCAGAATCTCAACAAGTACTGAGGAGGACTCTGTAATATGAATTTACACGTTGTCTGGAATCTTCACTGTTTTGACACAAAGGTAACACCTATATGACAGCACTCAGAACAGGTTAAATGTGTAGTTTCAACACAAAATGCAGTACTAACGAAATAGTGGTTGGGAATGACTGCATCTTGCAGTGAAACAAAAATAGTAATTGAGCATTCTAGGGTTTGCTGTTGAGATTAACATCTTAAATTTATTAATGACCTGGAAAAAAAGAACCATAAGCTTTCATAATTTGAGGATAAAAGCTATGGAGCTTGTAATGTCCATGTAAAGATAAGTAGATCACTGGGACAATCATTACAGCAGACGAAATTTCATTTGGCTACTTGTCAAATACTACATGCAGGCAAAAATAATCTAGGCATTTTCTATGTGGTATGCTGATGGACTTCACGCTTTCCATATCCTCTAAGGAAATAGTGGGTGGTCTGTGTAAATATTTAATTAAAAGATGTCTACCCAATGAGCAGAAATTGTAGCAAAACAGTTAGGACACCTAAGAGCATTGTACATGGGACAGGGTGAAGGAGAGCAGGTGGATACTGTATCACCACATCAAGTTTTCATTTTCATCTTCTGTGACCTATGGTTTCCCATAAGTCTGGGATTTGTCTCTATCTTAATCAGCATGTGTGTTAGAGTACTTTTGCTCTGCCTAGTATCTCATCTTTTATGTTCCCAGTGCTTTTGCACCTAAATAGCTATAAATGCCACAAAAATTTAAGTTGCAATTGGACAAAAGGATGTATCACAACAATGGAGGTTTGACATGTGCATTTGTGACCTTCAGTTCCTGCCTTGTGTATAAAAAGCATCCATCTATCTACCAACACAGCGTCTCACTGCCTCGCTATGTTGATTTTCCAGATTTGCTAGCAGAGCTCAAGGTCTCTTCCTCATATTCAACATGGCTTGTTATGCCTTAGCCACTGGGCATCATCTCTATAGGATCACAGAATGTCACTGTCCCAGTGGCATACAGCTGTTCTAGAATTATATAGGAAAACAGGCTTTTCTAGGAGCTGGGGAAAAACAGATTTGTTCCTGGTGACGTGATGACTCTGAACTTTCCATTTTTTAGATGAGTGAAAAACTGTTTTATATTGCTCAATTTATCATCAGTCGCTCATCCATACTGTCACAGCCACACTTACTTTTCTCTTTTTCCCTTATATGCTGCTGAAACCCTGGCATTTTAGCCTTTTAGGGACACGAGAATTGCACAAGACGCAACCCTAAATCAGTTAACACTGCATTAAATACAAGCTTGCATCATACTAGATGTTCCATAGACAGTTTGTATAAAACTTCTGGTGAGCACAGAAGTGTCCTTTCATATTGTATAATAGCTCGCTTTTTTCTGCAGTGGTATTCTTAGGTTACTTTGTCATGGGTGATGAAATATGTTTCAAAAATCATATTTGTGTACCAGTATCACAAACCACTAAGGCTTCTTAACTAGCGATCTACTTCTTGTGAATAAGTGTTAAGCAAAGCTCTCAAAACTCTGTAAAAGAGTTTGTGGCTTCCTCATTTCCCTTACTTTGTGCCACCCTGGCTTAGAGCAGTCTGTCTTTTTTGGCAGTATCTCAGATGAGGCGTGATAACAGGAGCCCCAGGGTAACAGGCCCTGAGCTATACCAAAGTTGTAAGCGTGGGAAGGGCTCAAATCACCAAACAGCTATGATCTATGCCATCTAGAGAAGTAAACTCTCTGAAATATTTCCAGGCGTCTCTAGCATTTCTCAGTCTAGTCGAAGAAGAGAAGAAATGCAAGTTTTTCTATGATCACTTGGAAAATGGTCTGTAATGATTATCTTGGGTCACAAGAAGGAACCCATGAGAAGTGACAGGCGTGTGCCTAAAGATAGTGCTATATCCACTGAGAAGTAAATGGTGGAAAGAAAAGTAAAGGACAGGGATACACTTTAATATTGTTTCATCTTGCAAAGATAATATAAAATAAAGGTGACATCAGAAGATGAGGAAAGAGTCTGAAACCAGAGCACACATTCTTACTGCTAAACTTGCATTGCAGTAAGCATGGCAGTAGTAGTCCTATAAATTCAGACTATTTGTTATAAACCCATAACTTAGCACTTACAAAGGCAATTCTTCAGTGAGATTCAGAAATACTTATAAAAACTAGCATACAAGACACTAGTAAAACCTGCCAGTGTTGCCTAAGCGTACCAGACAATATCCCGTTAAAGCATTGAGCTAGCTAATGATGGCATAACACAGTGTGTAACAGCAAGAGTGAGGCATTCCTAGGGCAAAGACTGCTTTAAAGGTATATAGCTATTCTTAACAAAAACTGAGCTTGCTTTGCAATGCCCACAGCTTGACCATTCATTTGCAGGACACAGAAATATAATATAAAATAGGATTAATTTTAATTTCTGTAAACAAGCGAACTTTGGAAAGGTAATTGAGGGACTTGGCTTGAAGTTTTACAGCTACTCTTCACCTAAGAGCAAACGAGCTACTTAGAGCCAGCCAGATCTGGTTTAGGGATCTGGAGAAACCTATAGCTATGGGCTTATTGATTTTGGGGAAGATCCCAAATGAGTTCATAGCTGTAGGGTTCCTACTTAGGCCATGGCTGATGGCAGGGGATCATCCTAAAGTTTCCTACCAGCTGGCAGCTTGAAGCTGCAACAGCTCCTGTGTCGAGCAGCCAGCTGACTGCAGCCAGAAAGGAGGGCTTACTCGCTAGCATGAGAAGTAGCACATTGTGGGATGATATCTGCTCTCATTATCGATTAGCACTTGGGATACTCAGACCATTAGTTCCTGCAAACAGCTGGAACTTATAGTTAAAAAGTCTTCCTCCAGAAATGCCTATCTAGCCACTGTGGAAGAATTGATATTGCTGTGAGTGTGTTTATTGTGAACCTGAGGCTTAGCTTCCTAAGCAATCTCCCCCTCCCCTGTTCACCCAGCAGGCAAGCACATTATTTCCCCATACGCAATCTTACACCAGTTAATCCAGTGACCCGGGTTATTTTATGCTGCTTGACTTCAAGTGCTCTTAGCTTTACTGAACGTGTCTATACCATTTTAAGTGTCTGCATAGTACGGAGGCTAAATTCCAAAAGCTGTTTTGCTGTGCCTGCTGCAAATGCTTGGATGCATTCCAAGTCCTAGTCTGGCATTTAAAAGGGATTTTCCAGGATGTTACAATTCACCCAGCACTGTAACTGTGCCAATCCAAAAGCTTTGCTGCCTTCAAAGATACACTACTGCATGCAGTAAAAGGGTGTTCCAAGGCACACAAAGCATTAAAAAGACCAGCTCAACGAATGGCTTTATTGGCATAGACATTAAACTATCCAGAAATGCTTTCTCTAAGCCACTTTCAGGCTGTGCAAACTATTCAAAGTTTCAGTACTGCTGTGTGTATAGAAGTTTATGTGACAAAGCATGTTCTTGTGTCTGCTCCTGCATCTATGTGGCCTGCCTGGAGCTTTTCATACAAAGGAGGAATATCCACTTCCTTTTTTCCCCTGTAAGTCACAGCATCCAAACCCAAAGATATAGATTCTCCCTGTAATCTCAATGCTTCCGTGAAAGAGGGGGACACAGAAAATGTGGCATTACAGGGAGCAGCTCTTTGAGCAAAAGGTGGGTATGTTTCTGATGAAAATGGAAAAGTGGGGTGTCCATAGTGGCAGTGGCATGACATTGTTAAAAACTAAACTGCTAAGTGTTTAAAAAGAAGGGTGGGTGGCAGAAAATATATTTAGCAATTAATAATTTAAGCAGTCCTGCCCTGGACTGAGTGCTTTACTGTGTCTAATTTAGACTGAACCATTTGTAATGGACCCTATCTCTACCTGTAATACAAAACTGCCAGAAGTGAAGTAAAATAGTTACTGTTGAAAAACTTAAACAAAACAAACCAGAATAATTCTGCAAAATGGCACATACGTTTTAAACTGCATTGTTGCAGCCACTGGAAATTTGACATTGTTCAAATGAAGTTGCTTTGTACTGATTCTCAAGGTCCCAAAGCTGGCGCTTTGTTACAAATCTAAACTACAAGCCTTTCTGGAAAGACGTGCTTTAGCCAAACACAAGTTACTAGGATCAAATATATAAGGTGAGTGGCTGAAATGTAACTGTCTGATTTTAAAAGGTCAGATAAAGCTACTTAAAGGTATATACTGGCCTTAAACTACATGAATTGTGGTGAGACTGATTGTTTTTAACCTGAGAACCTGCGTTAATACAGTTTCCAGCCTGACGGCTGGGGGTTGAGTTTGCCTGGCTCGCTGAGCAGTTGCCTAAACTGAAGGTTTGGGTCCCAGCTGCTACTGTTGTTCGGGAGCACTGAAGGTGGCTGCAGAGACCAAACCTCATGCTCTGTTTAGATGGCACAGCTCTGGCTTACAGGAGGCTGCAGTCCGTCCTGAGCTGGTTTGCTATTGCATTACTGGTTATAGAATGTTAAGCTACAAGTGTTCCATGTCCTAATACGAACAGCAACGTGGAGAGCAGTAGTTTGTCAGGACAGACGAGTGATTCTTTAGGATATAATTAAATGTTGACAAGCTCAGACTTAAGACACATGTAATAAATTAGTTATAGTACCTGAGTAAGAAGGATGAACTCTGCCACAAAGGCAATTATACAGAATTTCAGCCTTGGGACCACTTCTGCACATTCATGTGTGTTGGGAAATCACATATAAATTTTATGTGTCTTTAGCAAAGCTGAGACATTATTAACATAAACAGATATAAATTTTTAAGTCCAAGTGAAATCTAGGAATATTGTTGCAATAGCACCTGTTTTTTACAGTGTTGTCATTCTTCTGGCTTTAGAAGCAAAGCAGTAAGTATGGAAACGCTTGTAATCTGTTCCTATATAAAACAACTGGACTTCTAATTACTGAACTGATGTTTAAAAAACTCTGCAATCTGCTATTAAAAAACTACCAGACCTGGGTTTCTCGAGATTGCTTCTTCAGAGGTGATAAACATTCTGGCTGTATTCAACTGGTTTTCAAGCCTTGCAATCACCACAGGAGCTATTTTAAAAGTTATATTTGCTAGTTTCCCATTTTTCCATTTGCTTTTATTTTTTTGTTTTTCATCCCTTCTGGACACATTCAGCTTGTATTTAGCGTATCTGTGTGTTTATGTTGAAGGATAATTTTACTCATACAAGCAAGACAAATGATTGGATTTTTATATCTTCTGTTTTAAAATCCATTTCATGGAGGGTGGAGAGGGGTGGGAAGGGCCCTAAAAGAGCTGCTGACCCTTAAAGAAGAGTTACTATTTCACTAGCAATAACTTGCAACTTGTCTCCTGAAAGGAATTGCCTGCTATGCTTCAAATAATGAGGAACATTGTTTTATTTGCTTTCATATAAGCTGCTGAACAGCTAAGATACCAAATAATTTATTTTTTCTTAGTATACAAGGTCTGGAGCTGTTTTTCCTATTGGCTTGCCCTGTAGTTTAGCTTGGATTATTGGTGTTAAAGTAAGGAAGCTATGTAAATGGTAGGGGATCAAAAGACGTGAAAGAACAAGAATAGAAGGTGTGTCAAGAATAGCAGTATTTCATATTTGATAGTGTCACTGAAATGCACCAATGTCTGGGGGAAAGAAGGTGACAATGGAACTTGCATGCCATGACTATTATCCATGGGCAGAATCTTAATCAAGAATCTGGGGCAAATGGCTACTGAAAATTAAATGTACTGTTGGATCTTTAGTATCAGAGCAGATGGGGCTTTAGCTTTTCAAATCTCAGCCAAATAATGTGTAAGCTAAGCAAAAGTGTAAGCGGCAGAGAAGATGATTCAGGATGGAGGAAGACAATATCAAACACAAAGCACTTATTTGTAAACCTGAGCAGTGCACAATTTGACTGAGAAAAAACAATGATGTAATCAAAACTAAATGGAGTCCAGGACATTATTAGAATTAACATCTCCGTTGATTAAATGAGTTGCTGACAGCAGCAGCAGCATTGCTGGGCTATCGGTCTTGCACTCTTGTTTGACATTTTAAAAGAAAATGATGAATGTCACCAAGTTTTTTGCCATTATTTGTATGATGTAAGAGAGTTTGCTTGATGGATTTCAGATCTCGTAGTTCAGTGGGATCCTAAGCACATCAAAATATTTACCACTTATCTAGGAGACAAGTTTAATTTGTTTCTTCTACTGTGGTTCCAAATGCAAGGGCTTGTCTACTTACACCTTGCATTAAATTAACAAAAATCTGGTTTGATTTATTCTGACAATTTTTTTAATGCATGTCTGTGCATACATATCTCCTTTGGCTGTAGTATCTTAAAACTGACTTAGTCCTAGTTAGTGTCTAGATGAACTTTAGTTGCCATCTTCCCCCGTGCTTTTCTAATGCTACATGTTTTTCATACATTTTGAAGGCAGTGCAGCTGGACGCTTGGCTATAGCTTGCCTTTCAGGAATTGATCTTCTGTTTTGTGTCTGGCACCATGATGCTGCTTTGGGAGCCAAAGAGGAGGCAGCGGCCGCTTTCTGCTGCGTCCTGGCAGAGGCGCAGGGCACAGATTGTTAGTGACCTCTTGTGGAATCGAATAATTGCGATGGAGCTGATCCAGTCATACAAGGGCACACTCCATCCCCCTTGGTCTTGGCTCTTCTAAGCTGCTCTAAAACCTCTTGAAAAGAAAATATTCAGCTGAACATGAAGATAGGTATACTAACCTTAATTTGGCCAGCTTTACCTGAGTAAACACTTCCAGTATGGCAAGTACCCTGTGATCCTTGACAGTTAGAAGAAATTAGGATTTACTAAAGTTGATACTGACAGCAACAGTTCAGTTTGGGAGTGCCTTAGTATCCTTAGGGGAGTCTGTTGAAGAATACCTGCCTAGCTGCTGGGAAATGACAGCATCCTCACAGATGTCAGCATGCTGCAAGAAGTCTCTGGAGTATGCTTTGTACTCGCTTTCCATTATATATCAATGTCGCTTGCATTCTGTGCCTGCGGAATGATGAGAGGCTTGTCCTAATTGCTACTGCTTTTCCAAGCTCAGGTGGAGGGTCTGATCATGGGGTTCATGAGAGGTAGGAAAATGGGTTTCAACATGAGCCAAGTCCTTAGACTGGCAGTTGTCAGTGCATGTAAATATCACCTGCCTAATGGAAGTTAGAGGCATGATAAACAAACAGAAGTTATAGCCTTGTGTGTGTATATATTCCCCAACGACTAAAGACTGATTGGAAGTTACAGCCTGTGGCCCACTGACCACTGAAACACTGGGTCACTGCTTCCTCTCTCTTGTAATATTGTCTACAGCCTTTTTATCTGTACCTAACTCTTCTGCTCTTACATTCTTGCCCATTAGAGGCCCATCTTCAAAATCCACCTTCCCAGACAAGACTTTCTGCCAGAGACAGTCATTGACCAAAGGTTAAGAGGACTCAGGCCACCCTTCCCTCAGTCTCCCTTCTTCCTGCTAAGTAGCTGTCACAGAAATATTCCTTCTGACAGAGGTGCTCTGTGTGAGGCTCCTTTTGCACCCTGCCAACACCGGTCCCCGCAGTCCTGACATAAAAGCAGGACTCGCAACAGCCAAGTGACATGTGCACAGTGCCTCTTTTTCCCCAAGGCTGAGGATGTGGTGGTATTACCGCTAATGCTTTTAACTGCTTTGCCTTGCTTAGGCCACAAGCTGCTGTTTTCTCCAGAGACCTCAAAAGCCACACGTGAAGCAAAAATGTATTTCCAAAGACAGGAACATAGCATCACTAGAGGGCATCCCACACCTCATCACAGCCACAGGCAGCAGCAGATCCCAGGTTGGTGGAGGGGCAGGCAAACAGGGTCCCTCAACTCTATTCTGCTCCGTGGGCTTTGTCTGCATGGAGGTTTTCTGTGCGTAAAACTGACTGAATAAGGGTGTGATTTTCCTTATAAAATAGTAATACGTGTATCCCGTCTGTACTGTAAATGCTGTTGTACTGGTAGTGAAGTATAACCGACTGTTTCTGTTCCAGAACAGTTGTTAATATAAATCTTTGGTATTCTGTGTGCATGTACACATGCATAGGTGGGTAGGAATGTTACCATTTTAATGAGACTAGAATAAATAAAGCAATATAATATTTGGTATGTACAAAAGGTTACACAAAATAAAAGCATTCAGATCAACAGGGGTTTTCTACCCTGCTTTTACTCTGTTTACTAAGACTTAAAAGACTGAATTTGTAAGTCAAGGAGATCTCCTTTCTGATTCCAGCTTTCTGTGAAAGAAGTCAGGTACATGCCGCCTGCATCCTGAGCACAGAGGTCTCAAGCACTGTGGCAAAGAACATAACAAAATGTTCTAAGTGGAACACTTAAAAAAAACCCAACCAAAAATAGATACCAGTAATGCAGCAAGAGAGAAGGGGGAGGGTGAAGACAGCTTCATTTTACAAATGTCTTTGTTGAGACAGTAACTGGATACAGAAATCCAAGTCGCAGTGGGATTCCAAGAGTGCACATCTGCCTCCCAGCCCTTGTGTTTCCCAGAGCAGTGGTGGTTAGCTGAGATCTCTAGAAGGTGGTTATATGTGTCTGCCTTTGAAGGCAGATTTTGAGGTCCACTTTTGGGTGCCTGAAAGATAATGAATGTAATGGCTGTATGCTGATATTGAGCAGACTACCCTCCAATAGGACCTGTTTCCATATCTCACTGTTCTCCTAGAAGAGAGATACTAAATTAACTTTTACCACATAATTTTACTAAGGCCTGCTCTACAAAGAACCAGTATACAGCTCTGGTGCCTGTGAGACAGCCAGGTGGGGCCCACTGGCCATGACAGCAGCTACTCAGTGAAAGAATTGTAAAAAAAGAGGATCTTGAGCAGAAATTAATGAAACAACATACTTTATGTGTCCCACTGAGGCCCAGGCAAAACTTATCCATAAACTGGTCTTAGACTGAAATCTGTTAGTTGAGTAACCTGCCTGTGGGAAACCATTGACCCTAATATCCTGGGCTCTCCAGAATTTCTTTGCTGTAAATCCCTGCAGCCTAATTCTTTTCTTTCCTACCATGTAACCCTATGTTATCATGCCAAGGCTTCTCTTAACTAAAAGCTTCTTTTAACAAAATGTAGCCAAACAGCAAGGCTGCTTTGTAGTAGTCATATATGGATATCTATGTCACATCAAAGGTCTCCATTAGAGAAAAAATTGCAGCAGGCAAACATGTTTTCATGTGAGACTTCACACAGGTTTGGTTCTCACATGAAACCTCACCACAACCATATTTGCTTGCTTTCTTTTCTGCCTTCACCATCTTTACATCAGGGTCAAAGGACTATACTGAAGGAATCTAAAGAACTTGTTGCTTTCCCATCCTGTTAATTGACTCATTATCCGTTGTGCACCCTCTCTGTTCGTACTCTGTTCTGTGGGGCTTCTCTGTGGCATCTCCTAGTCACAAATAGGGGCCAGGTCCACCTTTGCATAGCTGAGCATCAAGGTTTTCCAGTCTTGGAATCTCTTGCTGTTGCAGTGCTGATTCCCAGATCATATAGATCAACTCCATTTATTTCAAGACCCACAGCAAGCCCTAGCAAAGGCCAAGGCTGGAGCTCTGTGGCAGTTCTTGGCAGAAGGCTCTTTGCATAAAGCCCATTAGGGCAGCAACAGCTGAGCTTCCCCCTTAACAATTTGCAAAAGCAGATTGGAACAAATTGTTCTTGTGGTTTGTTGTTTTTTTTAAAATACGTATTTTGAGAGTAAAGTTTAGTGTATGCACATACACACTCACTACTGAATTATTTTAAAATAGGAACAGAAAAAAACAGATGAAAATAGAGGTCAAAGAGACACTAAAGAATGGACACATAGCTTTCTGTTCTGTTTGATGGTTTTGAATGCAAGGAAGAGCAAGCAATGCCCATATTCAGAAAAATCAGTGTTCTTTTCTAATCGAGTGCTGAAGGTCCAAGGTCCAAAACTGATTCTGGGAGTTTTTAAACATGCAAAGGGGAGCAAAGTGCTCATGTTGTCTTTTCAACTCAGTAGGAACTGAGTTCTTTCCACTCTCACTTGTGCCTCTGAAAGTCTTCTCCATGTTTGCAGCAAGCAATAAAATTCTAAGAAAAGCTTTGGGGACTCACAGGGATTATTAGACAAGGATGCTTCTGAAGCAGCACTGGCGTTACCCAAGGCATCCTGTCACATCTGTGCCTATCCCCTGGTTAATAGAAATACGTGTAAATCTGAATCCTGAGACACAGGTATATCCTGCATTCACTGACATTTTCTCTTTAATTATATGAATTTATTTTTTTTACCTTGCTAAATACGTTCCACTTTACGGATATGGAAACTGACAGGTAAACATTAAGTGGTTTCTTAAAAGATTTCTTGGATGTAAAGACAGATAAGTCATTTGCACAGGCCAGAGCTCAGGCATGCTGTGTATCTGCTATATGTCTGGGAAAGTGTTACATTTCATAGGTTGCACGTGTCAGAGCTGAGATTTCTTGCTTCTCTAACAATTTAAAATTGCAGGTAACTGTATTCAGACTCTGGCTTTCCAGCAAGTTGCCTGCATAGTCCTGTTCATGTGAGTGGGGAGATCACCGCAGTAAATGTGGAAGGCATTTGAAACAAAGGCCATGTGTAAATGATTGTATAAGCAAGCATATCCCATTAGGACCAAAAAATCCAGAGTATGACATGTTCTGATGTAGTGGCTAAGGGCTTTGGCGAAGTTAACTGCTTCCACGCTAGGATGGTGGAAGGCCATATCCAGTGAATATATTATAACTAACATACCAACAAACAGTATAGGATAATAAACACATTCTGCTGTTCAGACACTTTGCATACACAGTGCATCAAAAGGGTTAAATATAGTTGTTCTCAACAGTGTTTGGCCTGGCTGAGGATTAGAGCTTATTTTAGCTGTTCTTCCTAAAGATAGCAAAGGTCACGAGGGAACAGGCTTTGTTGCTGAGTCTTATTGGCCTTGTTCCTTGTAGGGGTTTTGCAGGAGGACAGGATTGTCTCACTTACAAGGATAATAGATGACAAGCCTGGTGCTGATTAACCTCATTTTAATTGATAATTAATTTTAAACCCTATTTACTTTCCCTGGAACAGCTGAGACTTCAAGGGAATCACAACAGAGGTGAACAAGAACTGAAATCTTCCCCAAGGAAATGATACAGGCCGGAAGGAGAAAAGGCGAAGATAGATGCATATTCAGATTGTCAGTCTGGATCTTCATTAAATTTATTGCTTCTGAAAATGGAGGCCTCTCACCTTTTGCTAGATATTACACATACTTCCTCTGCTAAGGCATCCCAGTCTTGTTCTGCAAAGACCACTACAATCTAAATTCTGGGTCTTTCCTTAGCCCTGCTTGCTAGTTAGCCTTCTTTTTGCTTTATTAGAACTTGTTTTACCTCATTTCTGAGCCTGGCAAATTGGTGGAGTGGCCTGCTGGCCATCTGGGAGCATGAATACTCCTTTTATACTCGAAATATATGTGACGCTCCCTAGTTTTCCAGTAGTAAAAGCTTGAGAATGTGTGTAAAAGGTCATTTTTAGTCACAGCCCAACTCTTTGCACATTCTGGACTTAGTTCTGCAAATCAGAGCCTTCCAGGATTAACAGCTGCATTAAGTTTCCTAGCAGTGCATTCCTGCAGGAGCTTTCCTTATCATAGTTAAAATCTATTGAAAGCTGTAGTGATTGCAATAATGTCTGCCCTTCTACAGCACCGTCTAGAGAGGGATCTCAAATCATTTTACAATCATTAAGGAGTTAATTCTTTAAACACCTTTGAGATGCATGTCATCCTTATGGTACAGGCTGATAAACTGCAAGTCTGAGTAATTTATTCAGGGTCACATAACATCTACAGCAGAGGCAACAACTCCCCCTGATGCCAGGACCTGCTCTAAACTTATTTCCAGGACAATGTGACAACACGAGCCACATTCTAAATTACCTTTTATATCAAGATTGCAGTTCATCTCTCTGTAGTAGTTACGGCATTGCAGAATCTCTGATCAGTGGAATTACTAACTCCATTTTACTTGGTTGTGTTTGCAGCCTGGTTATTCAGTACCTTCATCCTACATCGTAGGGCCTTTTAAAATAGTGCAGGTAATTTAGTCTGAATTTACATAATCTCACTTGATCGTTAGGTATAATCAAGGTCTATTCTCACAGTATCATTCTGAAATATTTGCACATGTTGAATATGAAATGCCACCTGTGACATCTCCCCCTGCCTTTACTGATCAGAGTACCTCTCATTCAGGTAACAGGAAAAAAAAAAGCTTTTCTGAGCCCTGACCTGAGTTCCAAGAGTGACTGAGGTCTTGCACTGGGCAGTCCTAGAAGAAAGATTCCTTGGGGCAGCTTCGTACTGTATCAACATTAGAGCAAGAAGGTTAGAAAACATAGCTCCTATTTAATCAGATGGAACTAGAAATGCTTTTCTGCAGGCAATTTAACCCTTTATAACTAGTATCAGCTGATCCCACTTCTACCTTTCTTGTTTTAACGAATGATTGGAAATTTTCCTAATGGATGCTTCTCTTTTGAAAATTAACAGTTTGCATTTCATTATCTGTATCTTGATAGATAGTTAGTTAGCATTATAGGTTCCAGGTTTGTTTCAGTGACTGCAGATCAGCTTTGCTTCATTTACAGGATAAAAAAAAAATCCCTAGGTGCAGTCCTGCAGATTCAAAATGGAATCTGAAAGTCAAGGTGGGTTCCCTCTGGCTTCATCACTAGCAGCAGTAAACACCCTGCCAGTCGTTCCTTCTATTATAGAATGTTTCCAGTCCTGTGCCAAATTAGGTATCGACCCTGTCTCTTCAGGCAGGTTTTTGAAGTTGCACAGGCTGCTTGCAGAACTGCCTGTTGCCAGCAATTTTTCCGAATGGGTCCTACTGAGAGGATCACAGAATCACTACGGTTGGAAAAGACCGGTTGGAAAAGACCTGTAAGATCATCAAGTCCAACCATCAACCAACACCACCATGCCCACTAAACCATGTCCCACAATGCACGTCCACACGTTCCTTGAACACCTCCAGTGAAGGTGACTCCCACTTCTGTGGGCAGCTTGTTCCAGTGTTCCACCACTCTCTCAGTAAAGAAATTTTTCCTAATATCCAGCCTGAACCTCCCCTGGCACAACTTTAGGCCATTTCCTCTTGTCCTGTCGCTTGTTACTTGGGAGAAGAGACCAACACCCACCTCCCCACAACCCCCTTTCAGGTAACTGTAGAGAGCGATAAGGTCTCCCCTCAGCCTCCTCTTCTCCACACTGAACAACCCCAGCTCCCTCAGCCGCTCCTCATCAGACTTGTGCTCCAGACCCCTCACCAGCTCCGTCGCCCTTCTCTGGACACACTCCAGCACCTCAATGTCCTTCTTGTAGTGAGGGGCCCAAAACTGAACACAGCATTTGAGGTGCAGCCTCACCAGCGCTGAGTACAGGGGCACGATCACTCCTGCTGGCCACGCTATTTCTGATACAGGCCAGGATGCCGTTGGCCTTCTTGGCCACCTGGGCACACTGCTGGCTCGCATTGAGCCGGCTGTCAGTCAACACCCCCAGGTCCTTTTCTGCAGAGGAGCTTTCCAGCCACTCGTCCCCAAGCCTGTAGCGTTGCATGGGGTTGTTGTGACCCAAGTGCAGGACGCGGCACTTGGCCTTGTTGAACCTCATACAATTGGTCTTGGCCCATCGATCCAGCCTGTCCAGATCCCTCTGCAGAGCCTTCCGACCCTCCAGCAGATCAACAGTCCCGCCCAACTTGGTGTCGTCTGCAAACTTGCTGAGGGAGCACTCAATCCCCTCATCTAGATCATCGATAAATGTATTAAACAAGACCGGCCCCAAAACTGAGCCCTGGGGGACTCCGCTTGTGACCGGCCACCAACTGGATTTCACTCCATTCACCAGGACTCTCTGGGCTCGGCCATCCAGCCAGTTTTTTACCCAGCAAATAGTGCACCTGTCTAAGTCAGGACTTGCCAGCTTCTCCAGGAGAGTACTATGGGAGACAGTGTTGAAAATTATTTGTTTGAAAATGTGGCCACAGTTTTAAGAGCAATTTTGGAATTCTTGCCTTCATAACTGCTTTGCTCTTTTTTGCCCAGAAACATATTCAGATCATGGGGCTCAGCAAAATACTGACAGCTTATGGGAGGAACATGGTATGATGAAACACAAGCTAGCACTCCTGATTACGTGTTCTAGCCCCAACATTGCGAGTCTTTTGCATCTGTCACACCTTATAAAATGGGGATATTTTTCTGCTGTCAGTTCTTATGGTAAAGCTCAGTGTTTGTTTATGGAGGACATTGGGATACCAGCACAGATGGAATGTGGAAATTCTATTAATGAAAGCAATTTAGTTTTAATAGCTGCTATGTGAGTGCTGGATCTGCTCAAGCAGAGACAAGTTGTTAAAGGTGATAGTACAATGATGATTAGAGCAAGCCCCTGGCTACAGTCTTTCCCAAATTTAGCGTCATTTCAAGCATCAGGATCCTACTGCTACACACTGGTAGCACAGGTGGCTTACCTGCTTACATACGCACATGTAGGATTTCCCCAAGCCAGATGTTCCATGTGTTTTTTGATAATGCTTTCTTTCCTTCCTTTCCCCCCTGCCCCTTTGCACTGGAAAGAGGAAGATATTTCCCTTTTGCTTTCTTCCTGAAGGCTGCTATGTATTTTTAGCTGCTCAGGATGTCTCCAAATAACACACTGACTCTGAACTTGCATTGTCAGCCTTCCCTGTAAAGCCCCTCCTGGGAGGTTTATGGCTCACTCTCTACAGCTTTGCTGATACAGCGTGTAATGTTTATACCTGCAATCAAGCACTGGCTGAGCTGAAGACCAATGCTGGCAGCTTCTTTCTTTCTCCCTCTGCCCCTCCTTCCCTTGCAACTCCACTCTGGTGATACTAGAGTGATATAGTACATACAGTGGTGATTGCCTATACAAAAGTAAAAAAAAAAGGCATTACTTAATAGCCAGAAAAACTTGTATGTGCTCTGCCCAGCAAGAATGAGATGGACTCAGGTCTATATTTCTTCTTCTGGATGATTTATAATGCCTTCCTCCCCTGCACTGCTGTTTTCCGAGCCAATTCATGAATTTTGAGATTTACCAGATAAGAAGTTCATCTACAGTTTATAAACTGTTTTGCTTTTAAAGAGAACACAAAGGCTAGTTTCTTTTTTTGGGTACTTAACACATCTTTTCCTGAAAGTATCTAGTAGCCTGTAATTGTCTCAGAACTGCTCAACAGAAATTTTACCAACCCACAAAACTACCTTGCACTTGACAGGCAAAAAGAGTGCCTTTGAAACAGGGGCCGCATCTAGATGGGAAAGTGAGGCTGATTCAATTGGAGCAGAATTTTAAACTAGATTTACTTAAGCATTCACAATGCAGACAACTTTATTTCAATTTAAGAGGGTCTTACTCATGTTTAGCTTTGGTTTACTGTGTATTCCCAGTCCATGTTAGCTAAACCAAAATAAACATATCTTACAGACTTTTGCCAATATTTGACTAAATGGGTTTGAAGTCACTCTTTACTTAAATCAGTGCAGCTGTGAGTGAAAATGAGGCCAAATGCATTCAGTTATCTTGAAGACAGTGCCAACAAAATGCATGAAGAAAGGCATCATGCACGTTTTTCATGATTAATGTATCTGCAAGGTCTCAGTTACTAGCACAGAGATGCAAGTAAAGTTGAGTGTCAAATGCCATGGAATTAAAGATACCATTGTTGTGTGTATTTGTATTTATTTTAATAGTCTCCCTGAAGTACATACCACTTTATATGGATGATGTTAAGTCACAGTTTGTCTATGTTCAGTATAAACAGGAAGTTGTAGTTGCCATGCAGCTGTACATTCAGATCTTTGGGAGTCTTCTCTCAGCTGTACTAAAAGAAAATGCGAGGAAGAGCGCCTCTAAGAATTCGGGTTCTGCTGACAGGTGAACCTGGTGATGCTTTGAGTATGGCTTTTGACTTGAAGACATTCTTCAGGTCTACATGAATCTGTTGCAAGATCTCAGGAACCTCTTCTGACCAATGCTGTGATCCCACCAAGAACCCCTCTGCAAGTGCCTCACTAGGGATAAGGAGATTTCCCACCTATCAATGGAGCTCCAAACTGAGCTAAGTTTGTTCATTTATCCCTGAGGATTCTTGCTTAATTAAAAAGGGCCTGAGGGAAGTACTACTATCTTAATTTTGTCTTTTACCAGAGAAAATGTTTGAAGGCCATGATGTTATGCAGATCTAGGCTTTATTTATATTAACAGAAGATACTGTTGGTTACCCAAATCTTTTTAGGCTGATAGCTGGGATTCTTTTGCCACTTCATTAAATTTAGAAAGTAGCAGCAGAGGTATCGAATTGAATAGGCATCACTGGTAACACTGCAAAGAAGAGAAAAAATAATTAAGTATATCTTCATAATAGAGCTCAATCAGACTTCTGATTTTAAGCTTCAAAGTCAACATACCTGCTGTTTCTAGAGCTTAAATCAACATACAAAGGAGTTTTTTCACCCTTATCCACTCATAGAAGTTTCTGTCTCATCTCTGACTTGGGCTTCCACAGTACAGTCAGCTTCTTAAGTTCCCATTTATTATTTATTGCAATAACTCAACTGAAATACGAATTTCCTCTATGAATGCTTTCATTTCTTGGATCTAAAGCCTGCTATTTAGCTGCCTCTAACTAGGATAGATCATTAAATGGTTGCTGCTTCACAAATGTAGCAAACCAGTCCACTACCTACCTGTTCTCTCTCTTTTACATTTTACACCCCTTGAAAGTAGACCTACTAACAGTCATGTGATACTTGGCCACCAAACCCCATCATCCACTTTGGACTTAAGTGGGGCTTGGAGTACACCTTTACCCAATAGAGAGAATATTATTATGTAGTTTCTTAATTTGTAATGCAGTATTGTGCTGAGTTTCCTAGCAGTACTGGAGCAATTGTTCTTGTCGCTGAAGTTGCTTTGCGGTGTAGTGAGCGTTGTTTATCAGTTGCTCTATTTTAAACGTGCAAAGGACAGACGTGGTTTTGGTTCAGAAATACTTGTTAAAAAGCTTCCTTCTAGTCTAAGGTTAAATAGTAACAAAACTCCCAAGGGAGAGTTCAGTGTATGTGTGTCTTTGAACAGGCTCTAACAGCTGTGAAAGTGAAATAGCTACTTCCCTAGCAGACTGTTGAAGCAGAATTAGCTATCTAAAACACATAAATAAGCTGGTAGGTTGTTTTCTTACTTATCAACATCAGAATAATGAATTAGTAGCTTATATTTATGTGTTTGAAAAGCAAGGCCTTGAAGAAGAAAGAACTTTATCTCCCCAAAATGCTACTTTCAGGTAAGAGAGAGCTGTCATAAAGCAACTTATCTTTTGTGCACATTTGCAAACAATTACTTTATGATTTTTTTCATTTGTCCCTATTCCATCTCTCAGTAATACGGCCTATATATCTTGAAAGATATTTTAATTACAATAAGATTTGTGCCTACTGCTGTACAGCTTCCTCAGAGTTGACAAATTTGGAGAGAAACTTGAAGGAGAATAGTGATGGCAGGTAGTCATTTTGAATTCGCCATTGGGGAGCAAAGGTTATGTGCTGTCTAGGTACAGGCGGTCTCAAATACTGTGCTGGTGCATCATGAAGTTATGAAAATCTTTCCAAACAGCGACTGCACAGCTAGCGATGTTTTGGTGCGAGTAGCAGAGAGGTACGGGCAAAATGTCAAAGGTGTGGCTTGCTGTGCCCTCCTTGCCTTCAAGCACTGAAGCTTCATTATGTGACTCACTAGTTACGTGTGTTGCTGTTCACATCAAAACTGCTTACAGAAACCACACAGCACTGGCTAAAACTCCCAGTTCCTGGCAAAATAACTGTCAGCTTGTATATGAGACCTATTCTGAAGTGAACCTTTTTTTTAAGTTAGGAAGTGCTATACAAGAATCCAGAAATTTCGGTCTTAAACTTCAGCAAGAAGAGAAGGTGCTGCCAAAGAGGGACCCTTTCAAACTCTTGCTTTGTAGAAGTAAGGGTACAAATGTCAGCTATAGGAACCTAAATCAAATTTAATCCCATCCATGTGTCAGACTGGACACACTTTGAGATGCTGCGTGGAAGTGTCCCACATCATCTCTATTCTTGCTTCCATCAGACTTCAGTCAGTTAAAATTGCAGGACGTGTGACACGCTCAGAAAAATTTACAAACTTATCTTCTGTGTGTGATTGCAGAAAGAAAAACGTAGGCAAATAGTGAGATAAGTTGTTAGGATTCCTGCCCACATTTTGAAACAATGTGGACACTCTGATTACTGCCAAGACTCCCTTCCTTCCTAGGATTTGGCTTTAACAAAATAGAGTGAAAAACCAAACTCCTCTTGTAACACATGCGCTGATGGCACAATACCACGTGGCAATCTGAAACGGATTCCCTCCATGCAGAGTGGCTACCTCTGCATATTCGCTGTGTGGCTGTATTTCAAAAATTGCTCAACAAACAACATGCTGATGGGCTCTTATGTGCCAGGCAGTTTTTAAGTGGTGGCCATTTATATGTGGGAGCTGAGCTGCTTTGTAAATCTGTCTGTAGCTGTCAGTGTTCAGACAGGCTGACAATTCCAGCCTCTTACTCACATCTACATTATCAATCTTTGCACAGATGACTGAATAAACTGGCTGAAGCCTGAAGACTCCCCTCAGGAAGAACTAGCTCACAGTACAATGGGGCCCATCACAAGACAGCTCGAATGGTTTTGTATAACAAAATCTTGATAGCTTTTCTCAAAAAGAGAAAAGCTTTTTTTTTTTTCCTTAAAATGAAGAAATAAATTCTTCAACTGATGGCAATGATCACAAAGCTGATTGATCTGGCAAGCTGCAGCCTCAGCAGAGACTGGCCACATCTCCATAGATCTTCCACTTCTTTGATTTCTTCTTTAAAAAAAAAATACTCAAAAGTATGTGTCTTTGTGGAGGGATATTCAGGAGGGAGTCAGGCAATAAAGTTAAATAATGTTTTAATTGTGTTTGCTTCTGTAGCTTTATGAGTGTGTCTATGTGGGTTTGGCTAAGAGATGTGAGGCCAGATTATACACTCAAACTACTGTAGATTTAAAGCTTTCTTCTGAAAAAGATGAGTGACTCCAGATTTGCCTCACTGTAAATTACGCTCAATCCCACCTGCAGTGTTTTAAGGACTAACTAGGCTAAGATACTGTGCTGAACAAAACCTGAAATAACAAAATGCTTACCTCAATTTAAATTTCAGACCCAGCCCTGACTCTATATACAGCCAATCAAGCCTGCATAACCATATCATAGGTCCGACGTTTTGGATTTTGGTCCCCAAGAAACTTTAACATGGTAAGGACAAAGCCTATTAATCCAAAGATAGCACAGTGTTAAAACAAAACAAAGCTGAGCTATAATCCTGAAGATTATAGTTTCAGGAGAAAGATATAATATCATCTCAGGGTGGTTGCTTTTTTTTTTGTTGTTGTTGTTCTGTTTTGTTTTCAGGCAAACTTCAAAGTGCCTCATTAGATGCCTTCAGAAGTCATGAAGATGAAATGAATAAGAAGCGATTCAGGCAAATTGTTGACTCTGGAGAAGAGTTTCAAAAAACAACACCACAAAAGCAAAACCCCTAGGGATAACTGTAATTGCATATCTGAAGAGTATTTCAGCGCTGGTCTGCCAGCCCCACTTAGCTGAGGCACCTTTTCTTCATCCTGAGAAGAGCTGATCTTTTTTGTCCTGGCTTCTCAAACATCGGTCTAAATTTTCCTTGACTGTCTAAATTTCCCTTGACTGTGTCACAGTGATTGAGCCTCACAGACCTCCTGTGGGGAATGGTTTATGCTACAGAGTAAATTTGCTGAGGAGAGATATATTCAATATCTGTTTTTTTAAAGTGTGTAGGAATCCAGACAATTTGATAGCTGCAGAGGAAAAATGATTTTTTTTTTAAGTTCAATTTGTTACTTTAAGCAATCCTGGGATAGGATGAGAGAAAGAAAAGGAACAGAAAAGAGAGATCCTCTCTGATAGATGGTTTCCATATTGTCAGGAGTTAAATCCTTAGGTCATGCTGAACAGTGAAGACTGTCCTTTGGGAGCACGTGCTTTGCTCGTTCAGGTTTAGCTCCTTGGCACACCTATTCTTTTGTAAAACCACAGATACCATGAAAGTCTCTGCTGTATGACCCTATTGCTTGGAACAAGTGTGGACACATGCTTGCTGTGTCAGCAGGAAAGATCTGTCTGCCCTGCTAGCTGCTGAATTAGGACTAGTGAGGAAGGAGTTCCCAAGCCAGGCTTTTTGGGACATGGCACTTGGCAATACTGGAATGCTACTACCCCTGTCCTGCAAACCTCTGGACAATGCTGATCTCACTAGAGTGGGGACATGGACACCAAAGGTTGAGTGGGATGCGCTTTGTGGCTTTTACCAGCATTTCCTGACTTCGTGTGGCTCTCTCTCCCAAAGGAGTGAGGAGGGGTGTGGTGGAAATAAGAGGGCAGACGAGGGCCTCCTCCTTTTCTTGTCTTGGCACCCAGCTGCCTTTCTCCTTCCTGACCAGCTTGGTTACTGTGATGAGAGCTCCCCCTTTTTCTTTTGCATCTGCAGTCTCACTGGTGCCTTTGAGTCTTTGACACATAATGAGCAGAAGAAAAGTAGGGAAGCTGGTGAGGTTGTTTTAATTGTGGGTTTGTTTTTTTTTTCTTGGTGCAGTCACCTTTGTCATATGTACAAGGAGTATGTGAAATTTAACATTGGCTGAGGGCAGAAGTTTTGCATGTCACACACCTATGCACAAGCTTTTCTAAACTTCATTTTTTTAGTAGAAAAGTAATTGTACTCCAGTTACAATGATCAATGGGAATAAAAAAGGGCAAGTTTAACAGGGAGAAGGTAATACCTTTTATTATGCTAACTAATACAGTTGAAAAAAACAGATAATCTTTCAGGCTCAGAGTCCCTTGTTAGGTTCCTCACTTCATCTTGCGTTTGTGGGTGTAGGCCGGAGGCGTGCCACTACCAGCGACAGCCAGACGGTGCTGCTCTGGCCCTTGTCTTACAGGGGAAAGTGCAGGAGAGAGAACAGTGGAAAACAGGCGCTAGGGAAAGAACGATTTGTTCCAAAACATTTGCTTTGTAACAGGGTCATCTATAAATTCTGGGATTTCCTGTTTGCTGAATGGCAGGCTTTCTCTTTTCAGGTTACAGACTAGAATAATTTTATTACAGCTCATTGTAAGCTTCTTTCCTTCCCAAGCCCAGATTTGCAGCCTTTGCACAGAAATTTCCCAGCTTTCTTGGGTTTTAAGTTGTATCCTTCAGCGCCGTCCTCTTGAGCTGTGCTTTAATTTCCTTTGGGCTTTGGAAGTGGTGAGATCATGGTAGTTTTAGGGGAAAGCATTAGGCATGTTAATGGGTTCTTTTCGTGCTGATGTCTGTTTGTTCTGGATACCGGGGAAGTAAAACTTAAATAAAGAAAACTGGAAAAATAGTAATTTTAGCCACAAGGAGCCTGATCCTGCATCTTGTGAATTCATTGACTTGACTGGGAGTTGTCAGTGTTAAGGAAATACAGGTTTTAGGCTACAGTTGGTCAGGATTTTATTTTTTTTTAACAGTTTTGTTTCAGAAAACACCCATTAATGGATTGTCTTCATCAAGAATGTGGTTGGGAAAAACTGTCAAGGTAGTCCCGCAGGTCCAGACCCTTCTAGCTAAAATGAGAGAGACCTGTCCCAAGTATTATCTCATAATGATAATAGCCTCATGTTGGGAGACTTTACCTGTGCTGTTAAAGCTCTAGGTCAGGTCACAGGTCTGAAGCAGGCAGTGACAATTTTCCACATGAGTGCCTTGGGTACCGGGATATCTTAGTTTCTTTCTGTTTCATGGAAAGAGTGGGAAACAATCAAAAAATTCATCCTTTGAGAGCTGGTGATAAATGAAGAGAGGAAGAGAAAGATAATTGCAAGTTTTGTGAGATAAGAAAACTGTTTTCTGCCTAGCTGTAGCATGAGATACACTCTGTGATCTGCTAACACTGGTGAGACAAGCCATCATAGTGGCACTAATGTCTTTGGCCAAAGCTGTTGCATATGGCTGACACTATACTACATAGGACTTCAAACAGTCAGTGAGAGACGTTTAGTGTCTGGGGAGCATTTAGTGATTAAATTTATAATGAGGGAAGATTAATTTTTTGTAACCGGGCAGCGAATCTTTCACTAACCCAGCTTGATTTTTTACCAACGGTACAAGGTTTTAGAAGCTCTGAATGCATGATTTTAAAGATGTATCTTGTTGAACACACTGGGAGCATTTTGTCTTTATGCTGAGTTTAGCAAATTCTAGTCCTTGACTGTCAATATTAGGCTCTATTGTAACAATAATGAAAAGAAGATGATTAAAATCTGCCTACTAGTGGCGGGGGATGATGTTACTATATAGTGATATAAGTAAGATGGCATTCCCAGCTTCTTGCATTCTCCACTGATGTGAGAACAGTATTTAAAATGTATCTCTCTGTTATAAGGTAAAATGGAATTTTCAGAAGAGATAAAGTGTGTAATTGCTGTTTTTATTTTAACTGATGAAATGGCTAACTTCTTTTCACATGGAACTGATGCTTTCCATGGAAATTTTATCTGTGTTAACTTTGGTGAAAGCTTTGGACTATTTTTGGCAGCAATTAAAAGCATTCAATAGATGCCTGTCACTTCAGCTCACATATTTCCACAGGGTACTTTATTTGTGTTTTATGAAAGAAATAGGAAACACAGCAATATGGCTTCTGCTTAACTTTAACTATCTCGCATCTGGAGGCAGCAAGTGACAAGCAATTTTTCTTCATTGGAAGCTGTTCTTCCAGATATCACAGCATGGAGTTGCTGATAGGATTTTCACAAGAAAAATAATAACACCTAACATTCACTAGCACCTGCTGTCCAGCAACTTTAAAGTGCTTTTGAGAAATATTTATTAGGATTCATGACTATGAAATTGGTAAAAATTTATTGAACTGGGTTTACAAATTAGAAAGCTGATAGTTGTGTCTCTAATACTCAAAAGTAGCACTAATTCAAAATGTCAGCATTTTTGAAGGCTTAATTTGAGGGAACTGGGTCCTGACATTCAGTATATCAGTTCCCACTTTCTTCAGAAAGGGTTAATTGCTAAGAAATTGAAGAGTTGGGCCCACAGTTTTCCAAAATTAAGAATGAGCCGAGAAGACACTGCTGCAAAAAATATATATGTCTAGTAACTGCTCAAAAGGACAACAGGCTCGTATAGTAGTTAAGCTGAGAATAAAACTAGGATCTATTTTATTTGCAGGATCCTCTCCTCATTCAAATATTTATGAAGCTTGTTGAATACGTCTCTATGTGGATTATGTGGGAGGAAGTATGAAACGTATGTGTGGTATCTCTATGATAAAATTTAGCTCACTGTGTGGGTATAATCTAAAAAACCACTAGATCAAGGGTACAACTATGTTGAGCTCATCTGATGTACGATATACCCAGCTTCTAAAAGTGGTTGTACTGCAACAGCTAATACTTTGAGCTTCCACCAAAATTCTTCCTACCTCTGCATTCTGAATTTTAAAATCTGTAGTGTGGTTATGTGACAACACTCACTAATTAATATGGTGTTGAGCCACCTGAAGTCACAAGAGCAATGGTTCTTCTCCTGGCACACCGCAGAGAGCTACTTCTGAGCAATCAACACTGACTGCATGCAATGCCCCCATCACACTTGCACAAATATAGACCGTATCTACTATTGCAATTCTTGTCTGAATTCAAAGTCACTAAATGCAATGCATAGCCACATTTGCAACTAGACACCTCTGTGTTGTTTCCTATTATGCACTGGTGGAAAAAGTAGGGGGAATAAATACAGTGTGGTTTTTGGGAACCTCTCACCGACACTGTATTCAAGCATCAGTGTGTACAACTAGTCAAAATGGTAGGCACCAAGGCTGCTCTTCAGAATGAGGGTACAATTGTGTGGGCTATGGATGGTAACAGGGAGGTAGCTGAGGTTGAGAAGGGGAACTTGTGATACGAGTAGAGATGGGATATTGACTTAACAGCTTATTTCCTTACAGAACAAGGCTTGTTTGGGCCTATGCAACCTGGGAAGCTTATCTGAAAGTCAGTTAAGACTGGGGAATGAGTTGGATGCTGGCATTATATTTCTATCATCCTTAGAACCTTGGGTTTTGTGTTGATGGTGCTGGGACTATGGTTGGGATGGGCAGTATATCGTTAAATTTCTTCCTTGCTACATTGCCAGGCTTTGTGTTACTACAGGACTCCCCAGCGTTCAGCTATGGAAGGGTGTATTACTCCTGCACATCGCTGCTGTTAATAATATATTAGGTGTATTGCAGCAACTCTGAAGTCCTATGCGCAGACCAGACTCAGTTTCCCCAGACACTGTACAAACAGGTGAGAGAGAGTGGTGAGACACTGGAATAAGCTGCCCAGGGGAGTGGTGGAGTCACCATCCCTGGAGGGGTTCAAGGAACGTGTGGACGAGGCATTGTGGGACATGGTTTAATGGGCATGGTGGTGTGGCATTGATGGTTGGACTTGATGATCTTAAAGGTCTTTTCCAACCTTAGTGATTCTGTGATTCTGTGAAAAAACACCCCAAGACAATTCCTGTTTTCAGTTCTTTCTGGTTCTTTGGAATCACATTGCTACTAGTCCTGACTATGGGAAGTATAAAAATCCCAAGAGAAAATGGTTCATCTCTGAGTAGGGAAATTCTTTTAAATACAATTTCAACTGGATGATAGAGTTTAAAATAAGGTCCCCTGCATGGCAAGGCTGTGTGCCAGTTTTTATAAAATATATAAGTGTAATTTATGCAGTATTTCTGTTAATCATGCTCTCTGCTTAAGATGTCCATTAAAGCCCATCATATTAATTTAATTGAAAAATTCTGTGGGAATTGTATTAGATATTTTCCCCATTAAATTAATATTACAGCCTTTAAATAGAATTTCTGGGCACCCATTGTTGTTCGCAGAATTATTATGCAAATTGATATCTGCTATCTGCCTTTTTTGGATCTGACCACTGTAACTTTTTTTTTCTTTTGCTTCCTGTCTGCTCCCTCCTCCCCAGCCTACGTTTAATTATCCTCTTCCTTTTGATTTCTGGGGTCATTAACGTGATGCTTTCTGGGGCTTGTCACAGGACATTTGTTGTTTGTCTGTCAGTTTGGGCCTCTCTGAATTAATCTGTTAATTAATTAAGGTGTGGGGACTGTGAAGTGTTAATTCCCTGGGTAGCAGCCTGGCCTTATGGTGAGGGAAAGGGCAACTCACTTCTCAGTGGCTGGGGAGAGGTGAAATGAGATTAAGGTTGTTCAGCACCGACCTTTCATCGGCCAGTTTGGAGGCAGAGAGCTCTGTGCCCAGGGATTGACTGGTGTCTTTGCAGATCTATTACCTGGATACCAAGATGCTCGGTGGGTTTAGCGCATCTACAGCATATACTGTGTAGAAGCCAAACTGTGGGTGCTACCTGCATTGGCTCTTAAAGCAAGACACAGTGAGTCACTGTCCTTCCCCCTCTTCGTCCAGCCGACAGATGAGGGGGCTGTGCATTTCCGTGTAAATTGCTACCCTTTTTGGAACCTAGGGAACCTTGATAAATGCTGTCATGTAATGCAGTGCAGGTCACATTCAAGATCAACAAACCTGTGCAGTTCTTGTACAGGTTACCTAAATAAGCCAATTCTTTTTTCCTCGTGAGCTTTCAGCTTCCCCCATTTTTTGTTGCTGGGTTGTGCTTTTTGCCTTCTCCCAGGCTTCAGCTTTTGTTGGAGCTGTTTCTGCGCGGCATGATACTGAGTTAACCAGCAGCAATGGAGCTGGAGCCCTTTAAGAAGTTGGAGCATTATCCAAGTAGCTGCTGAATCTGAGAGTCGTGACTCGTCTGTGCTGGAGCGCCGAGGGAACAGCTTGTGCTCACATTCAGAGGAACAGGTGCCACTGCACAACTGGGGACGCCGTGGACACAGGCGCAAGGAAACAGCAGCTTGTTCAGCACTGGTTTGATATTGTTCCATAACCTGATACAGGCAATGGGCTGCAATATGGGGTTGTGCTTATTAGCTGTCCACCTGCCTGACACCCTCCCCCATCCTTTCCTAATTAAACAGTGAGCTCAGGTTTCCCAGTTTGGATCAACAAAATCAGGAGGGGAGATGGCTCTGGCTCCTGTCCTGGCACTCAGACACAGCCTAAAAAGAGCGGGACAGTATTCAGCACAGACTCTGGCCCAGAATAAGAGAAGTGCATGGAGTAGGATTGCATCTAATCAAATAGCTTCAGGAGTCTGTTGTTGAGCTTGCAGGTCAATGTGGTTTTCTTTTTTGTTTTCTCTAAAAAGTGCAAGTCCTTGCCTTCATGGTTATTTTTGCATAACAGCTGTGTTTCCGGTGAGCAGCTGGGGGAACTGCCTGACTCAGCAAATCTCCTGCCTTAACAGTCAAAAAGTGCACTCAAGCAAGACTAGGAATGCTGCGGGCAAAACAGCGCGTCCCCTCTGCTACATCCTGCAACCAGTGAAGAGAGAGATGCTCGTTTGTGTGGATAGAGGTGTTTAGATTCAAGTGACACAAATCATTTGCTCTGGGGAGTGTGCCCACAAAGAAAGGACAAATGCATAGTCTTTATTTCAGAAATATATTGTGTGCATAAGTTGTAAATGTCTGTAAAAATACTCAATCATGTCAAAAGAAGCTGATACAAGGCTGGGGTGCTGTAGGGAACCAGAGCCTCTTTCAGCAGGAGCGTAGAGCATTCAGTGCTTGCCAGATAAGCCTTACAGAACAAACGGAGCCATTTTTATATTTCAGTCCTATGACAATATGCAATGTCTCATAAGTATCTTGAGTCACTTTTTCCAGACAGGTTCATCATATCCTTTGCATGGGGTAGCATTTGACCTCTCCACATGTGTTAACTGATTTGTAGGATGTTTACACGCTGCAGAGTTGCGGGGGGGGAGGTTAGAGGGGTGGATAAGAACTGGTGAGAGAGGAGGCTAGGAAGACACTTTTGCCTAGTGGTTTGAGTAATGGAATAAGAATAGGAAGATTGTATTACCAGCTCTGCTTTTGACCTTGGACAAGTAAACTCTCTCTACTTCTCTCTCGGTTTTCTGCCCTTTGTCTGCATTGTCTGTTTTGACTATAATTCTTTGATACAAAGGCGGTCCCTCTTCATGTGATTGTATAGTGTCTAAGTCAAAAACTGAGTTGATGGAGAACTTTTCAGTACTACTATGTTACAAGTAAGTAACAAAAATAATGTAAAAATGAATCTGTTCTGTAAAACACAGTGGGACTTGCATGAACAGCAAAATACCAGTTAGAGTGAGGATGAATTAAATGTCTAATGTAATTTGAGTCCACTGTAATAAGCGAACTAAAATTCCGGTTGCAGTGAGGTTGTTGGGGGCAGCAGGAAAGGACCTTACCTTATAAGCATGAGAATTTGACTGTGTTCCAGGGTAACAGTTTCATTATTTGCCTGTTTAGGAAGAAAAAGTTCTTTAATTGATTGGATTTTCTGGCAGCACCTCTGTTTGGAATTGAGTCTCGTGGCAGCTCCCGAGTTTGTAGTTGATGGAGAAGAGTGAGAAAACTCTTCTTCCCTGGGAGCACACAAACCTTCCCTGACCTATGTAGCTGTGTTTGTCTTTAGGTATTCTGCCTGTCACAGAGGGAAGGTGTACTTCCCGTTCCAGGCAGAACAGACAAAATTATGAATCTGGCACAGAAAGACCATCGTGTTTCCTAATGTAAGCACTGAAGCTGGTGAGTGTCTTCCCTTGTCTTGCCTCAGAACCGGGCACAGGAGTCATCAGGGTTGGCTGCCTAAAACAGCAGCCCAGTTTGCAAATAGTCCTGCAGTTGTTCAAGCCAGTCACTCTGCAGTTAGCACCGGGCTTGGGAAATGCTGTATCCTCACTAGAAGAGTTCCAAAGCATGCCTTGTTTTACAGAGTCCATCTTGAGATCTTACTTCACTAGGTGCCTGAAAACAGCTCATGCTATTTGGATTCTCACAGCCCTGCTATTATACCAAGTCAGGTAGTGGTAATGATGCAGCACTCCCTCAGAAAGTTTCAGCACAGCTTCATATCCTGCCTATAACGCAATAGAGGTGGCCTTCCTTCTCCCATGCTGTCTGTCTGATACAATTAGAATTTCATAGCAATAACAGCCAATATTTGTTTACTTCTTTTCCTAATTGTAACTAACGCATCTTCCTGAAGATTTGAGCAGGCAAAAAAAAAGAGGTTGAGGGTTCAATATGATTTACTTCAGCCAGCTTCAGAATAACGTTTCCCTCCCTGGGTAGCAGTGACTCCTTACACACTTGATTGCTCCATTTCCTTCCTACCTCCTCAGCAGACTTCTTTTTATGACAACTCATACAGAACTCACAGGAGCACTAGGAAGCCTTTTGCTATGTAAGAAGTACTTGAGCCCTTTCACATGCTCTTGTGTCATTTGTGAAGTTAGATGCACATGTAGCCTGAGTACTAAGTGTGCCGATCCTCTGTTGAAAAACAGGTTATTTAAAAGCAAAACCACCATAGTCAATCCATATGTGTGTGTATGCTTGCGTGCGTGTGTATATATATATACACACACGTATGCAGAGAGAGTGAGAGCACTTTGCCATGATTTGGGTTGACTCAGTGGGATTTGCAATCAGTATTACTTATCACAGTGCAGCTGAGAGAGACATCTTAACATATGAATAAATAACCAACATGATCTGCTACACACAGACTTGCTGAACCCTATCCCATGGATATACAAATGGTATCAATAAGAACAAAGGTTTCAGAGGATCTTCCCAATTCATCTGCTCCAGTCCTCTGCTGTCACAGGCAACTACATCTTTTACATCTGTTCACACAGGGAACATAGCTCTCATCTGAAAGCTGAATACTTTCTTTTGCCCTTATTTTGTGAGGAAGAATAAAGGGCCTCTTCTCTGACCTCATGTGCACACGGAACTGAGAAAACGCTGGTAGGTGGCTCGTAAGATCTTAAGAATTGTCATCAGTACGACACCATTTCACTGCTTGTCCTCCACCTTGATAACTATTCTGAACAACAGGCCATCCCTCTTTAAGGTTAGTCCTGTTTACTGAAGGAGTAGAAACTTATTATTTAATCTAGGTTTTTATTTTATATGTCATAAATCTCATGGCTTTTCTGCAGAGTATGCTAATATTTTTTGTGCTCACGGATCTTTATATTAACCATTTAGATGCTGAATACTTAAAAATAATTTTAACTAAGTGAAGTAGTTAATCTGAAAATTTAACTACTATACTGAAAAAGTTCAACCAGCTCCACAAGCTGGTTGAGACTCATATTTAGGAAATCGGTGTGGTAAGTATACTGTCTGTCTTCCACCTGAGTTTTCCAGGAATGACTAGTTTGTGTGTGCTTTAGAGCATAGGCAATTTAGGTACAGAACCCAAACCAGTCTGTCTGGGTTGAGCAGAAAGAGGTGGAGGGAAGCAGCTGACTTTTGTGTGAGAGAATGGCAAGCCTGAATCAGTAAGATGATTTAATGGGACTATTTCTGTGTTGTTCTCTCCAATTAACAGGAAGATGTTAGAAACTTGTCTCCTAGTCAGAAAAGGTATCTTCCTTTCCCTGCCTTTCTCCCCTGTTAAGGGAGAGGAAACTTCCTTTAAATGTTATGTATGTTTGCATTTGTATGTGTCTCTGTGCATCGCTGGGCATGTTGTTGAAACATCCCGCCTACAGGATTTCTAAAACCTACATTTATAGAAACCTGTGTGCTCTTAAATGTGCTCAGAAACACAGTTTACACATGAAATTTAAATCCTCCCTCCTTTTCCTGAAGTTCTGGCTACTTCAGATCAAATCCAGTATTCGATCTGAAGCCCAGGATGGGCTCAGTCCATACTCTACATCCTCTTTTCTGTAGGATCTCCCACCTCCTTTCTACCTAGATGGAAGAATGAACTCTACCACTTAATTAGTCAGTAAAACGCACTTAACCCTTCAATTTCAGCACCTACTACTGCATAGCATTTTAGCTAAATGCTTAGAAGCCCTTCTTGCTTTCCCCCTTGTCTCATTTTTCTGCAATCCCTTGCTTCTTAGTAAATCACTGACTGTCCTGGGATTATTTAACTGCATGAACAGCATTTCCCCCTGCCAGAGCCCTGCCTGTCAATGCAAGAGCTCGCCAGCCCTTTAATACAAGGCAGTCATCCATAAAAGAAAAGAAAGTGGAGAGGGTACAAGGATTCACACCAGTGGAAACAAAGGCAGGTGATGGGAGCTGCAACTGTGTGCCTGCTCTGTGATCTACCTTGCCCGCCTGCCTTGAGCATAGTGGCTTTAGCAACATCTTTGTCCCCAGAAAGCCTTAGCCTGCATAACACAATAAATAATGCCTTAGAGCAGTGTGACCTGTGGCAAGCCGTAAGTGATGACATTGTCAGACATACACAACTGTTGAAACAACCAGACTGTAATCATCAGGCTGTACCCACGGAAAGACATTTGGCAAATGAGATTCCATTTTCACATTGGTCTGTGCCGAGCATGTAAATTTCCAGCGGGACAACCAGCATTAGGGATGTGTAATTGATTGTCTGAATTATAATAAACAAGCTGTGACAGGTGATCATCCATCATATTCCTGCTGCATGTTCCAGCACCGCTGTGAGACACAGAAAGAGAGAGAGAGAGAGAGCTGGAACATGAACAAGGAAGATGAAAAGTCAGATTCATACAGAAATAGAGAAGAGGGGGTGATAGAAAAAAGGATCATGGTTGAAGTGAGAGGGGACTGCAACCATGAGAAAAAAACAACACAGGTGAAAAAGACTAATGGATTTCTGTGATTTGTCAGAAATTTTATTGAATGAAAAAGTCCCTTCTACTGTTACTGCCGTTGAGAAGTGGAGGATTTGCTGCAGTGGCTGGTATTTGGAGCTAGGCGTGCTAAGAAATAAATACAGAGAAGAGGAGAGCATAAGGAGGAGCCGTGATTAGAGCAGAACCAATTACAAAAAAGCGCATGGGTGTGTATATGTGTGAGAGAATGAGGACTGACAGCTTTGCCGCCTTCTTCAGGCTTAGACACTTCAGTCCACGACTGAATGGTCAAAACCAGTATCATGCTAAAAAGAATGATTTCCCTCATGCCTTAATGTTGTAAAAGCCTGTGGTTTACAGTGATGCTGTTGCAGAGTCAAAGTGGTCTGAATGATGATTCTTTCCTAAGGAAGGGGGGACGGGAGTCTAGAGCAGTTCAACTCTTTTGTTTCTCAGACTAGCCTTTCCAGGGAGGAAATTATTGGTCTTAGAGAGGAGTGTGAAGACATGCTGAAAAAAAATAATGTGGGGAAATTGTGTCTCTGTATAGATTGAACAGCAGTATTTTCCTGAATATTTACAAGCATACCTCATGCAAACTGAGTGTGGTGCTTCCCCACCCTCTGTAATGAAAATGACTAAGCAACTATGGGAATCATTTGCCCCTTTAATATACCCGTTTTCCTTTGTTTTACTTGTTGTCTATGCAGTGTGAGTGATCAGACATTTTTTTTCCAAATTTGTGAAATTTTAGATCTCTCAGATTTGCCTATGGGCAGTTTTATGCCATTATTTGACAATCACCCAAACTGTAATTGTCATGGTATTGTTTGTGTTTGCTGTTTGATCAAATGCTCAGACATTTCCCCTACAGGCTTTTACCCATAAACATTTGAAATTCACTCTCTGCAAACATGATAGTCACCAGAATTTGTGGTATAAATGCTTATGTAAAATGGATGTGAACACAGTTGGTGCAAATTCACCTGAATTGTGCAGAAGAATGAAGTAAACATGGTGAAAATTCTTAAAATTATTGTGACATTTATGAGAAAATGATATAAAAATCTTTAAAGTTGGAATAATTTTTAATTTGATCAAGTTAGCCATTGAAACAGGTTTCTTACTGTGGCTTAAGCTTTAAGATTAAGCTTCTTTCTAGAAGGTAAAAACAATTCCATCCTTTTTGTGTAATGACTGACTTTGGTGACATAGCCCTTAGTGAGACTTTCCTGCCCAGATCTCAAGTTGCAGTCCTGTCTGACCGAAATCCTGAGATAAGTGAATCAGTGGCCATTTGTTCCTTGAATTCTTTAGCAGGAATTTGATTTAGGCATCCAAGTTCTCTGTGTGAACAGAAGTGGTGGAGGGCGAGGCACAATGTAAACCACTAGTTTCTGAAACTGGGAACAAATCCTTTCTTAAGAAGTAGAAATGAGGGTGGGAATGGAAAAGCTTTGTAGCGAAGCAGGATGTGTTCTGGGCAGAGACTTTTTGGATCCAAGACAGAACATTTACCTTCTCACCATTTTCTTGTCTGATGGTTATTTTGTGACTGAAGGAAAACATGGGAAGGGGTGCAGTTGGAGGCGAAGTGGGAAATCTCTAAGGAGGCTCCATCTATTAAGGGAAATGGGAGATGGTTGGGAGTGGGAAGCTGCAGAGTGCTGTGATGCCTGGTGTTTGACTGTAAGTAACTGCTGCTGGCACAGCGGGGGTTTATTTTGGCCCAGACCTGCCCTGGGAACAGCAGAGAAGCTAACGCTCTTGGAATTCTCTCCCTTTACGATTCACTCAGCAACTTGGCTTCAAAAGAGTATTAAAAAAAAAAAGAAAAAGCAGGAAATGTATCCAAATATTGAAGCCAAGGTTTGTATGTGAAACTGTGAGGAGGAGATTAAAGACCCAACAACCCTGATCTCCCTGACTAGAAAATTTAAAGGGGGCTGGAAGGGAGGGCTTGTGTACAAATGGAGGGAGATGAACATTTGGGGGCAGTGGCTTCTATTCTGAAGAGCTTGTTCAGCCCTGTGTGAAATACGCTTGTGATCTCTGGAAAGGGAGTAACCTCCTTCCCGAGCGGACACACAAAATTTGCAGTATCTGTGGCAGGGAGAGGAAAGGACTGAGAGGCTGTAGGGAAGGAAGCAGCAAAAGCTTTTTTTTTTGTGTGTGTTTCTGAACATGCAGATTTTTGTTGTTTCCATTAGTGCTGCTGCTCTTTCCCCAGGGCTGCCCTCTTGCTTCCCTTGCCAGAGGCTGTGGTGTCCTTGGTCTTAATGTTCGTCTCACATGTAGGAGGAGAACCACAGTGTTCAGACAGCAATGAATCTAGCAATGGCGTGAACAAAGCACACGGTAGGATGAAAGTCATGCAGTGCATAATGATTAAAACTGGTGCAGGTTAAAACATCAGAGTCAGGATTTTTTTCTTTCTTTTTTTTAAAATTGCTGCAAAGCTGTTTAGTCAGTTCATGTGGGACACAGTTTAGTCCAAGTGAAAGGAATGTAAAATGTAATTTTCAGTATGGGTATTATTTGTTACATTATGTATTTTTAGCCTAGAGGATGAATTATATATCTTAAATACCTGTTTCGGCACATAACCAACTAATTCACAAACCTGTGGCAAATGCAGGAACCTTCAGGTTATGTACAAACCAAACTGGAGAGGTTTTGTTACTGTCATAATGGTTTTTGAAAGGGCATCATAATAGCTTCCATCGAGGAACATTACTATAAACAGTATTACTTGCAATTCCAGACTTTCTTGCAAATACGGTCTTTTTTCTCTTTTTTCTTTCCTTTGTCCTGAGCCAGATCATCTGTTAAGCTGGACATGACAATATTTTTCTCCTCTTTTTTTTCATGTAAACAGAACTGAACACGGAGTAGAAATTCTCTGCAGCCTTAAGATACCCAGTTTTTCACTTGACCTTTGTAAAAAGTCAATTTGTGCTTTGTTTCTTTAACATGAAATCTAAAATGCCCTCCAGCCACTTCCTCGCAGTATTCATTTTGACCATAAGCAAAGCAATTCTGCGTTTGCTCTTTTCAGGAACTACGAATGCTCAGGAGACAGGGGATTCATTTCTGCTTTTTGTTTATACTGGAGAGTTCAGGTTGCGAAGATCTGGTGTCACCACCGTAATGTCATTCACTTTGCAGTTAACTGTGTATTGCAAAATGTTAATGCAAGCTCAATTTGAGAGAGAGAATGGATAACTGTAGATTGAACAGGGACTGAAACCCCGGAGTTCTGATTTTGCATCTGTTGCTGACAAAAACAAGTTAGGCAAGCTACTTAGGCCAAAAGCGGCAGCTCAGTTAGGGTGACTCACACTTTGGAGATCCCCCACCAAGACACAATGAGTCTGAATTTTTGGAACAGGGAAATACCTGTGTTTCCAGATGGTGGGTCACAGGAGCTACTGCAGATCTGTAGAACTCCTTTGTTATATGGGATGGGTTTAAAAGGAGTGTGCATGGAGTGTCCTCTGAATTAGTTTGCTTATATTTCTCAAAAAATCACAAGAGGAGTTTTTTCATAGCATTTTAGGTATTCTGGCTCTAGAGGTTCACTGGGAGATTCATACCCAGTGATTTTTTGTGCCTTTAAAAACTTCTGTCTAAGTAAACCTCATTGACTTCTTTGGCAGTCCGTCAGTGACTTCCGAAGTCATGTGGTGTGGAAAACCCTTTTAAAAGAGTACTGCCCCATTGGGTCTCACCAGGGAAGTACTTCTGCACCACGACAGTACTTCCCAGCTAGCACCTAGGCTTGAAGGCACATGTCCCTTGACCTTGTTCCTTGTACCGCACCCAGAGTGCATATTTTTGGACACAAGTATGCATGCCTTATCATGCCAGTTGTTGCTTAAGTATTCACATGAAACTCAGTGTTTCTAAAGAAAGTGCTTCACTCTATAAGTGTTGGTGAAGAATCGCAGATTCCTGTCGATATCAGGCACCTGGTTTATTGCTGGGTTAAATTTAAATACAATTACATTAGTAGTATGTGGCACGGGGTTGAAGACCCCATTGTGATGTGGCTGATCATACCAGTGGCATTTCTCTTCTGGCTGAACCAATGTTTGTAATTTACATGCTTCTTGGATGCCTTGGAAAGGCTGGAAGGTCAGCAGAACTGCATGAATTGGACATTATCATGTAGAGACTTTGTTCACATAACCACAATTTAATCAAGGATTACATTTTTGGAAATTCAAATACTGTATAGTATCCCCTAATTGTCTAGTGTTCTAAAAATGAAGTTAACACTAAAAATCAGCTGTACAGAATAAATTTAGTATCTCCTCTTTTCAAACCTTTGAATCTATGATAATAAAAATTCTGCTTGTGAGGTGTTTTATGTATTTTGTGACAATATGAGGCATTTAAATTAGGACCTCAAAATGCTTTATGAACACAGATTTGTTAAGTCTTCCAAGACTCAGTGGAAGAAAGTGAGTGTTATTGCACTGGAAGTCTGCAATATAGTTGGAAGGACAAAAAAATCTAGGCCTCTGAGTTCTGTGAATCCTTTGCTTTAACCACAAGATCTTCCTTTCACATCTGTGACTCAAAAAAAGAAGTGATTTTTCTTCATTGTAATGAGATGTAGTAATTAGAATATGGAAACAATCTGTGGCCTCTGAAACTGTACAGATGTCACTACTGCATTTTATAGTCACTTGGGGCTTTGTGGTTAGCTGGAGATAGAATTCGAACTGTCCTGTTCCAAAAGCAAAGGCTCTTAACATTTAGGCTAAAAAAAGAATCTGCACTGGCTCTTCACTATAAAGGGCTTCTGATGTTCACATGTGATAAGATATGATTCTGACCACTTAAAACGATAGTATGTCATTTATATGTACACATGAAGGATACGGCAGTAAGAGTTCCTGGACAGTTTTTAGTAGCGATTGATGTCTGATTTATTAATCGGTCCATTCATTTAATGCAGCTTTGTGTGCAGAGTGATATGGCTCTATGTTGTATAATTTATTTCCCTTGTACAAAAGACTCATTGTCCTGGTTTGCCAATGAGACCTTGTAAATGTGTGTGTGTGTTGCTCAAGCAACTTCTTTTTTTTTTTTTTTCTCTTTCTGCTTTGGTTCCTGTTTTAGCCATCTGCTTGACATTACTGTTTGCCTTTTGTGCCTACAGAACTTCCCAAGCCATTGCGAACTGTGCTATCCAACTCTTTTCTTCTGTCAACCTCTTCATTCCAATGTCACCCACCCATGGTGCCAGGGAATAATAATGCACAGAGGTGTTAAAAAGTATCTTCATTTACATGCTTTCAAAAGTGCCTTTGTGTTTGATCTAAGGATGTTATCTAAAAATTCATCAGATCAGGAAACCAGTATTTTAGAGTTCATGAGACATTGGTTGACGCGGTGTTGTTGGTGGTCATGGGTGTAGACCAGGAGGACATTATGCTCCTTAAGGTTTTAAAAAAGAAGTTAATACTGAAAGAGTGCCTTTGCTACCAGATCTAGAGAGAAGAGTGAGTTACCTGTGTTTTTGTTAGGCTGGGTGATGGAGCCAATCTTCCTGGCCTTGTCTGCATAGAAACTTCTAATGACCTACCTACCCACAGAGGTGCAATTCCAGCGCTCTGGCTATCCCAGCATATCTTACCATATGGATATGCTTATTCCGATGTAAAAACATTCACCCAGGGAGTTATATTATTACAGCAGTAAGTCTATGTCATACATATCCCTGAGGATATAAGGTCTTCAAGTGCTGAAACCTTTAAGAAAGAAACAGTGGTGGCCAGTGAAGGGAAATAAGGAAGAAAAAAATCTACTGTAAGGAAAATTGGACTCCTGTATTTGACCTTGCCTAAGCTAAGGAGTAACTAGGGTGTTACCTCCTCATCTTAAGACAACCATATATGTGTGTCATCTTGGCTATGTCTTTTTTTTCCCTCCAAAAACATATTATTTGGATGGTATTTGAGGGTTTTATCCATTTGCCTGGATTTCGAGCAGTCCAGCAGCCTGGTCAGAACAGTGGGTACTGCTGCAAGCAAGCTACAGAGGAGATCTTACTCATCCCAGATATGTTAAGCTCACTGTGCATGTGTTACAGAGGACACAAGCATGTTTTTTTTACTCAGGATTTCCCCAAAGTAAATATGGCTTCCTACCCTCTTTTGAACTCAGATGAACTTTGCTGATGCCCAGAGGCTGCAGCCACAGTTAAAACCAAGTTCTGTGGTTCATAGGTGGAAAAAGCAGCAGCCCTGAGTTTCTCAGTCATTATGTGAGCAGGAAGTTTTGTTTAGCTAGAACCAGTGGCTAAAAGGAAGTGCTTTGTGATTGCTTTCTTTCTCCTTTCTCAGGAATTATGCCTTTCCCTGGACTTGTCAGCAGTGGGCCAGTTGGTTTACAGCATCCATATCCAGCCCTTGAGGATTAAAGCAACAGACCTTTAAACTTAACGTTAATGCAAGAGTGACTACTATCCACCTTGCACTTTGGACCTGTGTAACTAGAGGAAGAGAAAGGAAAGGAAAACAGTCTTCTGGCAGTTTTTCCCATTCTATATTTTAAGCAGCAAGTGTTTTTCAAACTGTTCCTAGAGTCTGGAATAGGATAAATCCTTGGAGAGGAGGGTTAGTGTACAGAACACAGGTGAGGTGACATGGGTTGAATGAAAAATACAATTTATTGTCTGTTTTTACAGTTTATCATGCTACCATTTTATATGCATACTTCATAAAACACCGTTATATTTATTGTTAGCTGTTGTATGTATAAGTGCTACTCATTTATATAGCTCAGCAAAGGCCTGCTACAGTTCTTAAAATAGCTGGGCATATTCTTGCTCCAAAGAGTTCACTCTTTCAAACTACAAAATAAGTTTTAATTGCTTCCTATATCTCTATTTTGGCTTCTTAGTCATTTTAGTCTGACTCTGTTCCTTCTTCGTGGATAGGTTCCAGACAATAAAACCAGAGCAGCTCAGGAAAGGCTGGGTATCATTTCTGTGTAACAGCCTGAAATGTTTCACTGCTGGCCTTATATGGGGATGATTAAAAGGGAAATCCCTCCATGTAGAAACCTTCAGGTGAGAACTCGTGAGGAGAAGGAAGACATCACATTATGCTTTTGTGCACATACTTTACCGTGCCAAGAATATTACAAGTAAAATATACCCGTCAGCAGGTAATATGTCAGCAAAACCACTTCCATCTGAGATCATTGTATGAAGCCCCTGGTTCCCCCAGCTTCAGTAGGGAATCAGCCTTTTCCCAACAGACCCTCTTTGGAGAGAGAAATATTCATGTCTGTGTCAGAGAGAAATATTCATGTCATTGTCTTTTGAAACAACCTCGGCATCAATGTACTAGAGTTCAAGTATTACTCAAACTGCCTGATTTTAAAGATCGTTCTGTCATTGTAGAGTCTCCTCCAAATCTCAAGTACCTTCTGTTTCCAATTATTTATAAGTGTACCGCCTTTTAATAGAAAGAGTTTTCATATCCACTTGTAGTAAAGAACAAGGATGGCTAACCAGCAAGGAGAAAGGAGTAGATCCTCTCTTAATGGAGGGTAGACAATTTTGTTGTCTATTATCAAGCTACACTGACAGAATTTTCAAAACAACAGCTTTCTGTTTTTAACAGCTATAATCATCACCAGGAAATAACATGAAGAAGAGAGCCTCACTGTACCCTCTTGAAGCTATTTCTTTTCTTTTCCAAGGAGTCATAGAAAACTGAGATTATTTGTGTTCTGGAAGAAAAATATTTCTCTTTTGCCCCTTTCCTTTCTGAAAGAGAAGACATGAACCCATTCACATTCCTCTATATCTGTAACAACAGTGAGTTTCCATAACCTTCATAAAATATCCCAAGTTTCTTATCTAAAGAAGATGAGGACATAGCTAGAAAGCTTCATTATAATCTGGGAGACTCTTCATTAAGAGGTTATTGGATATTAATTGCCTATTGATACTGACAAATATTTTATAAGCAAGTTTCTTTTCTGTCTAAAGTTAAATCGTTGCATTTGCAGAGACCACTAACTATTAGAGTTAATGCCTGTGTGGCCATACTACAGAGAATATTCTGGTATTGTATTACAGTAGAGAGACGTAATTTGAGGGCATTTATGTACAAGAATTGTCATTTTTGATCAGGCAAGCCAAAGATGGACAACATGGTGGCAGGTTGCAAAGCGCCAAGGAGAGCTGGAGACTCGCTTTCAATACAAAGTGGGGGGACCAGTCCAAGCGGCATGGGCTGGCAACATGTCAGGTAATTGCAGATTGATTTGCCTCTGAATCTGGGAGAACCCTTAGACAGAAAGTAGTTTCGTTTAAAGAAAGGTGTTGGTAATAAGCAGAAGAGGGTTTTAATGGGGTTCATACAGATAGAACAGAAATCGAATTTGAGCCTAATTGGCATACACAACATGGAAAGAGAAGCAGGAAGCACAGAGCAGCAATGGCTGTCTTGAGCTGAGAGGCTCAGCAAGCAGTGCTTAGGCAGCCAGTCTCCATTAAGATCCTATCCATAATGCATGAGGTTTGGAAACCCAGGGGACTGTCCAACAAAAAGGGAAGAATCCTCGAAACTACCCTTCAGAACGTGATAGGTACGCTGTCCCAGAAGGGGCCCGTCTAGAGAGCACTTTTAGTAAGTAATGGTTCACTTTGGCAGTAGAGGTGATAGAGCACTAATGCACTACAAGCCAAGTGCTGGCTTCCCTTCCATCGCACTCGAATGCTCTGCTGTTCAAGGGTTGCTGTTAAGAAACAAGACTTTTTTTATTTCATCAAGATTACTGTTATTTTTATTTTATTTTAAGCAGATTGCAGGAGGTAATCCCTGCCTTACATTTTCTCTCAGCTTGGGAATACCAATGTCCTCCTGATTACTTAATTAAACCCTTAAACCTTTAAATGTTAACCTTTTATTACTCTGGTGTGGGTCTAAAGAAATTAGCTGTCTATTTCAATAATTCTGAGGTTTAGAAGAATTCACATTAAGAGTTTTGATTCAAACCATTGAAGTGCTAGGACAGAGTGGCTAGCCTGAAAATGTGGATTTGGACTTTTATTGAGACACTGATTTGGTCCTCACAAATTTGCATGTCTTGTCAGCTGAAGTTATGGGCCAGACCTAATGTCAATCACTGCAGTCCTGTTTCTCATTTCTGCTTTGTGGGGCCTACGGTATTATTAAGTGTTCCAGTTATGTTTTGTACCTACATCAGAAAAATTACATTGAACATTTCTAACTTCTTTTCAGCACAAATGCAGTATTGAAAAAGCAGAATTATTAACTGAAATCTCTTCCTCATTAGAGTTAGTTCTGCTAGAATGAAGCTGCAACATGCAGCGATTGGAATGACTGAATAAATGGAGCTTGGAACTGAGAAGGTGTTTCTCAGCTGTCCACATTTTATCTGCTCTGTGGACTTTACAGTAACACAGACCTGAGAATGACCTCCTGGGCCTTCGCAAGGACTGTGGTGTATGACCTTTTCCATCGAAGAGAAGAGGGAGGTTCATACATGCCCAGTTTATTTGCAGCAAACTACAGAATTCTGGAGAATATAAAGTCTACATGCCAGACACCACAAAGTTTCCAACTACCTTACACTTCGGCGGGCAACTGAAGAAACAGCTGAAACAATAGGGATCAAAGTTGCACTACCATAAACAGCTTTGGCTCTACTGGAATCAAACTCAGCGTTTCTTCTTCGTTCCCAGTAAGACCTCCTGCATCCTGCATGGGATGCAATTTGACAAGTAAGACTTGGTCTTGAACTGATGGAGTGTGCTTTAGGGTGAGACAAGGAGAAGATACCTGAATGTTCAGATTACTAGTGGAGATTTAGAACTCAATAACTTGAGAGATGCTCTATAGATAGTGTTGGTCCTTTTTCTGAAGCAAAAGCAGAAATACAATTCTTTATCCAACTGTAAAAAGGACCTGATATTAGTCTCTGAGTACATAAAAAGCTGATGTAAAGAGGGAAAGGATCCGTTTTTCTTCAATTTATGGTGGATACAGTTGGGCAAGGAAACCTCAGACAAAATTTTAGGAAACCTTTTCTAATGATAATGGTAATAAAGCACTGAAATAGGTTTCTTAGGGAAGTTGAAGGATTTTAGAAGAATTTGTATAAGCACAAATTGATTTTGCTGCAGAGCAGGGAGAAGGACTAGATGACAAGTCTCTTCCAGGCTATGATTCCATGATTTTACACTAGGTTATACCTTTGGGCAAAGTCGTGGGCTTGTGGTGCATAATTTGTTCTGCCGCATTTCTATCCATCTACCATAGACAGAGTGGGAGAAGGCCAGGAAAGTTTATGCTTGTGCATCTATCTTTCTTATTCTTGTGCATCTGTCTTTGTTATTCTTGTGCATCTGTCCATTTAGACACAAACAGAGAGTTCTCACTCCAACCTGGAATCCAAAGCCCGACTCAGTGAGATTAAGATGACTGAAATTTAGAAAGGGCTGTTTCTAAACTACTCAGATTACACATTTGGCCTGTTCCCATATTGGCACATGCTTCTGTATGGATCCTATGAAGCCAAGGTAAATGCTGAGCAACCTTTATACCGGTACATGGGAGTCTGGCAGTAGTCTTCAGTGAAGTACCATCTATTTAAATGTGTTAGATTGCCAGAATATGCCAGGTAGTTCAAGTTGCACTCTACACAGCACTTGTTGAGTGAAGTTAATACATAAAATAGTGGTGGACTTAATTGTACTTTCATTTAGGTATGATTTCTTTCTTAATGCATGGTTGTCGGTGTCGTAGACCCTAGTGTCTGAAGAATGTATGACCTATGGGTTTATGTTTGGCCCATAAAAATTATAGACTCTTTCTACCCATTTACATACCTGTAGAGTCCCATCTGACATTTGGTTCATCTGGGAGGTAGTTTAATATTTTTTTTCCTCAAGGGGGCTTCATGTAATATATTAAAGGAAAACCTCTTCAGCTTTTGGTAGTTGCAGTTCTATCTCTAATGACTTTCTCAGCTGTGCTGTGCACTTTTGCAGAGATCGTGTTACTTCCAATTCACAAGAGCAGAAGGTCACCTTGTAGGCACAGCCACTGCAGTCAGTGGACACTGACCTGCCAGGTGACGTTAATATTAGGGCAGTCAGTAACGTTCCTAAACCATACTCTTACTGCATGCATGTCTCTCTTATAAAGCCACTCAAACGAGGGATCAACAATAAGGACCGTTTTCAGAACATTCCCGGCTGTGTGTAGAAGTTCACTGGAAATGGTTGTCTTTCAGATTATCATTGAGAGACCTGTAGTCAAAATATGTTTGTTTCAAAATATTTTCTAGACTTTCCCAGAAGAGCATCAGAAATCCTGAGGAAAGCTGACTTCTGATGGTATCTGTTAAGGAGCTGAAAAAAACAATTTTAATTTTAAAAGACCACTTACAATAATTTATTTTTAATTTTATATCTCTCTGCAGTCTTTCAGTAGTGCTTCATGCCATCCTTAAAAATGTGTATGTGTCAGGCCTGGATTTTGCGTTGCTCTGAACAGAAGGTATTAGGTCTATTTGTCATTATCATAACCTTTATCTCTAGACATCTCTTTATGGCGCTCAGGTTTTGTAGCTACTGGAAGCTTTTCTGTCATTATTGATTGTTGTAGCTGGCGGTGACCTCTCTTTCAATGCGACATAACAATTTTTACTTTCACCATCTCTGCATACTGCCATTTGGAAACAGACCACCTAGGAGGAACAGATGTGAATTTTAAGTGACGAGAAGGTGTTAATTGATTCTTTTTGAGCTTTCTCTTCTCTCTTTTATCCACCAGCTTGTCTGTACATTTTGCCATAGATACTGAGAGAACATTGTAACAGGTTTGTGTTCAGATCCCTTGATCCAAAGTCTTTTATTTCGGTGTCACTGATACTGACCTGACAAACTCCGAGGAGGGCTGTTGGTGCCTTCACAGTATTAGGAAGGTTTCAATACAAGGTGACCTACTGTGAGATGGAAGGTCAGTGCTTCTTGCATAGTTATGTCAGCAGATTTCCTGACTCCTATGCAGGCAGCCCTGGAGGAACTGGTCTCACTGTTGGAGATGGCAGTTGTATGGAGGATCATGAAGACTAGCAGAAATAAACCCAGACTCTTCTAAAACAGATTCAGGGTGAGTACAGGATCCTTTGATGACTCCAGACATGATTTTGCAGAAAACCCAGTGTTCAGCTTGTTTTGAAAGCAGAGAGATACTTGTCAGCAATTATTGCTGAGCTAGGGAGAGTACAGTTAAGATAGATAAACTTGTCAGCTGTGTCAACTGTGATGATGGAAGAGCAGAGGGCCAGCTGTAAGGTTTAAAAGAGACCTTTGTATTTTAAATGCAGATAGTGAGGTTGCTGTTGCATAATGCCACAAAATGGTTGAGAGTATCCTTGTTTTTATATGCACTAATGCCACAATTATTACAGAAAAAAGAGCCATGAAGGATGGGCTAAAGAGGGTTGTATTATCACCAGGAATCATGTTTGCTGTTGGCAACATTTTTTTTTGTAGGCCAGCATGACTGAATCTTTCAATTTGAGCTCCCCTTGCTATTCAGGGGATTAATTGGTCTCCTCCTTCTACACACTATTGGTTTGCTCATCATCCATCTTTCATACTTAACTCTTTAAAATTGTAACTGCTGCTGATTTTCTCCAAAGGATCTTCAAAGTCTTGGCTGATAGCTATGTCAGATGTACTCTTTTTTCTTGCAAAAGTCTGATGGTGTAGGATTCTCACTATGGCATCAAATTTGAGACTGGCAATGAATATGTTCAAGTGTTGACTCTGTTGGGCTGCTAGACTTTGGCTGTCTTTGTGGCAGGTTAGAAACCCTGAAGAGTGACTTGGAAGGCCCAGGGAGACTAAAACATTCAATGAACTTGCAAAGTGCATAAATGCAGTGTACCCAGAACTGTTTTAATGTGTCAGGAATTTCCTTTAAATGCTACCATTATTTTTACGCAAAAGTGATAGTAAACACATTTTGTTTTTGTAGGACCTAAACAAAATAATACCTTCTGCTCTGATGCCTGAGAGCCAGCAGAGGGAGTGAAAGTTAACGGCTGAACCACCTTGGGCCATGCTGAACTGAGACACTGAGGAAAAGGCTTGTGTGCAAAAAAAATCGCACATCATAATCCTTTCAAGTCCCATCAGAAATGAAGACGAAATAATCAGTCTGCCAAACAGAAAAATATGATAGTAGTAGCAAAAAAACATTTTAATTCCATGCTTCTAAGTGGGTATTAGCAACAATAACATTAAACAAAATTAAACCATAAAAAACTACTCAAGAGTATCGTATTCATAGTCAGCATATAGAACCTGATGAGACTTCTGGTATGTTCTCTCCATTACAGATGCTAGCGTGAAGGAAGTGAAAAATCTGTGTGTTGCCCTTGGCTTGTTCAGACTGTTGTGTTTATTTCTATAATATTACTTTCTCTCTTCCCCGCCCCCCCCCCCCCCCCCCCAATAACTTATGGGTTTCAAACACTGTTTTGCTCAGTCACAGTGAAAGATGTTTAATGCATCTTCATTAATATACATGAAATGCTGTTACTGTTTTCTGCTGAGGAGGTAACTGTGGCTTTTCCATCTCAGGTCTCAGCTGTATGTGCGACAGGGAGAGAGAGAGAGAGAGAAAGGGAAAGGGGAAGTGGAAAAGAGAGTTGTTTTGTGTACGTATGTAGGTAGCTTTAAAAAAACCCAATCTTTTTTGTTCTTATAGGATATATATTATATATCCAGAAGACACTCAACGCAAAGACTCAAGTCAAGCAGGGTGAGAGGGGGAAAACACTGGGGTTCAGGTCAAAGACATAAGTGACAGCTAAGGAAAATTAGCCAAGTTTGTACGAAGGCCTTATTTTATTCTGCAACATATATACACGTAGTAAATGATGAAGAACCAGACCTTTTTTCAAATTGTTAAATTTTAAGGCCTATCAGCCAGCTTTTAATCAATTTGGTGTATGTCATGTTGGAATGTATGTCATGTTATGGCTTCTTAATCAGAATTTCATATTAGAGAAGATCAAATACCTTCTAGAGACGTGAAACTGGAGTAGTGGCCCTTTTTTTCCCCTCTGTTTGCATGACACAGATCACACTAGTATAGAAATCAGTGAGTGAGTTTCCTATGTATATCAGTAACAATAATAAAGAAATAACAAAAATAATAGGACATGCACATGCATTATTAATCAATCATGAAAGTAATTACAGTTCATCAACTGCTTGACCTTGTCTAGACCATTTCTTATGTTAATAAATGGAAAGATTTTTGCTATCAAAATAAATCCTAGTGTTTTCACTTCTCGAAACAGGAAGATGAGTACACCAGCAGATTCACTTTGAAATTTTAGTGATGTGGTAAGGACAAACTATCTAATGAAAATAAAACACCTTTCCCAGTGGTACTGAGTCAGGAACATTGACTTCTTTTGGAAGAGACCGTATTCTTTTTCATTTGCTCCAGTCAGATCCTGTCCAGTGATTTCCTCCCTAAAATGTATGCATTGTAGTCTGTGTACAAGTTCTAGTATAAGAAAGATTTTTACAAAGTAGGGGAAATTCATATCAGCATCATCTCAAAGGATAAAATATCTGGAGGTTTGATTCATGAAGGCAAATCAAAAGAGTTTTTTATGTACAGCTTGGAAGAGAAATGTAAGAGAGAAATGGTCTGATAATCTAAAATGTTTCAGAAAGTCACAAATGCTGTGAGGTTGCAAAATAAAACCCGGAACATGCAGCATAAAACTCTAAGGAAGAACTCTGGGGAAAAACTGTTAAAGATGATACAAAGGAGTGTAATTTCTCGAGGTAAAATGAGATGATGAAATTTGTTCTTGGCTATGAGTCAGCGTACAGAGGAGAGCATTTCTAAGAAATATGATAGAAGTACAGTCACTGACTAAGACTGAATAACATTCTTGGAATACACTAATTGCTGCACTTATCAGGATTAGGGACTAGATGGTCTCTTCAATCTCTAATTTTTGTGATTGTATGGATTTGTTCACTATTTCAGTACATGGCAGATAATATTTCATATTCTTGCAGCGCCTTTCAGCAAATGTTTTTAAATACCTTTAATTAATACTTAAAATTCCCCTTTGTGATCAACAAGTGCTCTGCTTCTTACACACAAACTGGTAAAGTGAGATGAGTATGAAATGCAGCTCTATGTAGATGGGCCTTTGCAAGATCTGTGCATTACTTAGTCACTGCTGCCAGAAGAGAAATGTACAACACCTGATCTATGTAACTAAGTAGCTCAGCCTGAATTGTATATATGAACTGTCCACCAAGACTTGTCAGCAGATCAAGAATTATCCGGTGAATAAGTTTCCAAATTATTCTGATAAAAATATGTTCAAGAATTTGACATACAATATGTGAAAAAAGGGAAATTAATTGGAAACTTCTGCTGAGCTGTAGTAGACATTTGTTCAGCTGTAGTTGACAGGGAAGACTTTTTACCAGATGACACCTCATAAGCATTACTTGGTCCTCATTTTATATACTGCAGGTAAAATGCAGAGTACTGTAGTGAAGAATGCTATGATTTGATACAGAAGTAGAGAATATCAGAATCTGAATCAATGTTTGAAAAGAATCAAAGGCTCTTTTGTCTACTTTGACACCTGATACTCTTCAGCAAAGATTTCCACTTCCAGCAAATAAACCTGCCGTAGGCCTTCTTTCCGACTCCTAATACCCAGGGAGTAAATCTCTCCAATTGTTCCAAACTGCATCGATATATAGTATCAGGAGGAATGTGCAGCAGAATGGATATAATGTGAAAAATCTACAAGGCTGAAAAGAAAAACTAAACAACCCTCTGATCTGCACGCATAATCCCATAGTGCAGCTGACCCAGAATTGTAATGCAAATATTGTAGTTCAATCAGGCTATTTTAAGACCCGATAGGAATGAGGCTTCTACTTTCCCCAGAAGGAATGTACATCATTGCCTCTTCTTTAATTTCCTTTTGATTAAAAAAATATTATACTGTCTGAAGAGTATGTGCTATCTTTTCTGTGTGTTGAGGGAAAGAGAAAAATCAAAAGGAATGAGAAATACAGGTGAACTTGTCAATTCAGGTTCACTGGGAGAAGCTTAGAACTTTTTGTTAGATGTTTTTTATATGATTTAGTTTGGCTGATGAGGAAATTCACGTTCTTTCCTTCTTTCTTTCTAAAATTCTGAAATCTACCACTGAGATTCTAGATAAGGAGGGAACAAGGGAATATGAGTTAAGTTTCTGTGCAATTCTTCCCTCAGCAATTGTTCAAGGTTTATTTATACAGCCATTAGTTCAATGGTTAGTGAGATGCGAGGTTTTGATACCTGAAGTACGCTGAAGCTGAGCTTCAGTGTTGCTCCATTTGTTGCAGCCAACCAAAATAACTGGTAGCAAAACCTTTATTTTTGAACCCTGATTGTTTTTTGAGGTTTGCAAAATATTAGTAAAATGAAAGAAGGTCTTAGAAAATTTCCAAACGGTTTGCAACGTTTTTATTATTTCACCGATTGTGATGGCAATTTTCCATGTATTCTTTGTCTGCTTTTGAGCCAAATGGGTTACCTTGTTGTGGTTGACATGTGACTTTTGACCAGCTGCCAGAGCCTTTGAATGGCTAATGGCTAAACCTATCCAGACCCGAGAGATTTAGCAGAAACCATTTTTACTGCTTTTCACGTTCTCTAAGAAGTGTTTGCGAAATGTCAGCTGCAGAAAGCATCCTTTAAATGACTATCCAGTATTTGATGGTGAGAGTGGCTTTTCCTGACAGCGTTATGGACACCCCAGAGAACATAATAATATATTGACCAAAAAATACTAGATGATAGCTTTCCTATTAAGAAGACAATATCAAAGAAGGTTGAGGAAAGAGAACTGCTGACACAGGGAGAGAGCTATAGGCTTCATCAGGAATATCCTTAAGCAATGGAATGTTGAATTAGTTGAAGCTCTTGAACTTCTATTTCTGTATCTAGCTTTACTGTCCCACAGCTAGTTTGCATTGTGTAGGTCTGGAATGGCAATGGGAGTGAATACCATGCTGATATAATAATTTTACATGAAGATTTGCATGTGGTAGGTAGTGGAAAATCAGACTCTGCACTGCATGAATATACACATACAGACAGGTAAAGTGGTGCATAAAACTTTTTTAATCCCTGACTTTAGTGGGCCTTATGTTCTGTTGAGGTTTCTTCTCTTGAGTATGTAATATTATGTAACAGTTTCTATTACTTTGTGTGTTGATCTGTCACTCCCACACTTCTCTGCTAAAGCCAAAGATGGTTGCTTTGCACATGAAACTTGAAATGTGAAATTTTAAACTCTTCACGGATTTCAGAAACTGATCTCCCCTCCCAAAGATGATCATTCCATTCGATACAAGGTATAGAAATTTTAATGGATTTTAAAGTATTAATTGGAAGGTGGAGGAAATTCTTTATGCAGTTCTGCACGTTGATGAAGGGCATAAAATCTTTGTTTCTTGAAGTCTAGGTATGCCTAGCCACTGCAGTGCTAGGTGCCACAGAGCTGTTTGGCTAAACAATTGACATGAATTTAGGTGACAACACCCTGAGGGAGGTGGTGCTGGTAGCTCCAAACAAATGGCCATAAAACTGTGCCTGCATTCTTCACATTGTGTTTTTTGGTTTTGTAAAGACAATTCCTTTCTTTGGTCTTTATAATTTTTAAGGGGGTTTTTTTTAGCTTCTTTTTAGCTTCTTCCTCTCTTTTGCAATGCATTAGTTACTATAGTAACTATGCTGTGAATGGTATAGAAAGAGGCTAGTGCAACCTAGCAGTGAACTATAAAGCTACTTTATATAACAGTTTGGAATTTATATCATGGTCTTGAAAATACAGCAGTTTTTGTGGTGGTTTCCATGACCACGTATGTGGTATAAGTATATATAGCACTTTTAGGTCATCACTGGTAATTACCCTCTTCTGCCAACATCCGAAGGATGGTAACAGCCCTGCCTGAAATTCTACTCCACAGACAAAGCATTCTAAAATACACATCGAAGCACTTCACCACCACCCGTTTTCACCTTCTGAATATGTTTAGTTGTTACGGAAAAGTAATCTGTACCTGTAGGCATAATGCTATATTATAGTTAAATTAACTTCCACTTACTAAATAGATGGTTGGGGAGGGGTTGTGTCTGGACTAGCCACTATTCACATTTGATTGAAATACTTTGCATTACTATATTACATCCCACTAGTATAAAAGCCATAGTGTTTGTGCTGTGATCCTGTTATCTCCTAAGCTACCCCGCTCTGAGTCAGTATTTTCACAGTTGAGTGCCAAACATTGCAGAAAGTGCAGGTCGAGTAGAAAGTATTCCTGAAGCCGGTTCTGACCTGTAGCTTCAGCATAGCTTTAGGAAACACTGAAGTACAGGGTATTCCTCGATAAGGATGTATTACATACCTGGTAACTTTTGCCTCTTCTGCTCATAAGAGAGTTTTCTTTTTTTCAGAGAGCGTATTTAAGCACAGCCTGCTGTAAATTCATACTTTAGTAATTGTGTTCTACCTATCCCTGGAGTTTTGAGTGAAAGCATTACTGTTCATTACTTCCTGTCCTAAACACAGTGCTGCCAAGTGGCAAGATTTTATCGAGTCTCAGGATAGTTGTTGTATTTTCAAAAGGTTCCAGCTCTTGAAGTAATGTAAGTATGTGACATCTATTTCATTACATAAAGGGCACACTTCTAGTTTTCTCAGCTGGGGGAAGAGTTTGAACTAACAACTCAGTGCACTGTTAAGGCTGGAAAAAAAAAGTAATTTAAAAGTGTATTCTTTTTAATATAGTCTCTAACTTAAGCAACTAGCTTTTCAAGTTCCTGACTTACCGATTTTGGATGTTTGGACTTGACAGTAAGGTATTGTTTGTTTATTTTTGCTGCCAAGCTCTACTTGTGAGCTTGAAGATACCTCTCACTGGTAGAATGTCCTTTGCATTACCTTATAAAAGAGCGGTCTGAACTAGAAACCCATTTAAAAATGTCTTCAGCTCCATGGATGGAAGCTGTGAAAACCACATCTGTACTCTTAAATATGCATTAACATATAACACATATTAAAAATTCAGTTCTTAAAATCTTATTCACATGACCTGAAAGTCTGCTGATGTCTCTGACTAGTATGGCAGATTCTCTATGAGCCGGCTAATTCCTTATTTAAACTCTACGAACCACTTACTTAATAGATGCCTGATTCTTAGGATTCTTAGGGTACAATGAGTAAAAGGCGATAGGTACAAGAGGAAAACTACTAGGTTCTGCCAAGGTGTAGAAAAGGAAAAAACTAGTATGCGTATGCATGCATGCATGTGTGTGCGTGTGCGTACGTATGGTTGCTAGCATACTGCTTTTGAAAGGCATCTTGACCACTGGTCAGGAAAAACCCAGTAATCAGGTTATTTCACAACGACCTGCTTTCTGCAGGTTTTCTTGGCTCTTCTCTTTGAAAAGCCTGGAACTGACCACTGACGTAATATTTGTCTGACAATCCCATCTACTCTACTCATCTACATTGGCTATGTCCTGCATTCTATCATATAGCAGATGCAAGCTTGTATTTTTTCCTCGCAAAGCAAGTTGTTTAAAGTATTCTTCACTGTGCAGTAGTAGGAAGTTTATTTCAATCACATGAACTGTTAGTTTCCTATGACTTGGAGCCTAGAGAAGGGGAAAGAGCAGGAGAGAAACTGAAGTGTTTCTGTGCAAACCTCTGGCTGCGGAGCCCAGTAACCTCTCCAAAGCACTGTCATATTTCAACCAAGTTATAGAAGGACTTGGAAGTTTGCTCGAAGCAGGCCTAGGAGGAACTTGCATTGTTCACATTGTTGCTGGTATTCTCTGTTTTCTGGACAACAGCCAACAGGAAATTCCTGGGACAAATCTTTCCACTCTTTTTCTTTTTTTTTTTTTAAATAAAATATTTGGGGGGGGAAGGAAAGAGAGTGAAACTAAGCCTTACAGAACAAAGAAGCCAATATTAACCTCAAATCAGAGATATGTAAAGTTTTGGGCCTCCTTTGTTATTTTATTTTTTTCCTCTGAAGGATTTATGACCTCACACGCCTTGTTTCTGTGACATCAGATGGTGTTGCCGTGGGAACCATTTTATTGTCAAAAACAAAAGAATTTCGAAGAGTTCCTTAGCAGCACAGGACACAGAGTGCGGAGTATAAAGAAACTATTTTTATCTAGATGATAAATCTGTTTTATTAGGCCCATGATTTTTCAGCTCTGTCCTGCTAGAAGCGAGAATAAATCTGGCAAAACCAACAACAGTCGCACCTGTTAATCAGGGGCTGAATTTGTCCCTACATGCAAAATCTTGGGAATTTCCTTTCTTGTCTCGCCCCCTCCAAATGACTGATAGTTTCCAAATGCTGTAACATATGAGAAAACACAACAATCTGCTCATACGAGCTTCACAGGAGCAAAAGCTTGATAAGGAACAGGAAGTTTGTATTGCTGTGATTTTGGTTATTTTAAATTGACAATGTACAATACTGAATGCAATTCATGCAGAATGAAGTATTGAGGTTTCATGTTTTGCTTCATGGATACCTCCAAAATCAGAGGGCATGGGACATTTGGTAGTTTATGTTATTAAATATAGAGCGCTCTAGTTTGTATTGAGACACGAGGGTGAGACACGCTGTCCTCAGCTGGAGTGATGGATACCCACCAGTGGATACATAGGTGAAAAAAGAACAAAGTGTTGTGATTGACCATATTTGAACCGGAGAAGAATATTCAAATCCTAGCTGAAAACAACACGGGATAAACCTGCTAAAAACTAACTGTTAACACAGCACATCCAGGAGTTTTAGGTCCATAAAAATAGCACGTGTGTATGATATGTGCATGTGCACACTGATGCCATGTGCTGATAAGTCTTACGGTCAGATCTGCATGCATATCTACACACAGAGTTTATCATATAGTAACAGGGGAACAGCCTAGTTTTCCTTAAGAAAAATAGCAACACTGGTTCCTGAAGAAAGTTGTAAAAGGAAATTTTAAAAATTCCTTTCACATATGTATCCTGCTCTAGTTAAGATTCTGCAGCTGCTGAATTTAGTGCCCCAGAACTGTTGCTGTATTCCAAAAGACAAGTGATCTCATTGCCATATATTTGCTAGAGTAAAAGTAATATACACGAGGGGATAGGTAGGTTAAACGCCATATGGTTAACCCCAACATTTCTGTTTTAAATGATTCCCTGCGTTTGGGTGTATATCAGCATTTTGCAATGTTTTGCTGATCTTTGCTTTTGTAACGAGGTAGCCTGGGGAGGGAGAGAATGATAGTAACTGTAATTACTACCAATTTATATCTGTCCTCTGTCCCATCCACCTCTACAAATGTATTCCTGTAGACCTAAGCAGCTTAGCAGTGGATCTGAGGGAATATCAAGGATGCAGAATCCCAGCATGGGAAGGAGAAGGGAAGTGCTGCTTAAACATTGACACATTGCCAGATGTAGTGCTTTTTAACATTGGTGTGGGCTTGTTCACACTTGTCAAATCATACTGTGCTTGCTAATGTTGCATTTTCATCAAATATATTAGCTTGCTCCCTATTCCCACTCTTCAGCAATCCTTTTCCTTTCTCCTTTCTTCCCTTCATTCCACTGTTCTTTGTTTTCCCTTTTTCCCCTTCTCTTATGGTTATTTTCTTTCTTTCTTTCTGTCTGTCTGTCTTTCTTTCTTTCTTTCTTCCTTTCTTTCTTTTTTTCTTTCTTTCAGACTCCCTCTCAGCTGAAAAAAATCAGTCTGACCCTATCCACATTTTTTTTAGAACACGTAGGTTAAGCAGATGCTTGCCTGGAGGAATTTACAGTCTCATCCTGATGTACAACATGCAAGGAATATATAGGCTGATATACAAGAGTGGGAGTAGTTAGTTGTTAATCAGCAATTGAAGGATACATGAAAGAAACGTGTTTGGGATCTTCTTAGGAAAAAAAGGTGTAGCAGTGGATGTCTGCCCTGAAGAAAAGGGATGCTTTTTTTGGTGTACCAGTGGGTAGTGTCAATGAAGAAATGGAGTTCAGACCGGAGGAGCATTTTGTGCAGAATACTAGGATGCACCAGAAATAACAGATTACAGTAGGAGGGATTTTCTTATAGGTGAAAAAGAGGCTCTTAAATTAGTTGTGAAAAAAGGCTGAGGTTTATGAAGGGACTGAAAAAAAATTACACTGAGTAGCAGAACATCCCCTCTTCCCTCTTGTTTTAAATGTACACAACAGAAGAAAGTATTCTCGTTCCTTTGCCCCCTCAGCTCTTCCCCATTTTCCTGCATGATGCGGAAGGATAAAAAGACAGAGCATTGAACTCAGAGTGTCTGATTTGGCTGGACAAGAGAAATACCGAAAAGATCTTTGCTGAGGGCAGATCTGTAGGCAGGAAGCGAGGGCGAGTGGAAAGGAGTTGTCCTAAAAGGCTCTTAGCTAGGATCGCATCTCGTTTCATCCAAGTGAGGGATGTCTGACACGTAGAGACAGTTAAGCAAGGCCAGTGTTCAACCAGACCGTTGCCCTTCAGTGGTTTGAGAGCTGCTGCTGGAGGGAGAGTGTTAAGCAGTACAAAATCCTGAAGGATCGCTAAGATAGCCTGAACTGTGTAGGTTATGCTGTCTAGCTGGTAGTGGATGCTCTTAGGGGCAGGTATCATATTATAATATTCTTTTTTTTTTTGACTCTAAGTTGTAAGTCTTTGTATTCTTATGGCGAAAAAGCTAATGGGTGTAAATCTTCTCTTCACATAAACACCCCTTTACAAACTTCAGAAGGAGATTTTTGCCAAGGAAGGATTTCAGCTTGTGGTCCCCCAGTAATGTCTTGCGCAATATGAATATGCATATTTGTCCAAAAAGCAGCAAAAGAGTTGCTGAGGAAGCAAAGCCAGTGAAGATGCAGTCCAAGTAGTACCAGCTTTTTCATGGACCTGGCACCTTTGCTGAGCAGGTCACAAAACAGGGTTTGGTCTTTGCTACCTTTCCCACAATCTGTGGGGATAAGCTCTTCATATTGCCATGGGGTGGTTATTCATCATATTCAGGGACTAAAGGTACTGACTTTGGTAGGATTCACATGGGCACTGCTTGACTGGAAGCCCGGGGAAAATTCTGGTCAGATCAGTTATGCTGTAGAAGCAGAGAAAGCTCCTTGATCCACCAGTATTAATGGAAGAAGAACTACAGATCTGCTCTACCTCTGCATCTTGTTATCCTTACAATAGGTAATCACTACTTTTGTGCCAGCTTAGTGTGTTGCATCCATACTGTATGTGATACAGATTCCTAAATCTGATAGTTATCAACCACAGCCTAGACTGTAATGTTTTGAAATCCTCATATTCTATGCATAGCAAGGGAACATAACCAAATATTTTTAAAAATAGTTCTGTTTCTTCCCATTATTCAGGGAAGGGATATGGTGCGCTCAGGAAAGGGATATGATTTGTTCAGACATAGGCTTACCACAAGCCATCCATCTTTCCATTGTATGTAATCGGAGGCTTTTCTGTGTTTGGGGAAAGATTTGTGGGGGACTTAAGTAAATTAAGGATAGTTACATGTTAGAAGATACAGAGCTGCTGGTATTCATTGTAATGGCTGCAGGTATTATAATGAGCCCTTATAAGAATACCACTTGCCTGAGATGATTACTTTCCATCTGAAAGAGGCTTTACCTGAATTAGTGTTTTGATTTGGAGCAGTAGTGCAGTTTTGAAGTGAGCCCCCTAATCATCTCTACTTTCCACGCGTTGGAGTGGTTTTAGAATGCATTAACTAGGTTTCTTTTGGAGGCACTTAAACAAAGACCCTGCTTTAGGAGCACCACAACCCCCAGTTGGGGTATAAAGATCCAAAACAACGATTGGTCTCATGGATACTCCTGGACCAAATATATGTCAGGGATACTCAGTCCATGGACCCAGGCTAAATCTAGTCCAAAGCAAAACTCCAGGACTGCATTTAGTGTACGCTTTGATCTACTAATGTGCTCCTATCGTACAAAATTACTTGCAGGATGTAGCCAGAAGTGGCTGCAGTTTAAATGTCAGAATTAAATACAAAGATGAGAAACAGGAGAAGCAAGAATTAATCCCATACCAATATATCCGTTCATCCCAATAGTTGACACGGTGAGCAGCCCTATACCTGCCCCCCAGCTTCACATTAGCGTTAGTAGATACAGCAAGTTCTGGTCTCCTTTGCCTACTATGAAGTCAAGCTGTCTTTCCCCCATACAGGAATATGACTGTCAGCTGAAGGTTTGTGAAAATTCACTTATCAGAGAAGGAGTAAAGCTATAACTTACCATCAAGAAGCAAGAAGAGTAAATGGTGTGGTATGGGAAGTCATTAGTACGTCCTACATGCCTATGCATTGCACTGCAGATTGATCTCCCTGTTGTTCAAAGGACAAGGATACCTGAGACAACCTCAGGGAACTTTAATTTTAAATTCTCTCCGTTCCCCACAGAAGTTAGTCTTATGAAGAAGGAAACTGGAGGTAAGTGTTCCTGCTTTTCATCTGTGGGGTGGGGCAGCAATTCTCAGCCCAAGGCTGCACAGCATCATTTTTGCCACTATTCTAAAAAGGGAAAGATTTTAACACTTTCATCTTAGAATTAGAGAACAGCTGGGGTGATTCAAGCACTGTGTGCCCTGTGGCTGTCTGTAATTTCCTCTTTCTTCATGACTAGTGCAAGCATAATTGTTTGGTTCTTTTGAGAAGGGAAGGTTGTATTTGTTTCTTTTTAATCATTAATATGCATCCCTTGGACCCTATATTGGATTTTTGGTTAAAGAGAAGAGAACCACTATGAATGTGGGTGCAAGAATAAAAGATTAAGGCCTGGTACAGCCCTGAGACATGGAGAGAGATGGGACACAATGGATTCATGGGCTGAAGCAGTACTGAAGGCAGGAATCCTGTCAGAGGACAGGGGGGTTCTGCCATATGTAGTAGTTCATACGGGGTGAGGAAACAAAGGAATTCTTACAGAAAAGCAGCGCTGACATTGTTTTCAAGTAAAGCTTTTTGTTCTCATTAGTCCTATGAAATTTCATGGTGAACCAGTCTAAATTATTACCTCCTAATGCTATTGTTTCTTGCCTTGTTTTTGTGAGAATGTTATAAATCTTAATTTCTATGGCACTTTCCTTGATAATGCATGGATGTTTGGCCACATGATTTCCAACGTTAGTTGGTGTAGTTGCTAGTATTATGTTATCTTAGAGATGGCAATGTAATTAAAATACATTAATATTGACTAAGCTTCAGTGTTTCTAGATTCTCAGCTGAGAGTTTGAACTCAACGTGCATAGAAATAGAAGGAGGGAGTTTTATGTACCCTGTGTGCATATAGGAATGATTTCTGGAAAGTGCTGAACATTTTAGCTTAAAACTTCTACAGGAAAAACCTAGAACATTGCAGTTTCCCTCCTTTGTACTGATTTATAAGCCAAATTTTTAAAGGAGAGGAAGAACTCCAACCTTAATTTCTTTACATGACTATGGACCGTTCAAAGTGTACAAAAGTCATAAATCAGCTCCCAGAAACAAAGAGATTGTTCTAGATTCCTTTTACTTGCTGGATGGCCTTTAGGATTCAGTTTTCCAGACTTTTCTACACATTTCAGAAATCTCCTAATTGATAGGGAAGACTGATATGTAATTTCTTGATTCCAGGAGCTGGGTCTTTGTGAAAAATACAAAATACTGCAAGACCAGCCAAAAAGAAAAGTGAAGTTTGCATATATCTGGGTTATGACCATCTTAGTTGTTGTAGTCTGATGTATTCTGTACTCGTTTAAATAGTTCTTTTTGCTCCACCTTAAATTCTTCACCATGATCTGGCTTTTATACTTTTGAAATAATACTTTTTCCCCCATAAGAGTAATCAGGATGACATAGGTCTAGGGAGGAAAACATAAGGATAGTACAGTGGAAGTCTTTCTTTAGATTTAATTTGCGTAAAATAAGTTTTGACATTTTCTTCTCTGTCTTATTGCTTCTCTTCTCCTGTGAAAGGGGAATGAACGCTAGGATTTCCAGGTCAGAGTACAGGAACATGAATCAGACCAGAAGACTGTGGGAAGCTTGCCAGTGCCTGCCTACTCTTCACTTCTGTCTGCTACTCTGTAATATATGTGATCACTAAATACTACTGTAAACTAAGGAGAGGAAAAAGACAGGTCTTTCTCAGTGTGGAGAGGGGTAAAACGAGAAAGCAAGTGATAGAAAGCCCTCCCAGACACAATGCTTTAGAGATTCAGATTTGACTGCAGCTACTTGCATTGCATTCAGTTCAACCCACTGGGCAACATCAGGTTTTTGCCTTGGTCCCTAACTCCATCAAATAATGGATCCTTCCCTTTGTGGGTATTTCCAAAGAATCTGCTCAAAAACTTTGCAATGTGTGCAAGAGAAAAAATTTTGCTGGGCTGACCTGCTCTTCTTTGCTGAACACTACCCTCAGCAAGCCAGAGCTCTCCAACAACTGTCCCCACTGAGCTACCAATCTTGACCTCTCTTGATTTAAACAGGAATAACTGCATTTGCCTTATAAACGTGCAGTAGCTATCTGAGATGAGCATCAGGTCCGTTTTTCATATTAGCTGTTCCTTCCTCACTTGCTTTTAACAGGAGTTGTGCTGGCAGATAAACTCATTCCTCCTGCGTACAAAGAGCTTAACAGTTGATTTTGTGCTCCCTCCCCTCGTGCTGCCATTTCTACACGCATGCCCTACCAGCAGCCCTGCGGGTCTCCTTAGTTGCAGGTTAAAGGCAGTAAAATGTCCCCTTTCTGTCAGCAAATAGGACTCCTGAGTGTTTCTCAGCTGGTAACCCCAATCCCCTGCAGCATTTTCATCGATTTTGCACAGTGCAAGGAGGGTAATTTTTACCTCAGCACAGGAGCCACGCGGTGTTCCTCCAGCTTGGGAAGAGCCAGCTGCACATCAGATTCCTGCTACTCGCATCCTTCAGGAGAGGCTGTCAACTTGACTTTACTTCAAAACTGCCTCAGTTTAACAAGCCTGTTGTTAGACTGTAAATTCAAATGTAAGCCTTCAATTTTTCTGCTTTTCTGACATGATTCTTTATTATATGTATCAATGCAGAGTAGAAATGCAAGCAGAAGAATGCAAGCAGGTATGCTGTATGTATCAGTTGGGCCACTGAGGCTGTACACGATGCCTCCGGGCTTTTCTTAGAGCTCCCAACCACCCACCCCTACCCTCAACCCACTGTGGAAATGACCTCTTCAAAAACTGCCTGTGCCTGAAAGCATCCTGAAATATCGATGGAACGAGCGCGTTAACAAGAGGCTTCTTCCAGCTGCCTTTGCGAAAAAACTCTGGCAGCCAACCCCTGGCTCTGGTTACGGCAGATACTCAGATTGAGAAATGGAAGCATCCATTTCGTTGGAAATGCAGAGAAGCAGCTCAGGGGAACATCACGATGGATGTAAAAGGACAGGAGATTTTGTTTGTAAAATCCTCTGTCACCACCTTTTCTGGAAGGAGCTCAAGAAGAGGTGACTGGTGCAAGGAAATCATTCACTCTGGAAAGGGAGAGAGGGGGGCTGCAGTCCTGGGACTATAATATCCTTTTCAGAATTTCTCAGAACTGGTCTAGGAATATGCTGGGAATCCTGTGAAGTCAGTATTTGCTGTCTTCACTTTATAAGGGAAGAAACAAAGTCACAGATTGGTTTATGTGTGGCAAACAGACTCTGTTACACAGCCCCATGAGGCTGCGCACCTTTCTGCAGGCGAAGGAGAAAGATGTCTATGGTATCTCATTTTTGTTCTTCCTATCCGAAACTGTTGGTATGTATCTAAAGAGCACAGTCTGTCAGGAAAGAGATCCTACCTCTTTTGAAGAGGAAGGTAAGACCTTGAGAATGTTTGAGGTCACCTCTGTGGTGCCCCATTTACATGCTCACAAACCTAACTGAAGGTTTTTGAGTGCTCAGTTACACTGAGCTGAAGTCAGGGAAAGTCGTTCGTGCTCAGTATTTCTGAGATGAGCTGAAGCTGCCACGGAGTCACTCCAGAGTCTCCCCAGCTTGCAGAATTGTTTCCTGCAGGTTTGTCTCTCCCTTGAGAACTAATTCCTGCTATTGTATATCTCTCCATTCATTGGCATATTTTGTGAAATATTGATTTGTTTTTATATTGCACTTCATTTAACCACCTAAGTTACATAATTTTATGTCTGCTTCCTGAGTGATCCTTTTTAAACTGGGTTATGGCAAGGACACTTAAAAAATGAATTAAAAAACCTCATGGGATTAATGAAACTGTGATTCTTTTGTTTTTGCTCTTCTCGCTGTTCTCCACAACAGGAAAAATCTAAGAAACTTACTTTTTATTTTCCTAAAACAAAGGTTCCAGACCATTATGTGGCCACAGAAACTAGGGCTTTAAGAAAACATTATAAAACTGAGAGATTCATTACAAAATCTTGAGAGTGGACAAAGCACTCGCATTCACTCACATACACCAGCTCTTGTGGTAGGCAACAAGAAAAACAAAAAAACCAAATACCACACATCATGAATGCTCGGGAGAAAATTCTCCATCTTCTTCACAAAAAACCCACAACACAACAGACAAAAACAAAATCCAAACCAAAAAAACCCCAAGTCATTTATTTGTATTATTGTCCTCCGGCTGCTTTCTGACTGGCTAAGTTTTCTAAACTACTTTGAGATCCTAGGGTCAAACACAAAATGGGGAATAAAGTTCAGAGAGTCTAGGGAAAGTGAACTTTACTGTATATGAGAATAATTAATGAAAAATTGTGGCAATAGCTGATTTATCTCTTTCACTGGACTCTTGCTCTTCTTAACATTGTGTCCCTTTTTCTTTTCAGAATCTAAATGTTTTTATTAGAATAAATGATGTGACTCTGAGGACAGCCTTTCTCTGTGGTATTATTTATAAGCAAAAAGGAAGAGATTTTTTTTATCCATTGGCTGTAAATTCGTGATATTTCAGTTTCATCCTAGCTTTATCAAGCTGATGCAGGTTTCCCAGGAGGCCACATGCACAACCCTTGCTCTGCAGCAGTGTTGGCACCACACTGTCGCTGAAGCCCTGAGATTTGGGAACCGCTCTTCCCTGTCTCATAGCAGACTCTTTGCTGGACTGCCCTGGCGTTTCTTCTTCCCGGGCACTTCATATTCAGCAAGCTGCAGTGAGGCTTATAATTCATCTCATTGTCATTTCAGGTTATGGAGCTCTCATCTTGTGCTGTTCTTTTCATAAACATCTGCTCTGCATGCTTCCCATTTGTGTTAACCCACAATTCAGTAAATGTTAGAGTAAACAACTGGAGAGGTTGCACCATTGCAATTGTTAGTCTCCTTTTGCACTGCGGTATACACCCAGTGAGTATTGTTATAGATTCAATCCACAATCATAAAACCCATTCACAGCTTAAGGCATTTTCTTTCCCTAAGACCACCTCAAAACCCCATACAATTAGTACATGTAAAACTCTGTTCCATTTCTAGCAACTGACTTTGTTGGCTCTTGTCTTTTTGCCTTCTGCTGCATCTCACTTTATTTTTAATATCTTTCCTTGGTTTTGCCTTTTTTTCCCCACAGTTCCTCTGCAGAGTGGCATTGTCCTGCAAAACCAGCTTGCTGATACACCCTCAAGGTCCCCAACTATTATGTAAAGAAAGCTTATGATGTCGTATGTGAATCTTGTAAGTTTGGGCAAGGTCTTCTGTCTACATCATGATGTTTTTCTTGTCTGTAACTTTTGAAAGTAAGTTAATGAAAAGTGAATCAAATTCTGAGTCTACCTTCAGCCCTTTGGTTACTATGTCAAGTTAATAACCATCTGCTGACCTTTAACGTGAAGGTGCCAGGTTCTTTGGTGCCTGAAATAGGGTGTAAATCTGGGGCTGCTCCATTCAATTCTGCCTCTAGCCTCGGCTGCTGTGTTTTTTCCCCTTTTTATGATTTTCAGTATCTTTTCTGTTTTGGACTTTGAAAATGCTTAGGTCGTCAATGTCTGAAAGCAGAGGATATGAGGGGATGTCCAAGCTGAAATCTGGTTTACTGAGGATTCAGTACCCAGTATAGGATTCACTTGTGACAAGTACCGCTGGAAAATGTTTGCTAACAGAGTATGTGGCAATGCAGATTTCCTGTGGCACCATGGCCATGTTCAGGCTCCAGCTAAAGGAGCTTCATAGTACTCAGGATTGGGTCTGAAGTGGACATTTTTTCGGCCAACGAGATTCCTTGAAGTTTTTTATTTACTCCCAAAAAGAGGACTACTCCTCCTGAGGCTGGCTGCTTCCAGGGTGCCTTATGAAAATTGCCCTGTTATTTCAAGTTTTGGGGGGAGTGGGGGGGGGTGTCTCTCTGTCCGTGAGGGAGAAACAATGTACATGTAGCTTTTGTACCGGGTGATGTGGAAGTTGCTCTGGCAACTACACATGGCTTATTGAATGCCAAGGTAAATAATAGCAAAAGACACGCATACACTATTATTCTCATAATTTCCTGCTGCCCTCAGGCAGTAATAACTTACACACCCTATTTTCCAAATGTTTCTAATTTATTTCTCATGAGCAGAATTATCTCATAAGTAAAACTCCTCCCCTTTGCAACCAGTCCTGCCTCTGCTTTTACAACTGCCACAAATGAGGTGACCAGTCAAAAGAAAAGATTACGGTTATCATATTTACTGTTAACTAGTGAAACAGAACGGCTGCAGCACACTTAAACTCCTCACGTTGTTCTGCTTGTTCGTCTGAGCTCTGGAATTCTCCTTTTTCAAGTATCAATTCTGCATGCAATGCTGCCTGCAATTCTGCAAACATATTTCATTCCTTGTCATCCCAGACGATGGTTCTCATACAGCTTCTGCTTTTATATCTGAATCTCAGACTGTGATATCCTTGTTATTCCAGTCCCACGTCTGTCATGTGCAGCTTGAGCTTGATTTGCAACATGCCTTTAATATCAGCTACTAAGCTTCTTTTGAGAAAGAGCAACAGAGGGAGGAAGTAGCCAATTTTGGAGTTTTTTAACATTAAGGCAGCAACATAGTTATAGGCCTTCAATTTTCCCGTGTTGGGGGGTATCTTTATTTTTCCAGTACTTTTTCCACTTTATTGCCATCTATATTGCCTTTTGAATTGGTTTTGAGAGTGCAGCAAATGATATGCAGTGACGACTGCAAGATAATTGAAAATGTAGTAGAAAACACACCTCAAAATTAAATTTTGAAGATTGGTTAAGCAAATAAAATTACTCAAAGATACCATAAAACTATTTCAATGAATGCTTAGGTTAAACTGCAGTTTGAAAAGGATGTCCCTAGACTGGACTGTAAACCCCACTTTGTGTCTCTGCTCCTGCCTTAACATCCTTTAGCATGAAGGTCAGTGGTAATTTCGAAGCTCATGAGTGAGAGAATTGATCCTAGGTGACTCTGACTCCTGAAAGTACATATTTAAATTTTTAGTCTTTCTTTTCAGTTTTTTTGGCCTCAAAGAATAAACTACTTACAGAAAGTATTTTACATTTTAATTTTGTATAGACTGCAGTGAAAAAGCACCATATCTCCATATGAGAGCACCATGTGTACGTCTCCTCTATTAGTTTGCAGCAGTCCTTGAAACAAAGAAGTCATTGTGCTTCCATGCCCAGCCAAAGTTCTCAGAGACTAAAAAGATACAGTACCCAGAAATAAAGACACTGAAAATTTGTAGCCATGCTACAGATTGTTATAAAAATTATTTTGTGGCTACAAATTTATAGCTAATGGTGTTTATTTCTCCTACGTAATCATGTAGTTTAGCCTGTGAACTGGTTAAGGGAACTAGAAAGCAGGATTAGTCTTTTTTTTTTTTTGACACGTTTTCACTTTCTTAGTCCCATGCGCTAATACAGTATTATGGTAACTGGATTGCAAAACACATCTGAGACATTACTTTTCTCAGGAGTAAATAAAGTAAGCAGGTTTTATTAATGTATTGGAAAGTAATGAAGAAAAATAACATTTCTTCCTCTTTCTATGCTATTTATTGTGTACCCTACCCCATTCTCCCCACTTCAGCTTCCTGCCGGGAGAGACATTACGCTGGCTGGTTCTGCCGCCTTCGCTACTTACAGCCCATATAGCTCTGTTTTTTCTCTGTAGCTGACCAGCAAAACTGGGTGGTGGTGGTGGCATGGCAGTATGAGAAACGGTGAGGGAGACGACGGGACGGTGAGCAGCAGGGTGGTTGCGGTTGGGATGGCGAGGAGCAGGGTGGTTACGGTCGGGATGGTGAGGAGCAGGGTGGTTATGGTCGGGATGGTGAGGAGCAGGGTGGTTACGGTCGGGATGGTGAGGAGCAGGGTGGTTACGGTCGGGATGGTGAGGAGCAGGGTGGTTACGGTCGGGATGGCGAGGAGCAGGGTGGTTACGGTCGGGATGGTGAGGAGCAGGGTGGTTACGGTCGGGATGGCGAGGAGCAGGGTGGTTACGGTCGGGATGGTGAGGAGCAGGGTGGTTATGGTCGGGATGGTGAGGAGCAGGGTGGTTACAGTCGGGATGGTGAGGAGCAGGGTGGTTACGGTCGGGATGGTGAGGAGCAGGGTGGTTACGGTCGGGATGGCGAGGAGCAGGGTGGTTACGGTCGGGATGGTGAGGAGCAGGGTGGTTACGGTCGGGATGGCGAGGAGCAGGGTGGTTACGGTCGGGATGGCGAGGAGCAGGGTGGTTACGGTCGGGATGGTGAGGAGCAGGGTGGTTACGGTGTGGGCTCTGTGGTGGCGAGAGGTAGTCAGGGCAGGCAAAGCTGTTTGCTTCCTGCAGTGTTGCTCTGCCCAGTGAATGAAATTTCAGCAGGGTGGTGGAAATGGTGGCATGGCAAGTGGGATAAATTCGTGAGGGTCACATCCACTGTACGCAACCAAGAAGAAAATTTTTATGTGTTTTTTAAAAAAAAGCCTTTTTCCAATTCTATTCAGGTTAGGCTTTTATAGGACTCTTTCTTTCTTTCTTTCTTTCTTTCTTCTTTTTGTGACAAAGCTTTTATCCCACTTTTTTGAGTGGCCATTTTCAAGGAACTCATTTACAAGGATTTAATTTTGATCTAAGACAGTTGCTTCTGTGCTAAATAAAGCAGCAATTAATTATTAAAAACATACCTTTTGTGGCTGAACATTCTCCCTCATAGCTGTTAAACTCTAAGACGTGTTTTGCTTTTTAATTATTCATTTTTTTATTTATTTTCTGAGTGTACAGTAAGTGCACTGGGAGAAGGATGGTCTGGCTGCTGCTTAAGACTGCTCTGTGACCCAGGATCGGTTCCCAGCTCTGATCCATGCTTCCCGAATGGCTGAGCACATGCCTAGAAGTATCATGTACGTCTGCCTCAATGCCTTTGTAAAAACAGCTGTCAGGTTATTACTGATGAGCTTCAGGACCTCCTCTTACAGGACTGAGAACACTGCCCATCAGTCTGTTCAGGGAGCTGTCCCAGAGATCAAAAATCTACTGCCGTGCCAGAATAACTACAGGCACAGCACAAGTGAACCATGTACGCTAATATGAAAAGTTGTATATTCTCCTTCTCTTTCCCCATTGATAACTCGCAAATTGGAACAGTACAAACCCAAGATTTTTGTATGAACTGAGCCACCGTAGCTTTGCCCTGAGAAAAACTGGTTCTGTATGACGAGAAAAATAGCAAATTTATTTGCTTAAGGTTTAAAAGGTATTTATGAGCTTTGGTAAGGAGGAAATTTCATCTCTGAACAAAGCCTTACGCACTAGATTCTTTGTGAACCGCCTCAAGCTCTTTTCTGTAATTATTCATCTGATCTGTACAGGGTGGATTTGGCACAGCATATTCCTCCTGACAAACTGCCTCTGAATGTTACAGCGGTGCTCTTTAAGTCTTTGCCTCTGTGCTGGAAACACCACAGGAGCCTGCAAAGGGTAGATCTAAACTCAGCTGGTGCCAGTAGTCTGTCCTGTTACAGTGTGGGAGTTACGGTGGCAAAGCAAGAGCATTAGGAGATGTGTAGTGGGACCAGATAGGCAGCACTTCTCACTGGTGTGTTAGTGGGTCTTGCACTGCCGAAAGTGCCATTTTTTTCTAATGAGATTTCAGACTGTAGCTCTGACCTCCTATTGCGTATTAGCACTTTCTGCAAGAGATGAGAAATTTGGTAGCTGGCCAGATTCCAGCCTGCAGTAAGTTCTTCTATTTTGCCTGCCGAGATTCCCTCTGCAGTTTCAGGTACACTGAGTGTCCTACGCTCATTATCCTGAACAGTTTTATCTCTGTTAACAGTGTATGGCCACTTTGTATAACTACTGCTTTCCACTCCAGAAAGGACTGTACTGCAGTGGTAAAGTCCTCTCTCGTGTAAAAACACGTATTTTTTTCCTCCACGTGTAAAAACAGTGGATGAAATACTAGAGTTGATGGAGAGGGAAAATTTATCCTTCTCTTCTCCCACAGTAGCTTTGCCGGGAATGCCCGCTCTTTTGAGGCAAGGATGATAATGGTCCCAAACAAGGAATGATTTTCCCCCAACATTATTAGGAAGGTGTAATTGTGCCCCTGCTGCCAGCTTTGCATACCACTCCTGTGGAGGGAGGTTGTCTCCAGGGTTCTGAGGCCAAATCATTTAATGATTCAGACAGTATAACTTTCATTTCAGCCCCCATGTCTATTATTTAGTGTGAAGAGCCAAGCACTTGCGAAGAGGTTCAAAAGGTCTGGAGGCTCTGAGTGAACAGCTGTCTAAAGATAGCCTAAGGATCAGTAAGTACAGGCACTTCAGTAAAATAGAGGCTATGTGAATTTGTTCCTTAGGGCTAGATATGATAATAGATTTTATTCACTAACTGATTAATATGAACTTGGAGAACAGTCCTGGAAGCAGGGATCAGAGCCCAGAACTACTTCTTCCAGATGTGTGTTGTAATGACTAGGATGCACAAACAAGCTGTCCCTTTCTAGCCAAAAAAATCTTGAATTATTTCTTCACAGAGGCACAGCAGAGACAGGCTACTCTACGGAAGGTGAATACTACCTCTCAGAACTACTGAGCACTATTATGAAATAAGAGCCACCTCTGCTCCATAAAAAAAAAAAAAAAAAGGCCAGAGGAGCCTGTCCAGAAGAGGGGCTGCCAGGTTACAGGTCCTGGAAGTGCCTTTCTTTAGCTCTGAGTCTGAATCTGGGACATGAGCATCAGAAAAGGGATAGAGTCCATGGCCTCACTGTTCACTGTTGATTGGAGTTAGGCAGCATCTTGTCCTTGGACTGCTGAGGAGGCAAATGCTTGGATAATTCAGGTTTTTGCCATCCATCCTGAGCAATATCCCTGGGCTCCACCTGAAGTCTGGAAAGACTAGAGAGCAATTCTGAAGGCAGAGTCAACTGGTCTAACTTAGATATCTTTCTTGTATCATCCTGACTTATATGTCTGGGTTAGGACAAATTAATCCCACCCTGGAAAGCTGAGACTTAGGGATTAGGCTGGCTTTTGACACAATAAAGAGAAATGGAGGGAAGATTTTTTTATAGTTTTGGAAACCAAGAGTAAATAGGAAAAAATATTTTACACAGAAGATAATAAAGTGCCAAGGAAGGCACAGAAGCAGAGAAAGCAAGTATCTTCAGGAAATACCTGCTGTGGCTTTTGTTTTTAGAAAATGTGCTTAGAAGACAGAGTATAAAAGTAGGGAAGTAGGACTAAGAGCAATCAAACTAGGCAGATCTATGGTCGAGGATAGCCAAGTTGTTTTCCTGAAATTTCACACAGGATTTTCCTGCGTTGTTAACATTTGAAGTGCTGAGAATGTATTTAATTAATCAAACATACTTGTTATTATAATGAAGGGGCCTGAGAAGTCCAAAATTGGGCCCACTGAGTGAAATCTAAATAGTAGATAGTCTCTGTCGAAAAGAGCATATAGTGGATAACAAGTCAAAGGGTTAAAAATAAAGTGATCAAGGAAGGCAATGGCAGCAAAACTCACGCTTGTTTATGATTTTTTTTTTTTGCATAGAAGATCTCTGGAAGTGAAGCAGAGGTAGGAAAAGGCAATTAACAGGAAAGGAAGGCAGGGACAGGTGTGAAATGAGCCTGGGGTGTAAACACTGAAAATCTGGGGGTGAAGAGTGACCAAGCAACACAGCATGAAGAAATGTCTGTCAAACTTTGGGAAATACTGTCTGTGTCAGTTTACTTGTGCGTGCACTTTTCCTGCCACTTTTCTACAGATTCCTCTCTGCAGTTTCTCCACATGGCTAATGTCTTCCTTCTGCGCCGGTAGTAAGATGTGTGCTGTTGCTCAGGTAATTTTCTTTAACCATCAGAAATAGTAAAACCTCTCCATTCTCTTATCCAGTCCAACAGGGGACCTTTGCTAGCACAGTAGCATACCTGTGTGCTCATCTCCAAGGCTGCTTGTCTTGCACACTGCATTAGCAGAGGCGTGCTAAAAGCAGCAGTCCCAGGACTTCACTGGAGGTAATTCGTTGCATAAGTCCTCGTCTTGTGCCAATATTCAATCAGACTTGTATGTTCTTAGACTCATGAAAGGATATCCCAATAGAAGCAGAGAAAACATGGGCAGTATGGAGAAAATTCAGGAACTCTTTCATTACCTGATGGCTGATTCAGGACAGTCCTCAATACAAATAAATAATATGAATGGTAATTACTTTGTGGGTTCCTACTGTAACGTGAGGGATGGGTAGCACTGGCTTTTGGCCAGAAGAGTTTACTGTGCTGGTTTCCCTTAGTAGTTATGTCAGTGCATATCACATTCGACTTGTTACAGTTTCTCTTCCAGATTCTGGTTTCCAGTTCAGGTTTCCAGCTCAGGTTTCCAGCTCAGGTCTTCTCTTGAGCAAGATTCTGTCCTTCACCAAAATGGGCTCTTTTCATGATATGCACAAGAGAGAGCTAGGGTGAGACTGCTGAATCCAATTTTTAGTTCAAATATATAAAATATGTTGTTTGATCTGGGCTTTTTTTCTGGTGGTGAAAAGCTAAAGAACTGAGTCACAGTGATGTGGCGGCAGTGGTAGTAGTGACATTATTTCTGTGTCGTGTGCTTTCCAAACAACAAAACGGGCAATTGACCTTGAAGGATTTTTAATATGAAACAAACAGGCAGGCAGAATAAAGAGAAAGAAGCACAGCGTACAAGTTCAGCAGTCAAACAGATGTCCAGACTCTTGCTAATAATAGGGATATGTAGATTACCTTGGGCTAAGAAATGTTGCAAGGCAAACATGATGCTGAGGGTGTTAGGAATTTCAAAATGAGGTATCCAGCCCTATGCCATAACTTTTTCCTTTTTCATTATTGAACTATTGGGACAAATTTTGTGAAAGTCTTGGGAGCTGGAACTCATCACACTACAGCAGGACTCTTTTGGTTAGCTAGTTTGCTTTCTCATTTTCTTAAAAAAAAGTCTACTCCTACGTCTGCTGGGACAGCTATATTGTATTCCAAACCTCCCTTCAGGAGGGCAGTTAAAGGTTAGCGTGACTTTTCACAGTGCCGACTCCGGCTTTGGGTGCTGGATTCCTTCAGTCCAGCTTTGTTCTTCTGGGTGTGCTGGAGTCTCTGGTCGGGGTGTACTTGGTTTTTCTAGCATCCAATTTGCCAGTCAGACGTGGCCTTCCTGATGCGAGCTGAGCTTGAAGAGCACTAGAGCTTCATGTCGCCAACTCGTCCCACTAATCATGTGATGCCAAAATTACAGAATCATCCTGATTTCCAGATCAGCACGGTGACATGAGATAACCCATTTTTTTTAGATTAGTTTTAGATTGATATTCCCATGAGTTCCTCTCCACCCTTTGGTAGAGCTGCATCATGTGACTGATTTCCATACATAGGATCTCCTTTGGCGTAGGTTCCTTCCGTTTCAGTGGTTTTATTTCCCTTTTGTCTGTGCCTAATTTTTAGAGATCTTTCTCCTTGGGAAGGCAGAAGACTTTCTTTATAGTAATTGGGAAACGCTTTTGAATGTATATTCTGGAAAACATGTACCTCTTAGTGTGAATGATTATGCTACACTACATCCATTCAAAAGCAGTCATATTTCATATTATGGGGGCAAGGGGACACATGGGGTTTAGTTAAAATAGCACACTGAATTTGGCAGGAACGTACAGCGTAGTGCTGATCAGACTGCTTATGAGAGGAGCAAGTCTGGAATGTGTGCTGTGGAAGCAAGGAATAAGAGAGATTTCAGCTATCTTCAGCCCAAATTAATTAGCATTATGTAAGTGGAGAGAAAAGCAAAAATTCAAAGGGGAGGGAGACATCTGTTATGTCTCCGAGTTTTCAAGCTTGCCTGCAAATACAGGTCTCCAGGAAAGGCAGAAGTATCTCTGTGCTTTTGAAACAGTGAGGGGAGTAAGTCATGAGGAGTCACTGGCTAAAATCCAGTGGTGTAGTTATTGCTAATCCTGACTCTTTTTTGCAAGGGATGGTTTGCTCTTGCAACTCCTTATGATTATTTATTACTATGTTATGATGAGGATTATATAGCAGCAAAGTGTGAGGACAAACTGAAACCTCCCTGTCCTCTCCCAACAAATCTAAGCGGAGTGGCAGCATCTATCAGACTGATGGATAAAATTCCCAAACACTCTTATCTACAGAATAAGGAAGTTTTCTGCAATATCGAGAAATTCTTACTCAGGAATGTGTTCTGTTTGCTCTAAGGTGCTGCTGGCAAAGGCAGGGTGGCTCAAGAGTACTCTTGAATATGTACCAAGCAAAGAACTGATTACAGTGGCGAGGTGGGAGGTAATGTTCCAGCAATTTGGAAATCACTGTTGAGAGTTACAATGTTTAGTTAAGGAAACACTTCTCTGAAATAAGACGTTAAGGCAGACTGACTCCTTCTTCCCCCACTGCTTTCCTCTGGTGGATTCTTTTAAAGTGTGTTAGGAGGAATAAAAGGAGTGAGGTCAGGTCAGACTGCGTGGCAAGGAAGGTCAGACAGGGTTAAGCAGGTCAGGTCACATTTCTGTGTCTTCTGTGGTTCTCCAAGAATTTGGGGTCACTGCTTAGAAACTCTGCTATTTGATCAGCTGTTGGTAATTTGAGCGTTACACAAGAGCAAGTGGAATCAAAGATGATTTTTGAAGGTGAATGATTGGAAAGAAGAAATGAATGGAACACTGTTACATTGAAAAATTAAATACGCCAGTCCTTTATTTTATTCCCATTCCAAATAAGCTATCATGGTTGATTAACACAGAAACAAGTACTGTCTGGCCAAGCAGCCAGAAATGTGTATTTCACTGGGCTTAAGAAATAAATGCAGAAAAGGCCATGTGTCTGGGAAGGGAGGACACGCAGCTGAGACGTGCATAAGGTGTTGTTCTGCTGAGAAAATTAACTTGTCACTTCAAAAGTGGCGGGGCACCAAACTTGGACAAAAGCTACTTTGAATATCTGGTAAGAGATGGAATTGTGTTGAAGGGCTAAGAATAATCTTTATCCAGTAATTGCGAAGTATTTAATAACTTTTTTAAAAAAGTATATTATCATGAAGTAGTTTTCATCACCATTCATCAGACTGGCAAATTGAGACGTTCAGAGGTTAAATAACTTGCCTAAGGTCACAGCAGACCAATAGCAGTGCTGGCGGGAGTACCTAGTTCTAAGCCATGCCTGCTGAAATTAGTATCTCTGAAAGAAAGTAAATTCGAGGTGGATAAATTAACTTTTCTTGAATGATGAAAATGTCAGTAGGATCAAGAGGAGAAAAAGCCTGGTGTCAGCAGCTTAGAGAAGGTAACTTCAAGATGGATTTCCTGTTCCCAGGGGAATGGAAGAAGATAAAGGAAAACTATGCTTGTTTGGGTTTTTTATTACTTTTTTTCCAGATCACGTTGTTTGAGTTCTGGATAAGAATTTGCCTCAGGTGTTCCCAAATCTCTCGCTCTTTGCAGGCCAGTCTCCTTATAAAGTAATATTTTCAGGCCTAAAAGTAGCAACATAGATAGAAAAGCAAATCCACCTGAGACTGTTAGCTTATTAGTAAGTTCTCCTCTAATAGTTGCTCTGGGCAATGAGAGATGCATGTGGCTCTCTATCCCCTGCCATCCTTGTCTTGGATCTCCGTCTCTCAAGTTCCCGAACCCTGGGAATGGCTCTCCAGAGCACAGAGATAATGCTGAGAAAGAAAACACCTGTCTAGTGGGGAGCAGGGGGAATACCCTAGCCCTTTATATTCAGTAAGGAAAATCTTGTCACGGAAGGAAGAGTTTATTTACAGCCCAGCAAAGGAAAGTGAGTTTCAAGAAGATGTATTTTGTGGCTGTTTCACTGAAACTATAAGGACTTACATGCACTCGCTTGTTATGTCACTTCAGAATTTTGTAATCCAGCTGAGAGTTCCTACTTCACCGTTTTCCTCTACCCACTCCTGCTTGGCAGTTTTTTCCTCTGAGCATTTGTTTTGGACCCATGACAGATTTCTGAACAAAACAGCAATCTCGCTACACTGTGATTTCCACAGCGTTCTCTTATGTGCAGATGCACCTGCACCCCCACAGACTCTGAACATTTCATCTCCCTTTATGCAGAAATGGCTACTTCTGAGTTAAGCTATTGCCACAGTAGAAGAAGAAAGCCCAGCACACCGTCATGTGTTTATTGAAGCATTCAATGAACTTACAGTACAAGTTAATTGTACACACCATAAAATTGAAATATTGCAATGGTTTTATAGGGAGTGAGTGTTTTAAAATCATTTAAGCCTAAACACACTTAATTCATGACAGATTTTCCAGTTTCTGGGTCCTGAGAATGCTACTGTTGTTGTGGAGAACAAAGAAAGAATCACGAAGATGACACTACCAAGAACTGCTTTTGACTTATCATCTGCTTCACAAACAAGGGAGCAGCCTTGTATGTGTGTGGCTATTTGCTGATGGAAGGGCTTGAAAAGCAGGGTTAGAGAGGTAAGACTTTCAAGAAAGGCAATCCACTGTCTTGTCCTAAGCCATACGGCTCCAGCAGGCACTTCTCCATGCTAAGGCAGCCTCTCTGGTCTCCTGTAGTTTGGGGTCTGTGCTCAGACCATGCTCTGTCTCTGGAAAACACCTGTGTGAATTCTTTTCTCTGATGTATTTGAGGAAAAACAACACAAGTCAAAAGTGACTAATTCTGGCGTTTTCTACGTGGCAATAAAACAGCCACTTTAGTATTTTCCTTTGGGTTATGAAAAGCCTGAAATGTAGACACTCCAGTTGCGCTACCTTATTTGCAATGGCTTATTAATAATGTGTACGTTTAGTTTTCCTCCATAACACTATCAAGAGCAGCTCGTTTAGAACAACACACAGGCAACCGTATCCTTACTTTTTATAGCAGGAAGGAGAAGGATGAGTGTCAGTCAGTCAAGACTAGTTCCAAATATGTCTCCTACTAGGCTTCCTACAGAATAAGTGATACTGGCCGAGTGCCATCTAGATTACTCAGGGCTATAGCTCTTTAAAGAGTGTTTGTTATGGATTTCTACCGTAGAGATATTTACCAGGGAAGACCAAACAGATCATGCTACTGTATTTCCTTCTGCTTTATAAAGTGGTCTAAACTGTTTACAGTGTTGCCTTATACTGTTTAGATTAGTTTCACTTTCTGGGTGTTGTTTCATCCTGGCTGTATTAGTGTTTGTGTGGATGCAAACTAGCTGAAACAGCTCATCCAGTCCCCCTTGGTACGCCAGTGTTCTTGCAGAATCTCACAAGGGGCACTCTTCTTAGTGCTGGGCCAGAGAGCTCAGCAGGGCGATGCAGAAAGCATCCTAACTCGCTTCAGAACAGTGCGATGGCAGAGATGAGCCAGGCTTGGAAGCGCTTTAGCCTGCCCGCTCTGCCAACGCTCAAGTCTTTGAGCTTAAATCGGTATTATGCTTCAGGGTTATTCACCAATTATTTCATTTTCTGGTTCAGACAAAGCCTGGGAAATTTGGTTTCAGGACACGACCATCCTGAAAGCTTTCACACCTGATCTTTGGACTAAGTGTGTTAGGATTTTGTTGTACCTTCAGAAGGTGGTATGAATTTCCTGTCCTTGTGCTTGAATGATACAGAAAGCTCAGTGTAAACTAGGGGATGAATTTCACTTGATAGTCATTTTTTATTTTATCATAACCCCAAGATGTTTGCCTTATTCAGAGATTTCTTGTATAGTTTGTCTTTGCTTCTTTGCTTCTCTTAAGGAATATTCCATACCATTTTTTCAAGTTTTACATAACTCTGTAGTGCCTCAAGCAATTACTCAACTTAAAACACGAAGGAACAAAAAGTTACTGCCCATGGACAAAACCAAATATTTTAATAATTTATAGCGTTATTTTAAATATACATATAATTATTCTTTTGGGCATCTCCACATGACATTTGCCATTTTTAAAGATGCTAGATGATTTATTCTCATATGAAGAGCAACACAGGGGTTTTTTGGTTCTGAGGAGACAGAGAGGGGGAGAGCAGTTGTAGCAGTGGAGGAACGGGAATTGCAGGGAGTGAATGTGAGTGGTGTTGCCTGTGGGACGTACAGCAGAAGAAGGCACAGGGGGAAGAGCACGGGCTAAAGGATGATGGCAGGGGGTTCAGGCTGGGATGAGACGGACTGCAAAGGGGTTCAGAAGTCTGGCAGGAGATGCAGGGACTATGTAGTATTAGAGACTGGAGAAGCTTCTGGGGAGGAAAGATGCATCACATAAAACAAGATGAAAACTGCGTGACTGAATGCTGTACCAACTGAGAAGACGTCCCTGCACAGGGAGTCTTCAGCCTGGCCTGGTGCTCAGTATTTGTTTTTCTTTTCCCTGCTTGTTAATTGTTGAGGCCAATGGCCATTAAGGCAGTGGACCTCCTGCTATTGCATTTATCTCTGCTTTTACAGTCCTGTCAAGCAGCGATAATCTAGATAAGCTGCTAGATGGAAGCTGTTCAGACACTAATTAAAACTATACTGAGAATTACAAGGGAAAACTCAGCTATACTGATATCGAAAAGAAACTTAAAATGGAAGAGATGTCAGTTCAAACCTGCCAGTCAAATAGCAATGCTTAGCTCTGCTGGGTCAGCTCCTGCCTGACTGACTTAAAGATTTAGATAGACCTATTAAAATATATAAAAAAGATACGGCTAAGTCAAGAAGAATCCACTCATTGCGTAATGTAATCAAAGCAAGCCCCCATATAAAAACAGTGCGTGGCTGATCTTCTTTTCATTCTGTCAGTGTAATTCCACTAATTTCAGCAGGGATACTATTGACTCCAGCATCATGCTTATCCAGTGGCACAGACACATGCACTCTCTGTTTTCTAGCCTACATCATATGTGGCAATGGGTTATGTTGTAAAGTGTCTGTAGTCTTTGTCTGAATCAGAAGAGGCTCCTGTAATCTTTCACTAGGAATTTTGACACAATCTGTTATTTACAGTCTGGTTTGCGAGAGGAATTCAAGAGCTGGGGCCAGCAGAAGTAAAGCAATGCAGAAGGGTGAAACTGCTACCTTTCTTACAGTGTATCTTACTGGGTAAGTTCAGTCTTTCAAAGAGCAAACATACCAGTTTCATACCTATGTATTGCCAAAGGCAGGACCACAGTGAATGGCACCACTCATTACAGCACTGGAGTGTTTGAGGTGTCTGAAATGATCAACTTAAGAGGCCAGGACAATTTGAGGACAGCTTTAATTTAGAAAGCTGTATCCATAGACAGTGGGAAGGATTAGAGTTCATCTCTGAACCAGGTAGGACGGAAGATACCTTGCTATAGAGGCGGTCATCATTCTGGCACTCGATGTGATACAGGCAATACCTTGCTGTTCATCAAGGGCAGAACGTGCATTTGCCTCTGGAGGAGGGCATACATTTACTAATCCCACAGGAACAGCTGGTTAATTAATAAAGCTAAGGAAAATTCTGTTTAGCTTTGTTCTCTCTTTTCTGATTTCAGGGTTGATGAGTCTGAGGAACAGAGAACTACAGAAAAACTGTTTACTGCAATGTCTTGGGACCTTCCAGCAGCAGAGAACGTGCTTTTTAATGGCTGTGTTGTTGGAAATAATAGTCATGCATCTGTACAGAGTTCGTGAGCACCATTCCATTACATACACATTTTAATGTGGCACTTGAACAGTTCCTGCCACATTAAAACTACAGCATTGAGTAGCACTTGGGCCATATCACTCTGCAGCAGAAAAACATGCTAGAAAGTAGGTCGTGGAAATAATCCCGCTGGTTCCAGTGATCAGAGTATACAATGGGGTCGAAAGTTCAGAGTGAGCTGGGGAATGCAGTCAGAGAGTTTCTTCTGCCTGAGTGCTGGACACGACGTATCATCTCTGCGGGGCTGCTGGAAGGAGGATTTCTGTTAAGTGGGACATAGTCATCAGCAGGACTCGATAAAAAATGCAAAGTTTACAGAATTGTTTCTTCTGTGGAACCTGGTATCTTCCTTCCTCTTTGAGGAACCCAGTTCTTCAGAGCAGAGAGTAGGGAGAAAAAACTTGCTAGGTCTCTGTATTCAGATGTGCAAGTTCTGCGTACTGGAAGTATACCTAAGTTTCTGGACAGCTCTGTGATGGTTTGTTTATTCCCACTCAAAGAATATGGACACAGGATGAGGGAGAAAAGGAGAAAACTGACTGGATGTGGGTCAAGTTTAAGATGAATTTTGGGTTAGAAGCTGTGGATATAAAGATTTTTTTTTTTTTTTTTTTTTGAAGTGGTTAAATTGTCTTGGAACTTCAGGTTGATTATTCCTGTGGTATTTTGGCTGCTCCTGCCCCAGGGCCAGGATACAGAATCCAAAGCCATGCTGTGGACTTGATTCAGAATCCAGACCTCCTTCTGAGGTTTTGATACACGGATTTGTATCCATGATTATCCCTTTACTCCTAGTCAAAGTAGAAACTCTGTTTGAAATCTCTCGGAGAATGTCAGGGCTGCTCACCTGGCTTCTGTGTATGTATGGCACATGAATAAGATAAAACCAGTAACTGTCATGCTGGGTAAACTAGAGCTGCGTATAGGCTATGCATAGGATAAGGTCCTACTTTTATATCCTCCTGGCTCCTCGCAATTGGAAGTTTATGGTGTATCCTTACATGAGGGACGCATATAAGCCATCATGTTTAATAACTATCAATGGATCAGTCCTCCATGAAATAGTTTAAGTCCTTTCAGATCCTAGTGCCTCCACAACATCCTGCATGAATGAATTCCGCAGTTTCAATTATGAAGAAAAATCTTTGTTTTGTCTGTTTTTAAACTAATTTATCAGATTTCTTCACCGTGGCTCCTTGATCCTTGTAACGTGAGAAACAGTAAATGATAATATTTCATCCAGTTTCTCCATAGAGCTCAGGATTTACATCTCTCTCTCTTCATTCTCTCTTCTCTGAGCTGAAGATAACTAGTTAATCCAACTTTTGTTCACTGCTACAGAGCCCTCACATGGCTTTGCTCTTCAATTTCTGTGCATGTGAAATGAGGACAATACTCCCTACACCATAAGATAATTGATGCTTATGAAGAACTTCAGGACTATTATACAGAAAAGGTATTATCATAGCATTCAACATGCTGCACATAAATTAATTCACAAGTATGCATACAGGTGACATGAGCATAAATTGGGTCATTCTCATTCACAAATTGCTTTTCTTACAAAACACAGATATCAATTACAGGCATCAGTTTTTGCAAATTTGGCCATTACTTACTAGGACACACTCCCAAAATTATCTTGGCTCTGAAATATGAATATTCCTATGTAAGAAAGGTATAAAATGAACCCATTCAAAACATTAATTGGTATTAACTGAAAGAAGAGTCTCCCACACCTCCTTATTCATTGCCTCGCTCATGAATCACAATTCATCTAATGCATCTATCATTCCTGGACCAAATGAAAGGGTAAATGTGTAAGTATTTCTTAAGTCATTTTACCATAGTTAAATTTTGATTTGTCTCTTTCAAATCTTTTTTTTCCTTGCTAAATCTTTGAAAGATTACTCTAGGAGTTTAAATGGCAACTTTTAAGTTCTACCAGGTTCTCTTCTGAGGGCTGTTTATAGCTAGTTTCTTAATCTTTAAAGCTTGTTTTTCCCTTTCATATTGTCTGTTCAGTTCACTTTGTTTTACTTAATGTAAATATTCCAGCAAATTTCAGAACCAGATAGTGATGAATGTGATTAGAATCAGAGCTTTGTTAAGTAGTAAGAGAAGATCCTTTATTTCAGCAGGGGAGATATATCACCTCTGTTGCAAATTATATCATGCTGACAGAGTGAAATGTACTGTAACCTGATGAAAAAAGAACATGATCTAACTGTATTGATACAGGAGGAAAGAAATGCACACAATGTTCAAAACAAGTATGTCAGGAGGAGTTCGTTTTTTTCTTGTTTTCATTTGCTGAAGCAGATAGTGAGGTAATTGTTTCTCTGGATAGAAGAGTACAGCCAGTGCCTGGTTGATAGGTGGGTCTTACTCATTTGCTCATTAATTGACGGTTTACGGTATATGTAACAGGGACAATCTCAGTAAGAAAGATGAAGAACCATCTCAAACAGAAAACATTACAGAATCCCATCTTGTGAAATTGTACACTGAAGACTTTTTAAAAACCTTTCTTCAGGGGAACAGATGGGTTGTGTACAGGCAATAATTAAGACCATGTCCCTTCCCTAAAACGCTTTTGATGTCAGGGCCAAATTTCATTTACTGTTACATCGAATCTCAGATTAAGTCATTATCTACTTCATCCAAGCCAACAGAGACAGTCTGGATTAATACAGGGGTTGTCGGGAGGAATATCTACTTAAAGTACATATATAGCAACAGAGAAAGGAAAGCCCAATGGTGAAAAGCAGTATCATTGAGCACTAATATGAAGCAAAATTATTTGGGTTTGTGGTCTTCTTTGCTTCTTTGCTGGGTACACTGGTTTGCTGAACAGATCCCAGAACAAGTTGCAATTCACAGACTTGACTGCCCGTATACAAATCTATTGAGATTTCTTGAGGTCAGGTAGGGAGGCGATGTTCCTAGATGGTGGCTCACGTAACAGGATTTTACAAATATCTAAATACTGTCATTTACCATTGATGCAGGTTAAAGGCATCACCATATTCAAACCGATGAAAAAAGAGTAGCAGGGCTTCTTGAAGTGTTGTCTTGTGTACACAAAAAGAGGCTGTCCTTTATCACTCTTCTCAAAGATCGTTTGGTATTGCAGTTGAGGCTAAAGCTACTTGTATGGACTGACTATATTCAATTTAAAAAAGTAGTTTCTCTGCCAAAGCAAGTTCTTTTTGAGTCCTGCAGTTATTGACACTGCCAAACCTGTCTGTTTTACTGCTCCATCACTACACTTCATTGTAAGCCATTGCTACAAAACATATTTCTACTGAAAAAAACGATTTCCAGCTGAAATACAACACAAAGCTTCCACTATACTTATGTTGGAAGCGTAAGTACCTGTTTTTCAGATCATCAGGTGCATCAGTAAATGTACCTACTGTATGTAAATGTTTGTAAAACCTATACCTAAACTGGTCTTTGAAATGGCAGAAAATTGCATCTTGGATTTATCATTAAGGGGGGTGGCGGGGGAGAGAGAAGGAAAAAGCATAGTCTAGTGTATGAATAAAAGAACAAGGAAGCTTTTTGTTTTCCCATCGCTCATTTTTCGAACACCAGTGGTTGCAATAAAGATGGAATGAAATGTCCCGTGGCCCCTATGATAGTCTTGACCAAATGTGTTAAATCTGAAATTTATCCCAAAATTTGAGTGAGGGAGAATGTACTTACCCACATCTAAATTCTTGCCTATAATTTCAACATACAAGTTTTACATGGCATTCTTTTCTTCTTGTTCTAAACTGCCATGAAGTGTTGCTACACTGATACGACTATACACTGTTCCTATCAAAGTAAAATCTCTGCTAACTTTGCTGATTATCATTTGTTCCTGAATGGTGCTGTCTTTCACCGCATCAATAGTGAATAGTTATCCCTGCACATTAGCTTAAGTTTTCCAAGTTGTTCTGAAAATTAGCAAGCAAATAAATGTATATGCCCTGTGTTGTTAGTCAATCTTACAAACATGTGTGGGAACAAAAATGTTTTAAAAAATAATTTAAAAAATAAAGTATTTTTAAAATACTTTGCAAAATGGCAGGAAGGTTACTTTTTTTTTTTTACTTTTGAATTACCCAGTTCCATGTTACCCAAATGATCATTTTCTGCACTTGTATAAAACAAAAATAGTTTTGCTCTTAAAAGATGAGATTTGGCACTTAGGGCAAAATTTTCCTCTCCAATCTGCAATGCAGATGCCTTCGCCGCAGAGCAGATTTCAACTGCCTTTCTGCATTCATTTCATGCATAAAACTTCCACTGACGTCTGTGGGAGCTCCATGCACAGACTCCGTTCAGACAACACAGAACAACCCAGAGGGAAGAATATTCCCTTGATTTACCTTGAATGCCCAGGACTAAAATCTAGACAAAGATTGAAGTTGTGCTGGTAGCAACCATTTTAAGATGTTTCTTACACGATCAGACAATTTCCGTGGCACCGTTGCGAACAGGCTGTGGTCTGTTGGAGAAGCTGATATTTTGGCGAGGGTTAGCACAGTTCTGTGACTCGTTTCTCTTCTCTGAATCGAACAAGCGGTGATAACTCTGCAAACCTACTAGCTAAAATTTGCCATTAAAAACAAATCGTTGCAGTCTAGGTTATGTGCTGTTACCAGCATGCAGGAAGAATTAATTTCCCTACAGTGCTGCCTTAAAGATGTCTGTGTCTCCTTCCATTAGCAGCAACGCTGGAGTGGTTGGCTGGTGAATCTAACTACCACTGTCCCTCCAACCCATCCCTTCTGTCACATGCTTAAGATGATAACGTGCAAGAATTCTACAGGGAGGAGACCCTCAGGATGAAGTGGATATGAATCCTCTCGGTATTTGTACAGGGGAAGGTAACTTTTCCTTCCCCTGTGTGGGAAGAATGTGTTAAAGCCAATACCAATTGCTGTTTCTGTGTGCCTCGAGGCAATGCAAGCAGGATTTTCTCTTTAAATCACTGCTAATTAGAACGAATAGATCTAATGAAATAGCATCAGTGAATATTAATTGAAATAAACCCCCAAATCTCACCTAGATGTATTTTGAATTTTTCTGTTGTTTTTTGACTGTATAGAGTCATACAAATACATCTGTGTATCTGTGTCCATGCCTAAGAAAGTGTGAAAAAGCAAATAAAAAATCACAGGCACCAGTGAAAATGTATTTTGGTAGAAATTTCCAGCAGAAATATTTATTCAGCCATGTTCAAATCTATTTCCTTCTCCTCCCTAAAACACTATATTTGAGAAGAAGAGGGGAGGAAGATAGTCATCTAGTTCAGATCTCCAGGCCAGATGTGGCAAATAATTAAAGATAACAGCGTAAAACTTTGAAAAATACTTTTTGTTAAAATGAGACCAGAGCTCCTAGCAATGCTACTGAAAATGAGTGGGGCTTGGACACATTAGTCATTTTTCAAAGTGGTATTTTAGTAGTTTTGAAATGTTATTTCTCCTGTTGCAAGGACCGAAGTACGTTCAGGGGAGCTCATGAAACAAATCCACAACACTTAGACACTTCATGCTTTACAAACAGAAGAAAGGGCTAAAGCCACGTACTGAACTCGTGCTACAAACGGTTGCCGAGTGCAGGTGCTTGCATTTTTCCAATAACAAGATCTCGCCCTCCTGTCAGCCTTGTACACTCTAGTCCCCTTCAATTTCATGGAGGCCATGCATGTGAGCTTATTGTCTTTGCAGACCGAATCACTAAATATAAAATACAAAGAACAAAAGCAAAATAGATACATTTTACCTGTGTTTACATGGCGCAGTAGAAGATTCTTTCACCTAATTGCAGCAAAGGCACTTTCACACAGTAATTATACTGGATAGGATTAAGGAGAATAGAAATCTTTTTGGAAAACAGATATAACATAAACCCATAGAATTTTTATTCTGTAGGAAGAATAGGAAGACTTTCTTTGCATCTTATTACTGGCTTACTACTTAAATTTCTGGCTGACTGCTTAAAATTAATTTCCTTTATAGAACTGAAAATTTAAAATATAGTATCACGTACACCTTTGTCTGGAATTTTAATCTTCATAGGGATGTTATTTTTAAAATTTCTCGGATGGGACAAAAGGCCTTTCAGTTTAAGTGCTTGACTTGGCTCCATGGTTTCTGTGTTTGGTTGTTTCTCTATAATTTTTTTCATAACCTTGGGCAAGTCACTTAATACCTGCTTTTCATGCAAACCCAAATTGAATGCCAAGAGCTGGAACCTGCCTGCTAACTTTGTCCTCTTCGTAAACTTAGAGAGAAGCCTCAGTAAGAAGGAAATTGAAAGATTAATTAATATCACTTGTTCTGGCATTAATCATTCACTCAAAAAATGGTATATAAGAGACAATGGGGGTTAAATGGTCAACGTTGATTTAAAAACGTGAATTGGATTTTTCTAAAAGAGGAGGTGCTGTCTCAACCTCGAAAAAGGTTCTGAGAGGCATTGCTTACATGATTTATACATATTTTTTAAAATGCATTATCGATCTTTTCCATTCAGTGGAAATTCTGAAAGAATCGAATCATCCTTTGCAATTCTAAAATAATAAAAAAGGGAACACAGTTATTTTAAACCTTTCCCTTTTTCAGGTGTAATCAACACCAAAGCTAGAACACATCTCAGACCGTATATTCTGCAGTTTGCCAAGTTATCAGTTCCAGTGCCCCCAAACCAGCTCGGAGTTGTGTGTCTGATACTGCAGGGCAGCCTATCATCTCCTGCGTAATAAATGTAGTGAAAATCCTTGTGATCAACATCTCTACTAGTGCATGTTTTCCCATCCCCTGCCTGTTACTGCATTACACAAGAAATCTCCAATTTAGCCTCTAATCCTGGCAAGCATTTCTTGGACCATATCGCTATCCTTTCATGTTGGCCAAGTTTAAAGGGGGAGAAGGAGGAGGAGGAAGATTAGCCAGCTGCTTTTAAAACCCATCAGTGCATACTGTATTTACTGAGATGGGTAATAAAGACAAGCTTTGGTCCTCTTGTTTGCTTTTCGGCTAAAGACTGTGTTGTTTGGGGAACAGCGATCACGTTTTCTTGCGCTTATGTCTTGTGATTGGTGTATTGCTTAAAGACTACGAGGAATAAACTTGTGCTCCAAAGGAAGTGGGCAATAAAGTTTACTCTATAAAAAGAAACCTGCAGTTAGGATACAGTTTCCTATCCTGAGTTAAAGCAGGGTGTCGAGTCAGAAATTCCGACCCATCGGGTCAGGAAAGATTCCAGGACTTCTTGAATCACAACTGAAATGTGTTCCCTTCCTTTCACCCTTTTGGCCCAAGTCCCACTGGAATTACTGCTCGGAATTACTTTATTCAATCCACTGTGTGACTAGTGCTTAATGTGAATACATACTGTGTTTTCCCCACGCTGTAACTTCTCTTCCCCTCTTAACTGACTGCTCTTGTTTCTCCTCTACATGCTGTGCACATGACAGTCCTCCCCCATTTAGAAGACTTTTTTATACCTAAAACACACCAGACGCTGAACTCTACCCTGAACTGATGAAGATAACTGCTCTTGCTGTTTCCAGTGTCTTTGCTCATGACATTTCATTTATAGAAGAAGAACGCCAATGAAATTATAAACTATTTGGATAGTGATTTTATTCCATACTTACTTTTTTGTTAGAATTATTTTGAGAAGGACACACAACTTTTTAAAGGAAGATTATTTTTTTCTCTTTTAAAAAAGCTGTGAACATTTGAACAAAAGCATTCACTTGGTTTCCGTATCATCACATTTACAATAAGGACAGTGCACAAAACATGGCAGTTTGTTCTGTATTGACTGTGATTTTATGGAGACTTTTATATTAGGAACTTTTCTCACCTATCTTTCTCTGTTTGTATATATGCTTGGCAACCTAGATGGAGAATAGGAAATATTTCTCATAGTTGTCATTCTCAAGTGGTACTGACTCCCAAATATAAGGTCACAAAAGTAGTCTAAGAAACCATAAATTATATATACCATGTATAACACGTGGTTCTGTAATACTTTATGATGAAAATTTCAAATCTGCCTGGAAAGAAGGCAAAATGTAAAATGAATGAATCTCTTGTAATGTAGAATAGCTTAAATTTGATGAAATGGAGCTAGTAGGACGTACTTACCTGGATGGTTTTACTGAGTTTGATCATTTATTGTGTCCCATCCTCCTGGTTTTCTTCCCCCCAAGGGTGCACTAAATGAACTGACGACATGATTTCTTTCTCTCCACCATTATGCAAGCAGCACATGCTGAAGATGAAATGTTCAAATGTAAAGATAATGCAGTAATTAGCAAGGACAATAGGCACCTAAAAAAGAGAAGAAAATCTAAAAGCGGAAATAACGTTAGAAGGGAAATTAACTTGTAGGTAAGTGAAATTCATGAGAGGGGCAAATTCACTGAAGTTTTAGTGGTTCTGTGGATCTGTGAGCACGCTTTTGAAAAGTGCTAAAGCAGTAAGTGGTAAAACAAGGCAAAATAAGTCTGTGCCTTAAACATTAGGCTTTAATAATTCTCCTTCTCTTTTGCCCAATGTATCTTTCACTCTGCTACACACTGGACTATCATCAAAGGCTGGGTGGAGAACACTCCACCTAGAACACCCTGTAATTTAGTAGTTAGGTCATTTTCATGGGAGATGTGGATTTGAACCTCCTTAGGCAGATGTCTCCCACATCCCTGTTACTGTATTAAAAGGGGACATTACCCCAGCATCTTAAGAGAACATTTTCTAAAGGATGACCTTAGGTACCTAAACTTGCGGAGAATGTTCTTGGCTGGGGATCCGGTTCTGTGGGAGGTGAGCAAAGGTGGCCGTGAAGGTCAGCAGTTTTTCTCTGAGAACCAAGAGGTATACAACCTTGAAGAGACTTCATACATATGCCTCTCTCCAGCGTTTTCCACTGGCTGGGCTGGGGGCAGCACGTTGTCTTCCGTGACTGTCTTGCTGAGGAACCAAACTTTCTTCATGAACGTATGTGCTGAACACCATTCTGGGAGTTCAATGCCGTCCTTTAGACGGGATGATGGATCAGCCTAAGTCCATTGTAAATCTATCCCTCAGTTCTTTTCCTGTCAGCTCCACACCTCTGATAGCTCTCAGATTTAGACCAAACCAACTAAATATGATGTTGAATTCATGCCATCACCTCAAGCTCTTGATCCTTCTCTGCTTTTTAACAGGAAGGTATGAAGTGGTCAGGAATCAAAGACATACTATTCTAGGTTGACTTGGCTCGTGTATAAAGGACAGAGTGTTTGGATAATGGAGAATCTAGCTCTTATTTTTCCTCAGTATGAAAAAGGCTGGGTCAAAAATCCAATGCCATGCTGCAAAGACTCTCTCAAGTTCCCTTCCCATTCAAGACAGGGGCAGTTGTTTATCATCTTCCCTATTTCTCATTTGCTATGCAGTAGCCTACAAGGCTTCAAACTGTGAGAGCGAGCAGGGAATGGCAGTCTTCCCTTTACTGCTTTTGCTCAAGCACATGCAGGTTATTTTAGACGATGATTCCTTTGCAGGAGAAACAATGAACTGTATGAATCAAACGTTTTCACAGCAGTTGAAAACTATAGCTTGGCAACGAGGGGGAGCAGGAAAACATTAAAGACAATATAGTAATAACAGACAGGGAAGAAAGAGAGAGATGGGGTAGAAGATAACAGGGTATTGGGTAGAGCACACAAGCTAAACAGGAAAAATTAGCTGAGGAAAGGAATGTGGAAAAATGGGGAGGTAAAGATTGAGAAATCTGTCTTGCCAGGTAAGCAAGCTGTGGTGTCTCACTCTGAGAAAAGGGAAGGTTAGAACTGTTGACTGACCTCTGATGAAATATAGTATGTATTTTCACAACACCTTAATAATAGTAGTAAAGTAATTATATTGCATAATGGGCTGAGAAATGGATACTTCTAACATTGATTTCTAGCACTCTTACTTGCTGCTCTAACTGCCAGGATACTTCACTCCTCCTAATAGGATACGGTGCTACTCTGTCTTGCAGGGGTACCGCAGGGGCCATGCGGCTGTCCTCCACGGGGCAGGCCATGCCCGAGCTTCAGATTTTGTGGTGGTTTTTAGCTGAATCTCTGTTGGACTCATATGTGTCCTTTAAGTGCCTGTTGCTTTTATCTGAGGTACTCTTATGGAGGTGAAAGAAAAGGTTTAGTGTCCAGCATGTAGAACATAATTGAAATTTCATGGCTTGAGGCTTTCATAGAATTTGTTCAAGGGGTTGAAGGCATGTGGCCAAACACACAGCTGATCTGTGTTTTGGTTGTACAAATGTCCCTGTTTTGAAACCTGAAGAGGTTTGGTTCTTTCCCTATTCTTAACCTGGAAACTACTCTTAGATCTGTGTCCAACAGGCTTTTGCAATGGCCCCTCCATGTATTCCGAGACAGACTTATAGCTGGTTGTGGGCTGGAATGACCATGCTGCAAAACCCCGAAACCAACTGCGTGTTTCCCAAAGGCAAAGCCTGAAGACGTACAGTTTGTGGGCCCATTCTTGTGGTGTGCTCCTGTGGTGAAGGATCAGACAGATAGCATTTGCTTCACGAGTGATACCAATGCACATGCCTAAGCACCACCTTTCCCATTGAGCACTACTTTCCTTTATTCCTCCTTTACATCACATTTGCCTTTTCTATGTTGTTTATTTAGGCGCAGTCTCTTACACATGCAGGCACTTCATAAATCCTGCAGAGGATAGCCTTTTTTTCCTCCTGAACCTGAAGGCATAATGTCGTGTTTCACAGCCACAGCCTTACTGATCGGAAAACCTGCTGGTGACGCTCACGTGCAGTTTGCCCTGGAGCTGAATTAACCCAGGTCTCTAGGAGAAAGCCACAGACCTTGAGCTGCTCTGCATTTTCCTTATGCGATACCTAAGCCGCTTTAAAACACGGCAAATTTATAATGTGTGGTGTCATCTCACAGACTCTGCCAATGAATGTAAATGGCATAAAGAGCATGTGGAACAGATGGAATGAGACATGCACGTAAAGAATTAAAGTATTTGTGAGGGAATTTGGCAAGGATATTGGAATGCTTCAAGCACTGTGTACGGGGGTGGAGGGAGGGAGACCAGAATGAGTTGTGGGGGGCTCTATGCTGGTGATCCATTTCTTTCAGAAACAATATGTGACCTATTTCTGTAATCATGCTAAACACAGCAACAAATATTCCTTTTTTCCCCAGCTTCCTTCAGGAAGCTTGACAACTTCTTTAGTTGGAGAAACTGTTTCCCTGGGGAAGAGCTGTGAGTTGTTTGGTTTTTCACTGCAAATATTAGAGCAAATGAAGGAGAGCAAAGAGAAAAAAGAAGGCATGGGTGGGAATGGAGTGACTTGTTACGGTCAGTAACCGTGCGCTTACCTGTGCTCCATACGAGTACGCAGTGAAGAAAGGATTACACCAATGCAGTTTTTAAATTAACTTATGTGAAGTGACTTAGGGTTTTAATTTTAAAATTACCTTTTGTATTGGCTTAGTCAAAGTCTTTTAAAAGTGACTTTTTAGGAGATTTTATATCCATTTTACATATTTTATATATTTTTATATATAAAGAGTGAGGTTTTTTGAGAGGCTCACCAAATTGGAAAGGAACAGGAAGAAATTTTATATAGAAGTGACATAAAGAAAAGCCACTGGAAAATGGAATAAAAAGCAATAGGCTGCCTCATCATGGACTTCTACAGACCCTTTCCTTCTGCAATTCCTCCAAGCAAACTTGGGGACCAACATTTTTGATCAGCTTATTGCCTAACCTTTTTCTTGGAAGGTACATTTGGAAGTTCGTGATCATAGCTTGGATTTGCTTTGACTGTAGTCTTTCAGGGAGCTGCTTGATCTGCTGCATGCCACTGGTGACACATTCACACAGATTATGGTGACATCCCAGTCTTCCATCCAGTTTTGTAATCTTCAGTCTCCCTTTCTCGGTGAGGGCTCACAGGAGCCCTAAGACTGCAGATAAATGTTCTTGTTCACTGCTCAGACAAAGTGTCTAAATTCATACGTGTGAAAGGAAGGTTTCTTCCAGCCACAGGAAAAGCAGATATATTAACCGAGAAGATTTCTGAAAGAAAAAAGTGACACTTGTTTGAGCAATGCAGACTAGCAGCCTTAGGAAAAGGTTTTCACTAAATCACTAACGTAGCTTGTAGGGGTGCTACTGGACTTTAAAGGGAGCCCACAGCCAGTTAGTTTGCCCAAAAAGAAATCCTGAAACAACAATGTGAATAGAAGAGACAAGTCAGGTTTCCCTTGATAATCATAAAGGGCTCAAATTACCTTCCTTTCCATCCCCAAAGGGGGCATAAATACTTCATTTATGAGATTGTTTGCGCATGACTAATCTATTTCTACTTGCTAATTGTAATGACTAATGCGTCTTACAAGACAAATATTAGCTTGTAATAATACCTGAACAAGTAGATTTATAAGCGTTAAGCAAAAATACAAATAATTAGCAGAAGCTGACTGGTATTCTCTTCTAATTAACTGTAAAGACACTTTCTATTTGGAAGAAAAAGTCAGAAGATTTCTCAAGATGTAGAAATAACTAGGCCAAGGTACTGTTCTCTTGAAAAAAAGGCAGTAGTCGGGTAATATTTGATTTTCATGGGAGCTGAATTCAGTCATACTTCCCCCACTGACGTCAGTGCAAGAAAAGCACTTTCGGCCTGTTCCTACCTGCTGAGACCATATGTCCACTGGGAAGAGTTTGGCAGACATCTCTGGGTAGAAGTAATTGCAAGAGACAGGAACGGTCCGGATAGCACAGTTCAGGAGTTATTTCTGCACTGCCCAACTAACTGACCACTGCTCACAGAAATTGATCTGTAGCAGTGATGTTGTTGAGCAAATACCAGGTTTGATACCTGCAATACTTTTGACTTGGGCTGTTGTGCTTTGTTTAAATAGAACATTACAACTCTGCAGTGGTGTTACACGTAATTTATTAGAAGTGGGTTCTCTTTAAGCGAGGTGGAACATCAGCATCATTGCGGAATGTATCTCCAAATTTCTGCAGTTGATAGACACACATAACACCAAAGCGATTTTCCAGCTGTTGAGGCGTGAAGTTTGTGTGCAGGTTAAAGCACCACAGCTCATATTATATTTGAAAACTGGATTTAAGGGAACTCCATGGACTTTGATACCCCCTGAACACACGCTTGAGTGCTCACAGGCCAGCACCTCCTGTGAATTGTATCCCTGTTGCCTGAGAGGCAGAATTTGGGTAATGATTCCCATCCTGTGCCAGAACATCCTTGATGGGAAGATATCTGGTTAACCCCGGGCTGGAGCCAGAGTACAGACCAGCATACAGGCAGCATGTGTGATTAGAGAATTTGACCTCAGGTATTAGCTTGTGACTGAAGCGCGTGTGACACTGTAGACATAGCCTCTGAAAATTGATGAAAGTTGGCTGCTGGCTCCAAAGTCACAAATTGGATTTTGGCTCATAAATGGTATCATAACTTCAAAAATAGTATTCTAGAGTAACTTTTTATGATAATAATGTAATCCTTCATGTAAAATCTGTGAGCATTACCTAAAATATTTGACCTATATTACAGGCGGTCACCCAGGAGCCAATTGGCTTGCCTAACACCACAAAGTGAACTGAGGATAATGCTGGAAACGTTATGCAGCTCTCATGCCCCCAATTCCTTTCTTCAGTTTTTATATCTTCCAAGTTTTTAATATTCTGGTAAGGGATCATAATATTGCACACAGAGAAATAGGATGGGGAGGCTCCCCTTTTGGCAGGTATCACAAGTGTACGTGAGTGGCATGCCTGACTCTTTGGTTGCAAATAGTTACAAGGCCAAACTGTAGACTGGGAATGTGCTCCGCCTGCAACTCAGGGGTCCGCATCCTCTTCAATCTTAGTCAAGAGTGACTGTATTTACAACGGTAAACAACAACAAAATAATGATTTACGTGCATTCATACAGTCCATCATACTGGCTTAATATTAAGAGATCAAATTCGAGATTCAGTAGCATTATTAAACACAAGTTTCTCATTTTTCTCAAACTACACAGCTACGATTTTAGTGTAGATTTTACACAAAAATATTTCTTCCAAATATGAATCTGGAACACCAACTGGTTTTTGTCAAATACTGTATTAGCTTGGAGTTCTAGAACAGAATTTAGATGCTGCAGTGTGCCACGACTTGTAGCTTTGTCAATCATTTTTAAAAAATCTCTGTTAGCAACACTCACTATACTTCTAACTAAAAAACAAACCACATTTCAGAATAAGTTTGTATCCATAAAGCCCCAACAAATGAGAAAGAATCAGCAAGTACAATCACTACTTGTTTTCTAATATGAGTAGAAGGGTTTGTTTTAATCAACAGAGTTGATCTTTGCCCAAGTTAGGTCCGTGTGCCAGAAAGCTGAAGGTCATCCCTGATTAGGCTAGAACAGGATCAGCTGCGGCTTCGGAAAATACAGTTGCTGATATGAACTACTGCCTCTTGGGCAAAATGGGCAGTGGAAGGTAAACCACGAGAAGGCAAGGACAGCTACTTGCTCCGGACCAGAAAGCATGCTGCTGTTGTGACCAGGTCGTCGTTACTCTTTCCATCTGGCTTTGCAAATCCATTCAAATTTTTAATTGCTCTTCTGCATAAAATCCCAGTCAAAGGATTTTCAGCAAAAATTATCAGCTGAGTTGATACGTAGCTATTAGTTATGTTGTATGTCTTAAATGAGGCCAAGAGGCTTCAGTCTCCACAGAGAAAACCAATAAATATCGCTGTGTAATTAATTTCATGATTTGTCAAGCAAAGACAACCAGTTTAGTTTCTTCCTGAAAAGAGTGTCAGAAAAAAATCCAAAAAAGCAATATTCACTGGGCTGCAGAAAACCAGAAGGATGAACAGATACCTCTAAGCTTGCCTAGCAGTCTGAAAGGTAGGTTCCCTTTAAACAAACATTTCAAGCCACGGCTAGTTTCTTGAGTAATCAAGAAAGCAGTTGATTAAATTAAAAGCAGTTGAAATATTTTATTGTATATGAGTATAATTTCTTATAAGGCTAATATTTTAAATTTTTGGTAGTAGGAGTGGTAGTAAAATAAATAGGATTTGCTCCATAATTCCCTTTTAAATTAGGGCTTGTGAAACCTTAAAATCTCAGAGAAAGGAGTTATTTCATTTAATAGGGCTTGGAAACAGGGATGTCAACACAGGGCATCTATGGAAGTCTTATGTCTCTAACTCTTTTATTCCTTCTCATAATTTCAGCAAAAGCTTTCAGCACAACATTTATCTGCAGCTGATGGATCACCGAATGCTTACGACTGAAGAAAATGAGCATCAAAGATACCCAGTAAATTATTTTAATGGTTGGATCTTTCACAGGGCAAGCTTCACCTTTCGTATGTTTTGTTTTCTGTAAAAATACAGTTTCTATATGTTTTAAAGGCAGAATTTAGCTATAGCTTACTATTTGCTTTGATTTACATTTCTGGTAACTGAGCCGTAAGTGAACTTGACAGCTTTGTGGCCAAAGGGAAGTCTTGATACTAAGGTTCCAGAACAAAAGGGTCTTAATGAGGTCAGAGTGATAACAGAATGTAAACCAGAACATTTCTTATTCAATCTCATTATTACTGATGAGCCTCCAGTGGGTCCCCACTAGTTGTTCAGACTCCCAGTTGGGAATGGGTTGGGGGGAAGGAAAGACAAAAGAGAGAACTGAATAAAATAAATTATTACAAATACTGAAATGCGTGTGCCTGCTCAGAGTGAAACTCATGGACATAGCCTTTGCATTTTTGTTAGTACACCTGTGACTGCCTAGCTTGTTTAGTTTTCAGATGAGTTATTTTCAGGGACGCGAGCCTGAACCTTAATCTCTCTTTAAATGGTGAAGTCCATCACAATGGCATCTACTTCAAACGGGTTTCTGTTTATCTCATAAATGCTCAGTGACTGCTTGTTTTGTTCAGGATACAGCAGGGACAGATGCACACCCCTCTTCAGATCCAAAACTTGGTTGATGTTTTGTTCTCGTATCAGTTTGCAACATAGCTTTTTAGCCTCGGAAATCTAGAAGTACAAAATGTGGGCGTGCAACACTAAGATATACTTTTAATGATAAGAAAAATAAATCTAGAGGAAAGAGGAGAGGAAAAATTGGCAATTCAAATGTAATAGTGCCTATGAGGACTTGAATGTGAATGATGGGTGTATGTATGATGAAATATTAAAAATTATCCCTTACCTACAAAGAATCTGCACACTGGTTGCTGAAGGCCTGTAGTTCTAGAGCTCTCGTCTAGGAAGAGTTTATCATACCTTTTCGGACTGTGGTAACTGTTTCCATATATCCATATAGAAATGCCCTAGCCAAGGCTTTGACAGCGTGGATACTCTGTTCTTCTGTCTTCTAGAGGATCCTGGTTTTCTTTCTTCCAACAGTGTGTGAAAGACCACACACTGTTTTACACCGCTTTACTGTGTTTACACCAGAGACCAATCAAAAAAGCGAACAATTATAAGGATGTGCCAAAGTCAACTCTCACAGAGCTTTTATTCACTTATAACTGAAGGATCAGGCCCCAAGTGCAATTCCACATCATCAATATAAAAGCAAAATAACCTGTAACTGAGAGTTATCATCAGCTCCATTTTCCAGATCATAACAGTAACATAGCATTTGAAATTCAAATCTATTTGGGTTTTTTTCAGTTTCTTCCTAGTGCTTCACTTTGCAGAAGGATTGTGGTATCCGTTAGATGAACTTAAAACTACGGCTTGGAAATTGCACAGTTTGCAACAAGAGGAACAATAACTCTAGAAAAGAAAGAATGAATATTGGGAGGCGGAAGAGTTGGAAGATAACAGAAGACAAAGAGAGAGCGCTACCTTAGTCCAGGCTCTAATGTGGTCAGTGATCACAGACCATAAGCCATAGTTTTTATTCATCTTTTTTGTAGCAGAACTTGACTATGACTTTATAAAAAAGCAAAGATTTCTTGGGGCTTACAACAAAAACTTTATCTTATCTTTTCCCATCCCAGTAAAGCAAAATGTTTTTTAAAAAAAAAAAGTTTGGAGTGATATACTTAATTTGCCATTTGCCCATACTTTTACTACACTTTGTCTAGAAAGGCCATACTGTCCCTGGCAGATTTTATTTCTGTTTTAATTTTAAGCTGCAAAGTAAACCTTGTAAGCTTGGCAGGAAAAGTCCATATATATTTCAGGGCAGTATTTTGCAATTCTTGTTTGTACAGCCATAAACACCTTCTAATGCCAAAGGGGAAGAGGACTTTAATCCAGATAAAATAAGATTCTTAAACGCTGAAAACTGTACTCAGATTTATGGGCCAATCTTAATATTTGAGCTCCCATGCCAAAAGCTGCATGTTCCACATGTGCAGCATGGGGTGTTGCCTGAGTGGCTGCTTCCAAGGTCATAGCACATCGAGCTACATCACCCATCCAGAGTTACCCTAGAATCTATTCCAATAAATAAACTTGGAGTATTGTTCTCAGAATGTGTTTGCCAAATGTTATTTCCATATTTATTTTGCCTTTTAGCCTTAAATATTTTCATTTTTTACTCTTGTAGTATTTTTATCCTGTATCTTATTTAACACCTTTTAATAAGCCGAATTCTTACCAAGCGAGCACAACAACATCTGAAAGATGAAATCTATCTCTTTGATGGTATGAAACCATGACCCAACAGGCCCATCCTCTGCCTAGAGGGCTAGTAGGAGCTTCATGTTAGATTATTAAATCCTTTAGAAACTCAGGTATGTTTATTCATAATGCAGGGTATCTAGCCAACATCACAATTCTTTCCTCTTTTGACTGCAAAAATAATTTACAATTAAAAAGTATTGCTATTTTGCTCTGCCTAAATCATGCTCCCCTTTTATTCCTGAATACTTTCAGTTGTCATTTGCTTCTTTCTGGTTTTCCAAACAGCTCATTTGCTTTGGTCCTACAGAATATTTAAATGAGAATTTACAGTCGTGTCTCAGAGAAACCAACAGGGCATGCTGATGCACAAAAGTGTTCCTTACCTCTGACTAAAAATAAACACGTTCCTTTATCTTCCTGTGGTAGTTGCCTTTGCAAGATCTTGCTGGCCAGTTCGCTCTATACTGAAACGTGTACCACTCACACTTTAAGTTCTCAAAGGCCTCTGTGACACACAGAGCGTTCTCATTCTTTTTTTAAAAGAAACAAGTGAAAACTTGCTACCACCGCGATAGCGTTTTGACTGTCAAATGGGACATCATATATGGGACTGCCTAAAGCTTTATTTTTGAATCTTATCTATGACTATTTTCAACAACTTTTATTTTTAGCATTACATTTTCTTGAAAGTAACGGTTTGCATTTTGCTATTTGCTTCATCCCTACCAGTTATACCTGAAATGTCATCTAAATATCACCATGACGTGGGAAAGAAATCAATCTACTTGTCTGCTCCGGAGCTGTTTTTATCCTTCCATCCAAAGCCACATTTCTAGAGATCTTCCTTGTCTTTTCTTGAATTGGTTGCCGGCGATTTAAACTTCACACGGCCAAATTTAGCCATCCTTTTTTCCTGACTCCCTCACACTTCCATCACTAGTAAAGGCACCATGCTACTAGTATTGCTCTTTATAACTAGTCAGGTACCTTTGGCGCCTGCCTTCCTTTCACCATTCGTTCCTCTGTTCACACCACCCTTTACCGCTCTCACTGAACTCCTGCTGCTACTTCATCCGTAACAGTAAGAGATGGCCTTTTCTCTTTCTAGACAGCCAAAGACCTTGTCTAGGCTCCTCTTGCCTGTCACGGCTTCCTTTCCTGCCTCTCTTCCACCTTTTACAATCCAGAGAACAAGGAGCTACTAAGATAATTTGTCTGGTTTTTTGATAAAAATACAGGAGCACTTTCTTTTGACTCCATGTACAGCTTCTCGTCTGCTTCACCAGAGTAAGCTTAAATGTCTCACTCTTGTCATTATGACACCTATTAACTTGAACTTGTTCTCTTTTCACTTTCCTAATGATATGACCTTCAGTTAATCTGTCTTCTACAACAGCTTGCAGATTTCTTTCAACGTTATCTTGTAGGTGTGAAAAACTTCCCAAAATTGGCTTTTCAGGTCATTTATCTTTCCTCAAACTGCTCCTTAGTAGGTACTGTTAATACAGTATTCATATCAACAAATAAAATCGTTTTCAGGGAATTTTCATGTCTATAACGCTCAAGAGGTTTGTGGAAACACTGACCTCTGCCATGTGTGTGCTTTTCTGATCCCCCCCAATCCTGACCCTGGAACGGTTGTGCCTTGTGAGAAGCTTGTCCGCATAAGTAGTCCCAGTGACGTCAACAGATTTAGTCAAGGGAAGCTATTTATTTGTGAAAGGCATTTGCAAAATCCCTGCAGTATAACTACTGTGGGGTCTAGCAGGACATCTGGCAGTAGCCCACATTTGGTCTTTTCTTCATCCTGGAGAAGGAAAGGAAGCAGAAACTCCGTGAAGTCCCAGCAGACTATTGCTGCTGCTGTTGATTGTCAAAGGACAATGCTTAGATGGTGGTGAATGGTGGCACTATAAAAATCTCAGACAGCATCAGTTGGGAAGGTTTGGAGTCATATGGAATGTGTTTGACTTGCTTTTGTGTGCTATGAAATAATCCATGTTGTTAATTTTGATTAAAAATATACTTAGTTTCTATAGTTACAGACTACATGGACCTGTCTTGCAGTATTTATTGCTAATGATGGTGAGCAAGGACGACTAATTCGAAGACCACAGTCTAATCGCTAGCAGGACTTAAACTATGGGCCTCATGAACAACTTCTCCACAAACAAATCTTGTATTTATGTATTTATTTTCCTCTTAGGTAGAAGTACCCATCCCTTCAGAAAATCTATATCTTGTTTTAAAACACGTGTAATTTTTTATCTTTACTAGGAATAAATAAACTTACTAATGTAGCCAGTCCTGTATCTTTATAAAACTAAAATGTTAGTTTACAGGCAATCTGTAGCTTAGCAGTGTTTAAAAAAAAAACAAAACCAAAACTATTTAGAATGGATTTAATGTGTGAAAATTTTTTTGTTATTTTTTATATTAAAATTAGATGCTGTTACATTCCTTATGCCAGTGAACTAGTTTGATTGTTTTGGTTTTTTTTCCTCTAAGTCTTCAATTTGTGGAAGTAAAGGTTTTTGGTTTAAAACCAAAATCATTATGAGTTCTTATTTATAAACACTTGAACAAAAAAACGTAATTACTGGATGAATTAGAAAACACTTAAGAAATTAATGCAACCTCATAAAAAGTAGACAATGAGACCCCTGGAAACATGCCTGAAATTAGGCTGTGCATCTGCACTGTATTACAAGAGCATGCAATAACAAACTACATAAATCATGGACAAAGAACTTCTAAAATTCTTTGAGTTTTAGTAACTGTCAATGAAACTACTAACTTGAGTAGAATTTATTTAAGAGCAACTCAAGGGCAGGGGGGAAACAAAATTATTTTCTTCGTAGCTTTTTGGTATGTTAAAGACCATTTGCTTGTATTATAATCATAATTTGGGTCTTACATCATTCTCTCCCACCCTATCCTTTCCATTACTGGGTATTGTAGGCAACTGGAGAGGAAAATTCAGAAAACAGTAAAAATGACACTTGATTAAATTAGACACCAGACAATCATTACTTATACTGCCACAGCTGGAATTTGTGCTAGTGAATAACCGTAATGTCTAACTCAAATATGTGGAGAAATAACGTTTTATCTAGAAATGAGTCATCTTTGACATGAAATGTCAAACACTGCCGCTTTTTGACACTGACAAAACTTGGCTGAACTCCAGTTCTGCCACTGGTGTAAGACGGGCCAAACTCTCCATACCCAGAGTTGGGAGAGCCCTCTTGGAATCCGGTGCTCAAGCCAGTCGTATTCCTCAAGTAAATACTCTTTTCATAAATCAGAGGTACTTGAAAGCACAGCAAAGCTGTCATACTTCAGGACAAAATAAAACCAAGCAACTGCTTGACATTCTAGCTTTGCTTTAGCCTCCTGACATCTTTGTTTCTTCCTCCATGTTTAGTTTGAAGCATAAGCAACACCTGCTGGTGAAAACAAAGTCTCCGAAACTGCTGAGCCATCCTCCTGGAAGAACAGGTTTGGTCATTACTGTAAGCTCTGGGTAAGTTGTTCTAGAATAAAAGAAGCTTGCCTATCGCTTCTTGGACTAATCTTGTAAGGGTGGTAACCGGCTCCTTCCCAGGGCGCGTATCAGCTCTGTATGGTGAAGGGTAAGTGTGACCCAGCTGTTCTCCAGGGGCCTGGAATCTGCTTTCTGCCTCTGAATTCTGGGATTGCAGCTTGCAAGTTACATTGGCAGAATTAGTTAGAAGATACTTGTATCTCACTACTACAGAAAAATGGTTATTTTGTTAAAGTAGAACACACAATGTTACTGTTCATGTTCATTGAACGATTTTTAAAAAGAAGTAAAAGAAAACCAGGAATAAAACTTGAATACCCTGAGTTGGGAAACACGTTCCACCACATACCATCTGGGATAATTATGCATGAGCAAGTGTCACTTGTGTATGATATCTGTAAGTGGAACAATTTCTGTTTTAACTAACACTGTTGTCAGAAGGGCAAGGGAACTCTCCTAGTCTGGTACTGTGAAGTGAATGATTAGAGCGTAATCATTTCTTTTGTCTATGGTCGCTGAACGTAATATAAAGTCAAGTGACTGGCAAACTACTTAAAGAGATGTTATCTTTTCTCAGTTTAAAAACAAAATTAACTTTGCAATGCGGGGATGTGGTCACAGTGTTTGACTGGTGGCCTTTCACAAATGCCCGCAGCAGCTCTTCAACTTCAGGACATTGACCCATTACAGGTAATTTAATTATAGTAAAAGATTTCTAATTTAAAGAGCAGTTAACGTTCGCAAGAATCCTGAAAAATGGCCAAAGCAGCACAGTGTGAGTATATTAACATTTCTCCCCATGAAAATGGGTCTGAATCGTGTGTTAGACCCCACATTTTCATGAGAAAATCAAGCATAGTAAGTCATCTCTGCTTGGAAGATCCAGAAGAGGAATGCTGACAACTGGAAATACCATTTGGAGGGTAAGCAGCATATGGAAGAAACAGGAATTCTGCAGTGTCTAATTCTGCACAGTATTGTTAGCTTTCTCTGGGATAAGTAATGATGTGATTCTCGGTTTCAAAATATTTCTATAATAAGAAAGTTGTTTCTTCATGATAAGGGATGTTCTTTTAGTCCAGAAATAGAATGGATACTTCATCAAAGGGTTTGTTTTACCCTAGGCATCATTTAGTGATTGGACGGATTATGGATGCAGCAGTGTATTTACAAAGAACTGCATTATTTTAATGCGGAAGGATGTGTTTTTTAGCTTTGTTGGTTAATAAGTATTGCTTGACATATTTACCAGTGTCAGATTGTGTCCTCGGTTTATAAGACTTGTTGCTGGAAGGAGGGGGAGTAATACGGCCCAAAGTACTCTCCTCATTCTGGGTTGCCAGGCTGTAGCAAGCAATTTCTGGACTATGGCAGTTCGCCTACTTGGTCAGCCTTGCCTCGTCCCAGTTCGGGGCTTCTACAGCATCTTTGTGCCGCTTTGATTCTCCTCGATGAGCTGAAGGAGGATAAAAGTCTCTCCCTAGGGTGAGTCTAGGCTTTGTTTGGCCGACTAAGAGGTGTAGAAAAAGAAATAAATTGCAATTGTAACTGAACGTGAATATTTAATTTGCGTTTGAAAACATTTTTCCTCTCGCTAACACAGGCCCGGCCTTTCCAAGACAGAATTCCTGCTCGGTGTGACAGTGAAGGGAGTGGGGCGAGGTGGATCGGATCCGTCAGGCAAAGAGTGCGTGTGGTGAGAACACCGCTCTTGGTGGAAATTTTCTTTTGGCCTAAATTCTATCTATCGCCCCGTGTACGTAATTTAGCTAAATGGCTGTGATGCTTGTTTGTGTCAGAGATTTGTTACTATGAGGTAAGTCCAAACAAACTCCATTCAGTCAGTAGAATAGATGCTAATCTTAATTTATTACAAAGAAAAGTAAATTGCAAAAAAGACGCCTAAATAAGATTAAAATCATGATTAAGGAAAGCTGCCACTGAGCACAGAGGGCAAACTTTTTCCACTGGATCAGATCGTTGAAAACGTGCTGCATTTCTGTATTAAAGCTTAAGCTGAATTGCTAAATCAGCTTCATCTTCTCGGCAGCAGTGTTTGCTTGCTGTCACCTGTGGAACGCTGCTGTCGGCGAGAAACTGGGGCAGGTGAGCTTGAACCTGCCCAAGCGGATCGGGCTGCCGCCGGTGAGAGTCGAAGGGTCGTTACGGACGGCGAGGAACCGATTTGTTACGAATTACGTATTTTAAACAAAGTAGTTAATATTTATGGTTTATTTTGGGTCTATCCTTTCTGCTTCTCCAGACCATGACTTATACAGGAATGAATTTCACTTCTTTGTCTAACTCCGGGATTTTCGAGTTCCTTCTGTAAAAAACCAACCCCAGACAACGTCGCGAACGCCGTTTCTAACGGAGGGACGGCGGGACCGGTCGGCGCTTTGGGGAGGTCGCGCTCTGCAGAGCCCGGGGCTGCACCCGACTTCTGAAGGGCGGCTGGCGGGGGGTGCCCTCCTTGGGAACCGGACCCGGCGCCTTGCCAACCCGGGTTTAAACTGGCTTCGAGCGTTGCCCGCTGCCGTGGGAAAACCCGTCGGACGTTTCGCCGTGCCGAACGGCAGCGCAGAGGTGAAGCGCGGCGGGCCCACAGCTGCGCGCGGGGCCCGGCACGGCCGACGGCTCCGCCGCTGCCCCGCAGCCCCCGCCCCGCCCCGCACGGCTTCTTGTAAATCACGTTTTCTGGCGGCGAGTGCCCCTCGGCGCCGACGGCGGGAGAGCCCCCGGAGCGCCGCGCCGGCAACGAGAAAGTTTGTCCCGTCCCGCGGGGCGGGGGCCGGGCCCCGCCCCCCAGCAGCGCCGTCTCCGGCGGCACCCGGGAGCGGCGCAGCCCCCGCCCGGCCCCGCCGCCCCCGGCGCCGCCGCCGCAGCGCCCGTCCGCGCCCCGCTCCCGCGCGCCCCCAGCGGCCCGGCGGGCGCCGCGGCGGCGGAGGGAGGGGCCGGGGGGAGCCCCAGCGCCGGGCCCCCGCCCTCCGGCGCGCGTCACGTGGGGCGGCGGCGGCCAATGGCGAGGCGAGCTGCGCCTGGCGGCCGCCATTGCTGTCAGAGTGGAGAGAGGCAGAGGCGAGTGTGTGAGGAGGAGCGGGTGAGCGGGGCCGCTGGGCGGGCAGCGCCAGGCGGAGGGGGGCGAGGACGGGCAGGGACAGCGCTCCCTCTCTGGGCCCGGGCTGCCGCCCGCCGCCCGCAGCACCGGGAGCCCCGCACGGAGCGTAAACAAGGCGGCGGCAGCAGCGGCAGCAACAGCAGCAGGAGGAGGAAAACACCATCCACCCACAGCCAGCGGCGGCAGCAGCGAGGGGCGGCCGGGCGGGGAGGGGAGGGGACACGGCCTCCGCCGGCACGCGAGACAGCGCCCCCCGCCCGCCGCCGCCGCCACTGCCCGGGGCCGGGACCCTCCCCCGCCCCGCCCGGCCCGTGTCCCGCAGGGGCGGCCGCCGGGCTGCGGGAGGAGACCCTCCCCTCGCCTTCACCTCCGCCCTTCGCCGCAACCTGTGCCCTGGCCGGGGGGGGGCCAGACCTGGACGCGGAAGGAGGGCCCCGGGCCCCCCCCCCCCTTCTTCTCTTCGCCCCGGCGGCGCTGAGGCGGCCTGGAGGACCGGAGGAGGCTTCCCCCCCGCTGCGTCCTGAGGGGCTTGGACCGAGACGCCGCCGCGCCCCGCCGGAGAGGGCCCCCGCCGGACCGGGCCGCGCGGCCTGAGGATTACCGGGCCGGGGACGGGTAGAGAGGATCGCGCCCGCCCCGTCCTCGGCTCCCGCCCGGCGGCCGGGCCGCCCCCCCCCGCCCGCGGCGCGCCCCCTGCCGGCCGCGCTCCCCCGCTCCGCGCGGGCCGCCCGCGGCGAGGGGCCGGACCGCGGCTGCCGCCCCGGCCAGCGGAGGCGCGGGCCGCCCCGAGGAGTGCCCGCTGCTTCTCCCCCCGCGCCGGGCCCGTCTCCTCAGACATGCCCCGCTCTGGCGGCCGGGCTCGCCGAGGATCATGACTGCAGCGGCGAACTGGGTGGCGAACGGGGCCAGCCTGGAGGACTGTCACTCGAACCTCTTCTCGCTGGTGAGTGCCCGGGGGTGGGGGTGGGGGGGAACGGCGGCTCCGACCGCGGCTTCACCGGGCGCTCCGCGGCGCGGCGAGTTTGCCGGGTGGGTGCAGCTGCCAGGGGCTTTATAGCCAGGGCCCGTGGGGCTGCTCCTCCGCTGGCCCCTCCCCCGGCCCGGCTCCCCGTGTTTATTTTGCTCTTTAACGTGGTTTGCTGCGAGTGCGTGTGTCGCTCTCACAGCTGCGCTCCGCCGACCGGGGGAGCGTAGAGGCGACGGGGTGTCTGTCCCCTGCCCGCGCTGCCGGCCTGTGCGACCTTCTCCTCCGGTAAAGAGGCTTTTCTCCCCGGCACTCCGTGCCCTGTCTGCTGTGTGCCTGCCAAACCGTGGGGTTTTCCTCTCCTTTCACAATGACAAACGCCATCTCAGCAGCAGCAGACAGTCATGTAGTATGATTGTCTGTCGGACTTACGCTCTGGGCTCTTGCGACTACATGTCAGCTGTTGTTACAGCGCGGTCTCCTCTTTGCATAGACCGTGCTTGGGGGCAAGAGGTGAAAAAAAACCCCTCAAACCTTATAATTTATTCTTCTCTGAAGAAAAACAGTGGTGGAAAATGTCGTGCGCTGGATAGCTTGTTTGCAGGGATGCTGTCTACCCGTCTTAGCGGTAACTGGCAACTTCCTACTCGTATTGTGTGGTCTAATGTTGTGGAAATTACAGTTTTGGCTAGATAGATTTGTAATTTGCATTTATAACAAGAAAACGATTTGCTTTGGTGTAAGGGCGAAGTAGTTTGGAAATACCTTGCTTTATTTTACCTGACACATACAGGAACGTTATCCCTTCTGCCTGGGCAACAGCTGCGGGAGCGAGAAGACTATTTGGTCACCGAGAGCCTTCTAGTGCTACCAGGGATAATGTCGGAGGGAAGGAGGGACTTTTTTAGTGCGTGGTATGGTATAGTTACAACAAAAACTTGTAATGCAATTTTGGGGATATCATATTTATGGTAGATACCCCCTCCCCGCATCAGAGCTCTGCCAGAATTGGAGGTGGGTGCGTACGTTGTTCTTTTTCGAAGAGAAAGGAAGATGTTGTTGTTGTTGTTAGCTCCCTTATAGGAATTAGGGGGGAAAAAAAGAAAACTAATTAAAAATGCAAATGATCAAGCTCTTTGTTTTATGGTTTTTTACCTTTTATTGCTGTACGTTCGTTATTTTGCCTCTTTTTTTTAATGTATGTATGTTTGTTTTTTATTTTGCTCATACCTATTAAGAATCGGGGACAAGAGCCGTAGTCACTTATACTGCTAGGAAATTGGCCCAGAGATTCTTCTGTGCGAATAAATGCAGTTCTTGCTTTGGCTTTTTATTGAATTGTTACGTTATATGAGTTTGTATCTATGCTTCTATTGGATAACATTTTTTGATATTTATAAATATATAGCAGCGCTGTGTGTATGGAGATGCAGGAATTATTATGGTGATTTCGAATACGCTGCTCTTAGCCAGTAAGAAAAATAAACCAGTAATCATGAGGGAGACAACTGTATCTGATCATAAGAGCAAGGTAGTGAATGGTTTGTCCTTTACAGCAAGAGAGTTGTGAAGTCCCCATTTATTAATGGAGAATTGAGTAGCGTGGTTTTGAGAAGCATTGCTTTTCATGTAGTTGCAATCTGCAGATCTGTCACTGGTAAAAGTAATTGTTGGTGTGCAATTAGTATAAATTATAAAGTGAAGTTATTTCATAGTTGTTGTGGTTTGGTCTTCCCCCCCTAGACTAGGGAAATACTAAATTTTAAATGGGTGTGTAATAGCATTGAAACAAGCTTAGCAATATTCTTTTGCAAGTGGGTTAAATAATAATAATGAGTTTAACGTGCAACCTTTTAATCTCCCGCGTGACTTCGTGGGAGCTATCCATACCTGTAATGTGGTGCTATGTACGAAACTGCAATGTGTTTATTGTTTTCTGGCTCTACCTGCAAAAAAAAAAAACCAATAAAGTAGTATTTTTTTTCTTAATATAACTTGTATACAAACACACAGTAACTATTAGGGTGGTTTGTTTCAAATTACCTTAGAATTTGTTAGGATTTGTGTATCAGTGAAAGATCCTGAGAAAGGAAATACTGACTGGAAATAGCGTCGAACACCATTGACCCTTGAACCTCAAGTTGTCATATTTGCTTCAAAATTTATGAAGTGTTAAAGCTACAGTAGTCTGGATTACTAATTAGAGAAACTTTTGCTAATCATTTACTTTTTCAGTGCAACATAACAAAAATGTGCACAAACTAAATCAACTGTTGATGGGAATTCATTCCTTCTTTAGGAGTGCGGTGGATTACAGATCTTTTTTTAAACTGCTGCTATTAGAAGTTGACAATTTTTTTTGTCGCAGGCTTTGTTTTGGATGTGAATCAAAAAGAAATGTTCTTGACTGGAGAATTATAGTTCTGAAATAGTTATAATCTCCTGTGATTCTGTTTGTTTACACTTAAATAATATTTCTTCCCACAAACCTTTGTTTTGTTTAAGAAGGAGCTCTGTCTCCCCACCCCAGAGAAGCCGGAGCTCTGTGGTGAGTCTGTCTGATTGCTGTAGTGGATTTGGGTTGGTTTAACAGTTCATGATTTCTAGCTTATTTCTCTGTCGACTGTAGACAGTCTTTAGGGAGAGGTTAGGCACCACTGTTTCTTCTGAATGTTCTTAGGGAAAATATTTTCTAAAGGCTTTTAAGGAACTGATTCTCTTTTATCAGCGATGTCCAGAAAGTATAGAGGTCTTTAGTGTTCTTAGCTCAAAATATTTTACGTGAGGGGAAAGCTCAGTCTTAAGTCAAGGTTTTAAAGTTAGCTTTGAGTATCCAGATGTGGAGTGCGATCTCAGGCTTGCGTAGTTGGGTTTTGTGAAGCGTCCCTCTGGACTTGGTGACGCAAAGGGCTGTTGTCTGTTTTGTGTGTTGCTCTATAATGAAGCAAGAATCCAGTGCCGTTTTAGAAAATGGGTTAATGTTTGTATGCTCTGCCAGGCAAAAAACCCCACAACCAACCTACACAAAGAAATCTAGAATTTTACTCTAAATGTAAAGCATTTCTTAGTAAGATGATATAAGGGCCAGTTTGCATATTTGTCATCAGAATACACCTCAGATTTAAACTCGTTTATACTGGCATACACAGCGGATTAACAGACCTGCTCATTAAAAATACGGTTTCTGTCTGAAATTGCTATGTTTCTATCACAGCAGTAGAAGAAATTACATTTATCCTAAGTCTGTTCTTGCAGTAGTCAAAATGTCTGCTGCTGCTGCTTCTGAAAATGAATGTCTGTTTATCACAACAGTATTTAATTGTTAAGGGCCAGTTTATTTAAATACTAATTAAGACTTGTCTAATAACTATTTAGAGACAAAATGTTCTGAGGTAATAGGCTTTGTATTAAAACTTCAGACCCAGCTGGCAAACAGTCTTCCTATGAATAATTCTTAATCATAAAAGTAGTTTTACTGAAATTAATTTGATTTTTCCTGTGAGTAAGGGTTAATCACATGACGGTGAGGGCTTGCGTGAAGTGTGAAGGTGTTTCTTCAACTGTCCGGCTTAGCTGCTGTAGTGGATCAAAAGGCACAAGTCGGTCTCTGAAAATTGGGGTGAGGTTGCATAACCTTTCATATGCTGGAGCTGGAAGAAGAGTACAGCAAAGGGTGTCAGGAATGACCTAAAATTTGGCGTAGCTTTCATGTGGTGAAAGATTAGATACTGTAGGAGTCTTCAGCCTGGAAAAGACGTGATTGTGTTCTTGGAAAGTGAGACCTATTTATAGAGGACTTTATAGAAGCTGGTACGGAAGATGTCGTGAGTACTTGTTTAAATGCGTTCTTACAGAAACCTGCTGCCAGGAAAGGTCCGGTTAGTAGGAATGGTGTCTTTGTTCCAGTTAATGTTCAAAGGCAAATTCACAAACTGTAAAGGTCACTGCTGCTGTTACTTGGTTCAGTTTGCAAACAGGAACAGAAGCTGTTGCCTTCCATCAGTGAGTTTTGTTGCCATTTTCAGCATGAAACTAAAAGGAGTCAAAGGAATCTGAGGTGGTATTTGAATGATTTTCTTAAAGGTTTTTCATGGCATCAGAAAGTGAAGAATGTGCAGATTGCCTGTGAGGCAGTCTTTGGTGTTGCATAATTGTCAGTAAAGGACTTCATAGTAAATGGTTGATTGCCCAACTGAATCCATAAGTAGTAGTAAATTAACCAGTAGTCATTCTTGCTTATTGTATTACCATAAACGCAGTGCTCCGAGCAGTAGGCTGTTATTCTGGCACGCGGGATGTTACATCACTACATGGTAGATATCGTCCTTGTTTGACATTTTATGTAGGTGTGAATTTACATGTGTATATATATTTAAGAACTTGAATGAGCCTCTCAAGTTTTCCGAAAGTATTTGATTCTTTAGTTATCTTTATCCTGAATTTTATTAGGTAACAAGATAGAAGTAGAAAAATGACATTAGAAAGCTTGCTCACTTCCTGCTTATAAAGGATTATCTCAGGTTTTAAATCACTTCAGTGGTGGGCTTTTATTACGTCCCATCAAAGTATTCGACAGTTTAATGGTATCTACTAGGGTGTGAGTTGGAAGAAAATAGACCCAGATTGGTGAAGAGATTGGGACGGAGCAACGTTCAGTTGGCTTGCCCAGCTTTGGGAGTGGAATTAACGAATCTGTGTTGGGTAACTAACCTCTTCTGAATATTGCACAAAGAAAATTGGGTGCGCGGGAGTGACGTTCGCAGTTCAGGACAAAGAGTCCCGAAGAACCCCAAGCTAGCTCACTTGAGTGAGGTTTTCTTGAAATCCTGATGATCTTCTGAACGTACACATGTACTGGGGCTGCGAATCAGAACACGACTGTGTTCTGATTTTGGTGAGAACACGAGTGCTTTGGTGAGGCGGCTGTTGTGAATGTTAACGTGATCAAGAAAATACTGAAATATTAGACTCATGTATTAAAAAAAACCCTAGGTAACTACATCTTAAGAATCATAATTTTCACTTGCTGTAATACTGTCTGAAAAGATGTATTTCTGGATTTTTCTACATAATTAGTGCAGTATTGACATTATAACCCCCGTTCCCAAACCTCCTAGATTCATTTGATCTTGAGGGTTTTTTCCCCCTTTCTGCTTCTGAGAGCAGTTCCTTATGTGAGAGTAGGGGAGGAACTCTTTAATCCTATATGTAGGCCTTTCTTCTATTATTTTCCTTATTGACAATGCAATTCTTTTGGAAAAATCTGAAGAAACTGAAATTTTTGAACATCAGTGGGGAAAAAAAAAGTGCATATGAGATGTGCTGAATGTGTTAACTTGATTAACTTCAGTCACTTGATGAAGAAGGATTTTTTAATGGATTTTGTTTTCATTTTTTTAATCTCTTTAAGTTTCCAAAATATTATGCCTAGGTAAAGGGGCGTGTGTGCAGATGCACTGCTTTTTAAATACCGAAAAAATGTCAATGTTCCTGGAATGTTATCCTTTGTAATAAAATGAACATCTATGCTTGTTTGAAGCTTTCTGTTTACTGGATGAGAATGCTTAACATGTTGTCTCCATTTTTCCTTCATCACTATAGAGAATTACACCCACCTCCCCACCCCTTCCCAGTCTTCACTTCTACATCCTTAGCTGTGGCAGCATCCTTTTGTTGGGGTGTGACTGAAACATCCCTGCTCATGTCAAGAATGCCGCGACAAATTTTCTCTCGCATCCTGTGACTGGGACCACGTTGCACCTCTCTGCGTTCTTTCATTGTCTTCCCTGCTGTTACATCTCCTCGGAGTTACTGTGCTTTCACCTTGAAAGCTTTGAGCCCTATTCCTTCTCTGCCTTTTATTTTTCTTTCCATACTGCCTGGCTCCGATGTACACCAGGATCGACGAATTATAAACCGCTATCTTTTGGGGTTTTTCTAGTTGTTCCTTTGTCTTTGTGGAAGGTTACCAGTTGATGTCCTGCAAACCCTTTTCCTAAACTTGTTTGTGGGATCCTACAGACAACCTCATCACACTGAATAGGTGGTTGGCCTTTTCAGACTGTTGTTAAGACTGACAAGTACAGTTTTATACTCTTCCCAGTCTGTGTGTATTCATTTAGTATTCTGTGTTCTGTGGGTGAGTAGTGCACTTGTTCGTGTAGAGTCTAGCACAGTGGGATTTGCGACTTGTTGGTGCCATAGTAACACAAATAATATAAAAAAAATACTGCTCTGACTAGAAGCACTCTCGTTTTAGTATTAAGTTGCCAGTTTTGAAAGTGCAGAAGTGTTCTCAACAGAAGATCCCAAGTCAAATCCAGAAGATGCTTTTGTATGGAGTATGCATTTACATGGGGGCATCCTTCTTCCTCAGACCAAACTTTTACAGCGCTTTCATTTTAAGCTCGAAGTATTGCTTTAAAAATAGATCCTCTTAGTCCCTGGGTTCCCTGACATCAACTGGTAGTTTCAAAGAGAAACCAGCTAATAAAAATATTCTGCTCTAACAGACCTCAAAATGTTACTAAAACACTGTGTTAGATTCCCTCTGCGCGCAGTTGTGAAGTACATACCGCAGGGATAACAGGCCTGTGATACTAAGAGTGACAGCTTGCACCGTTTCCTGCTGTGGCTTCAGCTAGTTACCGAGTCTTGCATTACTATGATTGCTATTCTGTAAAACGATAATGATGTCTGAACATAAACCACTTTGAAACCATAGAGTAAGTTCAACTTTTCAGATCGGGAGGGTTCTTAGCATCTTACTTAGTAAGACGATGCCTTTTTTTTAGTATCTCACAAATGTAAAAGGCTTAAGCAGTCTTTCCTTTGGCTTGTGCTGTGAATTTTGATAAATCTTGATAAATCCTGACTCTCACTTCCTACCTCAGTCTGTTAAAAAATGTTATTTATCATTGAGTCACGTGTGGCTTAATTCACTTTCCTGAGCAGAATCGCAATAGTGCATATGGAAATGTGACTTGAGCTTTTAGTGGCATTCTCTCTTTTGTTTCTTTGAGACAGGAAATTTTATTGTGTGTTGCTGTTGTGTAATGTGCCCCTAGGCAATATTTACATTTATGTGACTAACACAGATGAGCTCAAACTACACAAAGACCATGTCCCTGTACTAAGGAATGTATTTAACCAGCTTATGAAAACAGAGAAAAATGGCCAGTCTTCTAAAATTAATTTTTAGTATATGACACATGTATTTCTGTATCACTTCTCATCAGGCACTTACCTCTGCTTTCTTTAGTCAGCCAATATTGCAGTGTAGTATAGTGTACTATTCTTGTTTATGAGAAGAAAATAATATTAATTACAGAGGAAAAGGTGTGGGGTTTTTTTTCCCCTCCCTCATTTTTCTCCCTCCCCGTTCACTTTTCCATGCCTTGGTGACCCCAGAAGGATTCATAAGCTCACATTTAAGCCTGGATCATGGAACTGACCTAGTGAAAAACATTTCCCCCTTCTCACTCCCTAGCCAGCTCCGTGTACCCCTTATTCCTCTCTCTCCCCACCAAGTTTTGGCAGCGGCATGGATTGAAGCGAGGTCAAAGTGGCTGTGTAACCACAATCCATCTCTTGGAGAAGGGAATATAAAGCTTAATGAGTAAAACTTTATTTAATTAATCTTTTAGCTTTAAAAGAGCTATGCTGTGGTCAGTGCCTTGTTGTTGCCTATTCTTATAGCTCCATATTTGCCCATAAAATACAGTATTTTGTGAGAACAGAGAATTGAAGATAAAATTTAGAGGAAAACTGTTCTGTACCTACTGACCAGGCATTGGCAACCTTCCGTTTTTTGGCTGACAGCTATGAGACATAAGTTTCAAAACGTGTTGGTTTGTTATACTATAAAACCGTGACTTTTTTCTTATTGGACTCTCTGGTTTACTAGGAAGTTTTCAAATCTAGTCTAGTGTATCTGCAATCTCTTAGTGTCAGGTTTTTGAGTCTCATTTCATGTATGTCCATAATATTGCTGAATTTGTAGATGGTTCTGGGTGAGTTATAAAATTAATTCCAGGAACAACTTGTAGTGACCATGTCAAGTATTTTTATTAAAAAAAAAAAATCTTTGCTGACAGAATAGCTTAATTGGTTAAATTACTTTATTCTGTATTTGCTGGTTTTATTTTCCGCCCAGTGTTTCTGGTTATTTAATTTTGTGTGTCTATTTTAATAAAATTTTGACTTGAGTTCTCCGTGAATTTCCATAATTTCCTTCTGGCAGGAGTTGCTGGATTCTTGTCTTTGCAGGAATGACAGAAAGAAAGCTGGCAAAATGAATCTACATGACCCGTCATGTAGTGGATTTATTTACTACCTTCTATATTGAGGAAGATTCATACGAAAGAATTCCTCAGGTGGTGGGTTTTTAAAGGGCTAAGGGATTTTGGCAGACGGCCTAACAATTTGAGCTTTATTTGATGTCACTGGTCAAGACAACGTTGATGTTAAAGAACGAGGGCTGTCTGATTGTATTTCCATGCTGTTCCTACCTTCCTAGCCTGGAGCCCGGAATGTGGGCCGGGGCCCATTTGGGCAGGCAGCGTAGTTTGCTTTGCAGGTCAGTGATGGACACATGCGTAAAACGACTATGTGAGCTGTTGGTATTCGCTGAGCAACTCTGCTTTGATGTGGTGTACAAATATGTTCTAGTACTGAGCTCTTAAATACAGTTTTTTGTATAAGGGAAGAAAAGGAACTGCATTCTTTAACTCAGTATGCCAAAGTTTACTCTACTCGGGTTGTTACTTCCTCCAGCCCCCCTTTTCTGCCCATATGTTGGATTACTTGGTTTGGGAAACATCTGATGGTCCATTGTATGACTCTGATGTTTGACATTTCCTTCCTCCTTCAGTTAAAAAAAATATAAAAAAGTTAAAGTTGGGAGAAGAGAGAAGATTCCTCCGTTTATGTGCAGATTTGCTTTTGTCATCTTGTTTCATGTGTTGGACTACTTTTCTGTAAGAGGGGATTTTTTTAATTTGGTAAATGGGCAGTTACTTTAGTTCTCATTCTGTCTTTCTGAAGGGGATGTGCACACCTAATCATTCACCCTGTCTTGGAATGAGGGAGGGAGGGAGAAGAATAAGGAGGGAGGGATTCTTTGGCTAGCAAGTTGCACATTTGTTTGCTTTCTTTTGTATGGTATCTGAAGTGTGCAGTGGCAGTTTTCATTTTATGTCTGTTCTCAACCTAAAATACAATTGATTCCCTTTTGTAAAGAAACTGTCTGAAGCGTTATGGAACTCAAAAGTACCTTTTGGCGTGCTCTGTAACCTGACCCGCAGGGTAGTTCACTACCTAAACCTGGGGTTTGTTAAAGTGAAAAGAACGTATTTGATTCCTTCTGTCTTTTGTCTTGGAGATGGCATTTTGCTTCCAGGCATTGTATGCTTCCCTTGCATACAACCTACTCCGGTATATGTTCAGTTCTGACGTGGGTAAACTTCATTCCACTTTTTCCCCTCTTCCCCATAAAACCACCCAAAACGAATCAAACCCCGCCACGTCTTGTCTTGAAACGCTTTTGTCTGTCTTGGCTTTATTGGGTAGGTGTGTTCTCCAAGTACATGGATAGGTCTTGCATAGTAGCATCCTCTGCAACCTGGATTCCTACCTATTCAGTACCTGTTTTGTTGTGCAGATTGGCTTTCCCATTTCCCTTTCTCATGCTTGGTGGTGAGAAAAGCCAGTAAGTAGGAGCGTGTGGAAGTGCACGCCTGTGTGAGTTTCAATCACATGCTGACCTGGGAAGATGTTGTTGCCACCTTTCAGTTTCCTTATATTTTTGTGTCTTGATTATTTTTGACTCAAAAGCATCTTTTCAAGTAATGGCTAAATCTCAGCCCTTTGGCTTCCAGCCATGCTTATCACATTATCCTTTTACACTTCTGTCTGATGAACTCAGTTACAGCCTTTACAGTGGAAGAGAGCTGATGAGCCAGGCGCTGGTTTGGAACTGTGTACTGAGATTTGCTGAATCAGTTAAGGGACTGGAGATCTGCTGACCAAAGCCATTCACTGAAGGTGAAGGATGTTGATCTAACTCAAAGGTCTTCTCTGAAAAATTCCTTCTTTTCTTCCTTTTTCTTTTTTTTTTTGTTGTTTTATTTAAAGAATTCCTGGAGTTGGTCCTGAATGACTACTACTGTTTTATTGATGGACATTTGGTACTGACTCGAGGATGGCAGGTCTGAGAGCTATTTTGAGGGTGATCATTGCCACTGCCTCTCATGTGCTGATAAAGATTTCAAAGATGCCAGTATGGTACCTGGCTAAACAACGTGGCAGGGGAACAGCTTTGTTGAATCAGAACAAAAGTCCATCAAAGTTTGCTGTCTCCGGTGGCCAGAGGTTGGTTGCCCTGCTGGATTTAATGAAGTGTTGTGTTGGTGCTTATCAGTTTAACAGCTGCTATGTTGTCAGTGACAGCAACCTGTATTACGTGGCTTTTTGTATTTGGGAAGTCACCGCAAGGCTTGCTGTAGCCACTCATAGCAATGCTGCAATTTTTCTGGGAGAAGAGCAAGGGACCTAAAAAAATCTGCTGCAAAAGTGCGCTCCCCCCTGTAAACATTAGAAGTTACCTGCAGAAAGATACAAGAGTAGGTCAGGGACACAGTAATACTTCCCTTGAATAATCTCCCAGGCTCTCTATATATTTGGTTGAGAGATTTCTTGAACCAGGTAGATATTTAATAGAGAATTTTTAAACTTGTACCTAAGTTTTTTTTATCCTGACACAGAAAGTTCAGCCATCTCGTTGTAGTTCAAGTCTGCATTCTGCTAATTTAATTTGATACCTGCAAGACACAACCAGCAGCTGTTCTCTAGAGACCCTCATAGTTTCTCTCTTATAAATCGAACAGTCTTAATCCTTGAATGCTTTTTGTTGTATGGAATATATATATACTTCTCGACCATTTCTGTAATTTTTCTGTTTTCTCTACTTTTTTGATACGGCAAAACAAGAGCTCCAGTTCGCGAGGAAGGTGCCCAGCTACGTGTGAATCCTGATGCCCTAACAATTTCTGTGTCACCTGCTGTTTCTTTCATAAGAATTTGTAACATTTGGTTTTGTTTCACCAACCTGTTCTTGCAGTGGACTCTAGGAAGATACTGTTTCTCTTTCGGTATGTCTGGGTGTGCTCATTTTCCTTCCTTCTGCTGCGTTTTATTTTAGTCTTTTACTTCAGTATTTAACCTTGAAATTCTGTGATGGTCGGGAAACATATCAGCAATTTGGGCCCTTTTATCAGGGCTTTTATGCTTGCCACTCAAAACTTCTTGGGGAGCTTCTGCATCTGCCAGAACTGCTGAAATTCAAGCGTTGATTTTGGAGTCCCTTGATATTTTCCACTGGGAAAGATGGTACTTAGTTGCTACCTCAAATTCCTTTTGAGAATAGTCTGACTTTTGTTTCTTTGACACAATCTATTCATCTTCCTGGCTGCCTCCTCTCCCCCATGGGCAGAATCACACTGACATCTAGGAGAGAGAGGAAAAAATACCTCACTTCTGTCAGTACTGTTTACTTTTTAGGCATAACAGCTCATGCTACTAGTTTGTGGCTTTTAATGGAGTCTACATATACTATTACTATTTTAGAAGTATCTTGGCTTTCTGGTCCTTGATACTATGATACAGTATCTCAAATGTCCCCAGGTACAGAAGTCCATCAGTAAGATACCTGATAATAGGATTTAGGTTACAGCTAAGTCCTTCGCTGAGACTCGGCAAAGATAGAAGATGACATACAACTGCCCTGACACTGTTGCTTGTCACAAACAGCTCTGAAGTAGTAGCATTTAGATAATCTGTTCCAGGGGTTATGAAGGAAGAGGGCAGCATGGTAGGGAGTGAAGAGATTTATCCAGCAGAAAGTCATTCTGGGCACATGTGCTGCCTGCAGTGGTGTGCTCAGTTTCTTGCTGGTTTTAAGAGCAAATGAACAACAACAACAAAAAAAAAAAGGTAATTTTTTTCATCCTTCACTTTTAAAAGGTTGTTAGTGGCTGTCCTTTTATCCTTTTTTTTCCAGCCGCTTGACTGTGTGCTTATACAGGGAAAGGATTAAAGTGAAACATGTCATTCTGCTGTTGATCAGTTGCATATTAAGAAGAATGACGCTCAACTTGGCTGATCATTCGGCTCTTTCAAGAGCTAAGCATGGCACAGTTTTTTTTTCTCTTGGCCACGTGAGGCCTATTTCAGAATTAGATTTTTTTTTTAATGTGTGGGGTTTTTTCCATTCTTGAATTCAAAGTATGAAAAAGTTTGAAGAACTTTGTTTATGCAGTTATTGCAACGCTTGTCTGCCAGTCGCTTTGCCGAACCCAAATGTCATTTTGAAGCTGAGCCACTGCCTGTTCAGTGCCCGATACGGCCTCTCTTCCCTGCCAAGTGCTTCCACCCTTTTTAAGGGGAAGAGGGGATAAGCCCTGAGGGAAGGGGACACAAACCATTCCCCCCTTTTTTTAAATGACTAGGGTAAAGAGGGGAATGTTAATATGTAGTTTAGTAAATGATCTGATTTCAGGAGGCTACACAGGATTGAGTTCGTTGGTTTGTTTTGGTTTTTTAAACGAAGTGAGTTACAGACCCGGGAGTAAAAGATACGAGAGAGTGTCTGTGTACAGGTGCTTGCTGCTGCTTCTTCAGTCTCGCCGTAGAAAGTTGTGGTATCCAAATAGGAATCTTTCATCTAGAGTGTAGAAATGATATACAGCTATGAAAAAAATAATTTTTTTCAACAGTCTGCTCTGTTCCTTAATGTGTTTTTCTTTTTTTCTTGCCTCCCTTTGTGCAGTTCACTTGACGGGGACTTAGGCAGATGTTACTAAATATTTTATTTCAGTGGGAGTGGGGGACAAGAAGTCTTGTCAGCCTGTGTGTTTGCCTCCCCCACAAGCACATGTTGTTACAGAGTATTTTTCAGTCCTCCTGTCTCCGTCCTTTTGTCCTTCCTTCCTAGTGAGGTGTATCAAGATGACATAAATTTTACCTGGCATTTAAATGGCTTGAGTAGAGTGTGAAATGGTATTTTGTTGCTGTGTGAGGATGATGTAGTGAAATGAAACACTGTAACCAAAACAGATGGTGCTAATCTGGAATCTGTCTGCAAGATCTTATAGCATTTAATTAAAATGGTGGTGTAATTCCCATGGCACCTTTAACTACAGTTTAAATTCTTGGACTATGAACTAAGGGCTTTCTTATGCAGATTTTTACTCATGTGAGTAGTCCTTAGTATGAGTCTCTAGTGGCTTCAGAATAGCTACTTACTCCAATGAAGCTCTCTAAGATGAGACTGTAATAAAACTGGCAAATGTATATATGGCATTTACACTTTTTTATGTTTTAATTTGAAGCATAAATTGTAGACTAAAGACACTTAGCAACTACAGTATCCTACATAGAAGCAAACAAAAATCTAGAGTAGGGAAGTTTAGATTGTGCTGAACTTCAGAGGCTGGTAAATACAGCGCGTTAAGGTACCCTGAACAACTTAACATCTTCCCCTTGGTTAGAAAGGCATATGATGAAAGCTTTTTCATTTTTATTTTCCCTTTGATTAACTGAAACTTGTTTGTAGAAGTACCTGACTTAAGTGATGTGGTGTTGTTTGGTTTGGATTTTTACATTACTTGCTTTTTTTCTTGAGAGCTAGAGAAACTTAGGTTTGAAGCACTGCGCAGACCTGAATTTGTCTGAGCAGCACCTTTTGGGCAGGCAGTTGGGAGGTGTTTTTATACCTGGTTTTTTGTTTGGTTTCAGGTAGGAGAACTGAGAAAGAGAAAATAACCTGAACAATGCCATGTTGAAAGTCTCCGGGGAGCTGAGGGCCTGTGTGATGGAGATCTAGTTCTTTTGCTCATAAGACCCTTCAAGCCTTTTCTGTAGATCTCTACCTCCTTTTCAAGTATATCCTTCCTATTTTGGAAGTACTGGGGTACTGATTTTCTACACTCTGAGGCCTGAGTCTGCCTTAGCTTTTCTCACCTTTCTGTGCTATATGAAGCAGGAAAAATAATGTGGTTATCTAATTTTAGCCATTGTTTTTAATGTAGAGACGTACAATAATACAGAAATAACTCTGCTTTACACTTGGTGTGGCCAAATACCAGAATTTCTCAAACTTTTGATGCTCTGCCTTTTTCTGGTTCTGCTGTGTCTGTATTCTTGTATAATCTCTCCAAGGGAGCTTTGTGTATTAAAATGGGTGGAATTACTCAAGTCTTCCGCGGTAGTTCATTTAGAATTGGTCTGTCCATTTCCCGTACAACATATATAGTCCAAAAAGCATTTGATGGAGGGAAAAAGAGGAGGTGGAAGATGTGTTCTGTTTGTGTTCCATCTGTGAGGACTGCAGAAGAGAAAAATAGTCACAGTGGCTACACAGCACTAATTAAATCTTCAGGGTTGCTGGTAGCACGCCAGAATCAAGTTGTGCAGTGTGAAATGTTACTGGGGAACTGTGATTTTTTAGCAGCCGAAACTCTGCCAATCTGAACGGAGCGCTATGAGATCAGCAGAAGACCCTTCCTGTCTGTTATTCTGATTTAAGCCTGAGGGGAGAAAAAGAATCGGAACTTAGGTTTTATCTCTACTAGGAATTTACAGTTCTGGATGCTGTCCTGGAGTCAAAATGGCTACAGCCCTCAGCGCTCGCAGATAGATGCGAAGGTGTCCGTATTTAGGGCAGCGGATTCATGGTTGTAAGAGAAAGTGCTACCTTGCTAACGCTGTCTTTTCTGCTTGCTTGCGTGTATAGGGGATATCAGAGGTTTGAATACGCTTAGTTTGGTTTGAAGCCCTTTCACTCTGTAGAGTGTAACAGGTCAGACCCTCACCTAGGAGGAAGGAAACCTGTGTTTGCACTTCTTTTCAAAGGACCGTGTAGGACATACTTTCTACGGACGTGTTTCTGAACAGAAGTGTTGGCATGGCTGTGTTTTCATTAATGCCTATTTCTTGGGTATGTTTTGGGTGTGTTTGGGTGCCCACATGGAATTTTGAGTTTGAATGGACTCTTCTACCCTGATAGCCGTTTCTGACATATCCAAAAGCAGATCTTTTTGTGTCTTAGGGATTTTGAATTGAATGGTAGTAAAAATTTTTTGATATTACTGCTAGACATAGAGATCTGATTTCTGTTTCCTTACGGGCTTGGCCCAGTGTAGTTAGAACAGGCGTCTTACAAACACTTTATTCTGTGTCCAACTGCAGTTAACTGAATTTAGGAAAAATCAAATTTAAAAAAGCCCCTCTTATCTGGGAAGTTGAACTGTTCACAGCACAGTCCTCTAAACCATATGTGCCTTTATAAACCAAAGCAAAAAGTCTCTTGCATAATGCATGATTTGTTAACAATGTTGGTTAATAGTAGGTATTTGCAAGTTCCTTTTTTGTCAGGCTTTTTAGTGTTAAGAACATTGTAGCAACCATAATAAGCCAAGACTACGCATATGGGAAAAGATGCAAGAAACATAATAGATTACATCACCTGGCAAGACTTCTGCTTTGCTCTGCATTAATTTCTAACCAGTTGTGAGTAAAACAGCACGTTCACAGTTTTGTCCTCAGGTTGGCAATCTTGGTTTCTATCTCGGTGAGTACTTCAGGCTGCTTTAAAACCAGCAGTCTTACTCAAAGGAGTAGCTCTGCCCTCCCTGACCTGCTTTGCTGTCCTCTGTCTTACTGGTACAAGCACCTCTGTGGCTATTTAATGAATCAGGTATGGGGACTGATCTGAGTAGAGGAAAAAAACATTTAAGATAATACTGCCGATTTTTAGTCATTCACCTCAGTATGAATCTAAGCAAACGGCAGCACTGCTGGGAAGCGGTGGTAAAGTCAGGAGCAGATGACTGATGCGGGGGAGGCAGGCCAGTCCAGGATTGCTTTTGGCATGAGGGCTTGCATGTGTTGGTTTAAGGTGTACGTTAACAACAGCCTCTGTGTGCAGTTTAATGTTCTGTTTTATCTGATTGGAGCTGTCACTGAAAGGGGAGATCCCACTCCACTGCTCTCAGCTGTGCGGTCTCACTCCCGCTCTTCTGTCTGCTCTAGTGATTATGTGGCTGCAGGGTAAGCTGTCAGGGTGCTGATCTGATAAACGTTTTCCTTTATTTTTGTTTCTCATCTTTCAATTGGTGAACTGATGCCATTCACCCAATGATTGCATGATCACTAGATCTAGTGTCGGACTGGGAGATGGAAATGCATGGCTGGGGATGAGGAAGAGGCTGCCATTTTGGTAGCAGCCTGTGGTCACTGCTGACAAAGCATAAATGAAAGCACGTTTAGTTCTTCGATACAGTCACCAGAACCACAGGCCTTTAGCTGTCTTGTCTGTAAAAACCCTGCTACAGATTGAGGCCTTTTAAGGCTAATGGTGTGTGTTTGTTTAAATAAATTAATTTTAAAAAACTCCACGTGGATGCAGATATTCTCCCTATAGTGTGTTAAATACTTTACACGAAACATCTGTAGAGGTGTAGAATATACCTAAGTATTCCTGGTGCAATCTTCTCTTGGGTGCTACTTCTGGATTCAGATCTTTTGAATTCAGTTTTAATTACCAAGATGACAAAATCTAGAAATTTTGAGGGATTAGTATTGATGCTTACCTATTAAAATTTTAAACAGAAACAGAAATATCCAAATAAATGCGCTGGACCGCATCTCTGCAACTTCGACCGGGGAAACGATGTGTGAGATCTCATTTTATGCTGCTACTAAGGCTAAAACCCCCAGTGCTTGTGTGTTCCTGTTCTTGGGAGTCACTTTCTGTGTGGGTGGTCACTAGTGATCCTGGTTAGCTCTAGTAGTTCGTCATTCCTCACAGTCTGTGGAATTAGGCACTTCAGAAGTTTGTTAGTGTAGAATTAAATTGGATGCAGCTCTGCTGGTTTTTGTATGCTTTTCTGGACTATATTTCAGCCCTATTATGGATGGAATGTTACGGGTTCATACAGCTGAGCTGCCAGAAAGCTGGGAGAGCTTGTCTGCTGTTTGAAACAGCTGATCTCTAGTTATTGCTGTGTTGATCAAGTGAGTGGTGCGGTTGAGTAACCTTTTTTGTTCAGTTGGGTTTTTTGGTTTTTGTTTTTGTCATGCTCCTATTCCATGTTCTTTGTGACCTAGCATATGTTCCTACTTGATTAGGACATAAACATAGGTTGCCTATGCTGGCACTAGTCTTTGGTGTTTTGTGATTTGTAGTCGTATTCATTATACTATTTCAGAAGCTCTGCACGTTCCTTTTCCAAGCTATAGATAGAGATCCACGTAGAACAGATGTAGATGTTTTAGAGGAGCATGTGCAAGTACTTTCTCTTAGAATATGATGTAATGTGTGAGGTATTCCAGTGCTACAGAGCACCCTACAGTGAAAAAAAAATTTCTGTCCTTCCCTTCTGCCTCTTTCTCCGGCGCTCCCATGCCCTTTTTTGTGCCAGGAGCAAGGCATGTATGCTGCGCATCTCGGCCAGTCTTGACTATCTTTTCTGATTTGCTTTCCCATAGCCTCCCAACACTTTGAATGGACGATCAGCATTTCCGTCTGAGTGCAAAAGCAGTCGTGCTGGCTGTAGAAAGTCTTCAGCAGGGATAATCCAGTGCCGTCTGCGATTTCACCACCGTTGGCATCCTGCTGACATGACACAGGATGGTAGCGTCACTTCCGCAGTGTGGAGCTGAAGATGCCTGGTGGTTTAGGGGCATGCAAAAAATAAAACCAATTTCACTGCTGTTCAGTGTTTTGTCAGATTTTTCCCCTTCCCAGAAGAGACCAGCTACTGTATTCCTGTGTGCCCGGTGAGGCCTCTTCAGAGGAAAATTAAATAGGCAATCTGGGTAATCAGTGTTTGGGGAAATAGTCCTTGAGGCATAGTCACAGGAACTTTAGTCATGGGCCAGAACCCTGCCATGCTAGGCAGTACACAGGCAGAATGAGGCGAAACTGTTTTAGAGGATGTATTTATAAGATCGAAGAAATACAAGTGTTTCTTGCTTGTCTTGTTGGTATGATGAACGTCACCTTTAGCTCCTCAGCAGTTAACCAGCTAGCTCCTGAACAAGTAACAGCTTACTTCCAGTTATTGTGGTGAAGGAAAGTAAATTTTAGAGTTTAAAATTCTAAATGAACTAAGTTCGTGGACTTTAAAAGGGAGATCCTTCTGCATGTGACCTGTATATGGGTTTTGGAGGAGCGGCATAGGCCAGTAGGTTAAACATCCTTGTGCCGATGATGAAAATGGGAGGAACACGTGATCTGCAAGTCTCTTGTTTTCTTTAGGAGTAAAAATTCACCCTTGTTGATATTTTCTACATGTACTATCCAGAGAAAGGAAGGGAGTGTTTACTGTTTAGATACAGCTGAATTTATTGCTTGGCGGGGGTGTGGGGGGGCGTTCCTACAGTGAGTGTTTCCACTGCTGTGTCTTTCCTCTTCTCCCTGGCAATGACTTTTCTCATCAAAGGAGTAGGTGCTGTATTTGAGGTTTTTGCACCTTGTTGCTGTAGACCAGCTGGCTTTTCCTGTAGGACCACTTTAGAGCTGAGCACACCAGCTATTTCTGAGCAGCAAAGTGAAGATATGAATACTCTAAATGAAGCAGTAGAGGTAATAATAGCAGTGAGAATGTGGTAACGTGGGTTAGAAACTAGAATACAAGCCCACTGTGAACACAGAGTATATACATACCACTTTCTTAATTTGATACTGATACTCCTGCTAGCTAGTCTAAAAGTCACAGGAGTATTTTTCCCTCGTGCCCTGGGCAGGTTCCCAGAGCCAGTGGAGGGTGGAGAGAAAGGGGAACCCAGCAACAGTCATAGGGCAGACTGGGAGCGGAGGACAAGCGGGAGGGGAAACCAGGCAGCAGGCTGGGGAGGGGAGAGGAAGAGTGTGATGGGTAGGGTTATATAAGTAGGTAAAAAGGTAGTAATCTTTCCCAAAAGTCTGGGTAGCCATTTTCCTGTTCTTATTCTTCCTTGACGGTTAATAAGAGAATTCTGTCGGGTTGAGAGACAGTAAATGGCAACTTTCCTCGTTCTGTTTTTGTTCATTTGAGCAAAACAAAAATCAAAAGCATGTGTGGTAGACCTGTAACATCACAACGTGAAACTCTTATTTCACCACTGTTTTCTTACGTCCTGTAGTACTTTCTGTTTGTGACTTCCAAGTGGTCAACTTTTGGGCTGACACTGAACTCACTTGACCACCAAGCAGCATGTAGAGAATGGGCTTTATTCCGTCACCCTGTTTGGTTGTTTGGTTTTTTCCTTCTAATTTGTAATATTACAGTAAGATAACAATAAGGTTAGAACGGAGTGAATCTGCTGGAAATGAGTCAGGTTGTGGTGAAAAACCTAAATGCAGGGCAAGCCAGTTTTATTCAGTAGTGTTTCTAAAATTGTTTCCTTTTTCCTTGAGGGGGGGGAAGAGGAAAATATAGGAATAGGAGGGGTTTTTAACTTTGGCTGCTTAGAGCTAAATTCTAGGAATTAAACAATGAAAATGAAACAAACCAGTACTATGAATATAACTAAATTTTGAAATACAGTGATTTAATGGCTTTTTTTTTTTCCCCTGTAGGCTGAACTCACAGGCATCAAATGGCGTAGGTACAATTTTGAAGGTCATGGGGACTGTGGCCCTATCATTTCAGCCCCAGCACAGGATGATCCAATTCTGCTCAGCTTCATCCGCTGCTTGCAGGCCAATTTGCTTTGTGTGTGGCGCCGTGACGTCAAACCGGATTGTAAGGAGCTATGGATATTCTGGTGGGGAGATGAACCAAATCTTGTAGATGTGATACATCGCGAACTGCACAGTAAGTTAATCTCTTTCTTTGTTTCTTGATTTGTTTATATTTTTTCCAGTAAAAAAGGAACTCTGTCGTTAGAGGCTTTAACTTGCTACCAGATGTGATTTTGTCACAATTTATGCATTAAGACCTGAAGAAAAAAAAGACTTGTAAATTTGACTTTTCTGCTGCAAGCAATCTGCAGATAAAATGCAAAATAAAACTTGAAAGAACTTGGGAGACCATATCCAACATAATTACTTAGAGTTTTGTGAAATCTCAGATGCACTGTAAGAGTAAATTCTAGTTCAAAGGATAATAATAAAGAAAATTAACTCTGGCATAAGGTAATAGTTGATGGAATAAACCACCTATGCTACAGAGTCAGGTAAACTCCATGGCACCACAGGTAAAGCTGCAAGGTCAGGACTTGCCACGTTGGTCACGCTACAGGCTTTGAGCATAAATGGAGGCAAGTTGCAACAAGTGAATGTAGTAAAAGGAAGGAAGGGGAAGGTGGGACAAAGGTGACAATGATAAGTTCATGCCATTGTAAGTTTTATGCGACCTGATTGTCCTCAGTGCCTCTGGAATGTGGAGCCTTAAAATTGTACAACAAAACTAACTTTTATCTGTTGTGATCCTTTTTGGCTGTGACTATCCACTATATATTAATTCCTTTTCAGTTATGTATTGTTGCTTTGAGTAGACCTAGTTTGCCTGAAAACTTTTAAAAGGTATTTTATTAGACTGCATGAATACTTGTCTCTTATTTTACCTCTCGTGTCTTGAATGAAAACAATGAAACTTGACTAATCCTGGAATAATAATAGTAATAAAAAAAACCCCAACAAACCAATAATAAGGATCAGTTCCTTAATTTTTGCAGTAGGTTTTCATCTTGGTAGCCTTTAGACCTTCTGGTTACTCAGTGATATAATTTGTATGACAGCTCAAATATATAGAATATTGTATTTGTCAAGTGTGCTTTAGTTGTCCTTTATCTCCTTACCTCTACCACACACTGTTTTGGTCCTGGGTTATACTCTGTGCACTTTCTTATTTGTTACCCTGTTCCAACCACCTACCTTGAGAGCATTATGAACTTCATGCTTCCGCGAATACCAGACTGTTTATTTGGTAATACAGCCTGTGAAATCACAGGTATGAAGCACTGTGTATCTTTAGGCGTATTTCATGCAGGTAGCTCTGTGATCATGTATAATTAAAGAGATGGCTCAGAAGTGCTGCACCAAGCCATTCCACTGATGTTAATTTTTTATGAGGCACCTGTTTTGAATGAAGGCAGGGGTAATATTTCTACTTACCCAGCAAATCTTTAAGAATATATGCTTTTCTCTTTATGAAATGTAGTTTATTTAATATTTCAAATGCAGTATGTGGGACTTAAGTGTATTTCTATTTGAGGGGAGTTGCGGGTGATAGCTTCTGTTTCTGTTGTGAATTGATGTAGCTCGTTTGTATCTAACATCTTGGTTACAACAATATAATGCTAATTCTGGTGATAATGGTATGGTGAAGCATTTAAATGTATGAATAGCTGAGGTGAAGCATTTAAATGTATGAATAGCTGAGGTGAAGCATTTAAATGTATGAATAGCTGAACCTGCTCAAGTATAGTATGGGACAGAGTATAGCAAATAGAGAATAGCATCACTTTGACACATTTTTTTGCCTGGTCCAAAATTTTATGAAGCATCTGGGCTGGAGCCTTCAGTACAATAACTTTCTTAAGTGAATTAAATCTGAAAATTGCCTGTAAGAGCACTGTTTTTCTTAAGTGTCAACAGCAGCAGCACCACACTGATAAAAACCAGTCTGAACGTAGTGTGTTTCACAACGCTGCAGTCAGCCGTACTGAAAAGATGTGTCTACCCTGATACAATAGCACTATCACTGGGCGATCCTTATTTGCTATGCTCTCTCTCAAATGAAAGTAAAAACATCTGAAAGAAAACAGTTGTGCAGAGGGATGTGGGGAGATGCAAAGTTGAGTTTGGAGATGGAGCAAGGAGGACTATGCGTAACTCATTTAGGGGAATGAAGTATGTGGCAATTGAAAGAAGAAGAAATACGCTCCTGCTAACTGTCAGGACCCTACAAGAGTTTGGGAAGTAATTTCCTTCTCTTCTCTCCCTTCCACTGCAGGTTTTGGAATTCTTTGTAATGCGTGTAAATCATATAATGATAGGTTTACTTGTTCTATATTAAAAGCACATTGAAATGCTCGTAGTGACTTATCAGATAATAGTTTAAAGTGAGGTAATTGTAAAAGTGTTACCAATTTTACTGCTAATAGAGCTGTCTTGCTCTCTCTTAGAGTTCAAACATCAGTATTGACAAAATATTGAACATCAAATTTTGCCGGAATGAGGCATTTATGTCTATTGATTCCTTGAAATATGACAAAGGACACTGTGTTCAATGTTTCGTGCAGCAGCAAGGCAGAAGAAACAAGGTTATTTTGCTTTTCATTGTATAAGCAGACCACAGTACTGAAATATTTGATAGCTGAAATTTGTTTCTTGAGTTTACACGCTCTTGAAAATATAAAGGACTTTGCACGTGGGCATACACACAGAAAATAAGTTACTGAAGTAATTTACGTGGCTGTCGGCTGAGCCGCCCTAGCGTGCTGTTTGTTTTGCTATAACCTAGTCATGAAATAAGCTGCACTGGCTTAAAATCTTGTTCGTAGGGGTTGGATTGTCACTGCGGTCAGTAATTTACAGTTCAATGACTAGAGCTTTGTTTTTGTGTCTGTACTCTTACGTTTAGGAGTGCAAGTCCCAGAGATCTGACACTGCAAATCCAAGTGGAAGACTAGACTCTGTCCGAAACATTTTCAGCTTTACAAATCCTGTCTTTTGAGATGTATGACCTTTAGGAAATAATGGCTGTTAATAAGGTCATGGATTCTCACCAAGTGTGAAGTTGCTCACAACATTTTGGATTTTTCTTTTCCTGCCTAGGGCTTGTGCTTTGAAAGTGAAATTTTCATTAGGGTAATAAAATTTAGTGGCAACTTAGATTTAAGTCTTTATCTTTTATTCATTGAAGTCTAAATTAGAATTACTGATTTTTCTGAATAAGAGAGTCACTCAGATAATATTGTATGACATTTAGTACTTTGGTTAAACAAATGAAAAGTCCAGACTGAGACTGTTCTTTCAGAAACACTTTTTGAAGTTTTGCATATGAACTGTGTGGGTTGCCTTATCTTTATAACATTCAAGATAGATGATTTTGGAAACAACAATCTGCCTTTAATAAAAGAATTTTGAATAGTCATAGGGAAAAAGACTTAGTAGTTATAAAGAGGAGGTACTAGAACAGTTGTTTATGTAGTAGCTTTCTGAAACTGTGTAGATAATTAAATGCTGTCATGGGAGATTAAGTAAAAACAATTATTTGCAGAACAGCTATAGATCAGTTAAGTAGTTAGATTAGCCAGACAGCTGTGAATTTCATAGGTGTGTCTTTTGCACATACTCCTACATTTCTTTTTCCTGCCAGCCTCAGCTGTTGTGTTCTGGTTTTTGTTATGATCGGATTTTAAATTTGAAGAAAGACAGAGGATCTTTATTCTGTCCCAAGTCAAAAAAGCTAATTGGTATGGGGCCGCTGAGTGGGAGAAAAAAATTGAGTGATTTTACGAGTTTGAAAAAGTTGGGAGTGTTTTAGTTTGTGGAAGTTTTGTTTTCTCAAGGATAAATGCTGCTTAATGACACTACTGCCTGAAGAGGTTTGACAAGTCTTACAGCTGCTGTACCTTTTCCCATAAAAATATTTTTTTGTAAATTCCGTGGAAGAAGTGGAACGGAGAGGAGGTAGTATCTTACCGTTGGCAGGTTTTCTTGACAGGAAAGTTGTAGCTTTGCAAGTTGCAGTGATCTCATTTGCATCTGGTGACCAAATACCATCTGGAGCACCATAGAGAACTTAGACTTGACTCTTGGGCTTTTTTTTCTCCCACCCCACACTTGTACCCTGTGCATTTCACTTAGACTATAAACAGGTGATATCTGTTCCTTAGCTGCCGCCTTTGCTTTTGCAAAGAATACTTATGTCTGACATTTTAAACAACCTTTTTGTCTGACAGTTTTGTCTATAAACTTCTAATCTGCATATGAAGTTTATTCAGCTTTCTCTGTTGTATCTGTACCACAGATGCACTTGAATTATCAAGAATAATGCAGGGGTTATGATGTGCACTGTTACTGAGAACATCGTTTTGGTGACTGTAAGCATCGCCTGGAGGTGAGCTCTGGAAGGCTGTCAGAATGTTAGGCAGCATCTTGAAAAGGAAGAAGATTCTGGGCGTTTGCTAGAAGGATGCAGTTTTGTTGAAAGAACTATCAACTTGGTAGCTTGTTTGCCTGAACTCACTGATTCTGGTAGGTGTTTGGGATTGCCATCACTTGTGTTCCTCTGTGAAGCTGTGAATACAGGACAAACGAATATGAAGAATTTCGGACATCAGCGAGAAACCCCAGACACCCATCCATACCCTCCAGCCATTACTGCTGGCCTAAGCAATGCGTGGCACAGAGGTGAAAACCCTGTATTGTGACAGGCGATTCATCATATAGTTTCAAAATAGAAGCTTCACGGTACAAAGCTCCTTGAGAGAAAAGAAATACAATTTCAGCATTTTGCTACTCTGGGGACAGTCATCGTTGAAGTGTTGGTAAAGTTGCCGTTAACTCCAGACTCGCTCTCGCTTAAAATTCACTTAAAATGTTTTCCCCTTGAATAGATCAGATTAGCAGTTCTTCCCATGCAACCTTTTTGTTGTATGGGGAAGGGCTTGTGAAGGAAAGGTGGTGTGTATATATAATTTTATTATTTTTCTGCGGGTTGAATTCTTTTGAGCTGAAGCCTTTGGTTTTATGTATTGTCTGGTATATTGTGCTTGATCCGTTAATTGCTGGAGGCGCTTCCCCAGAAGAAGATACTTACAACCTTTGTACTATACTGGATGTAGAACATCAGGATTTTGATGGAAACTCTTATGAAGAATAGATTATCTTGAATTAATTAGGTAAATCTTTCCTGAAAGATTATTGTTCAGGATATGCACAGCTTGGTAAGTTTACAAACGTAGTTACAACTTCATCTGTGACAGGAAGAACATGGAGCTTCAGTTCATTCCTGTTTATGAATTCTTGGCATATCGGGCTGACGCAGTTGTAATCCCCATGTGCTGATAAACATCGAGAGGAAAAAAATGTTCGCTGTAGGAGGAAAAAAATGTTCGCTGTAGGAGGGACTTTCTGTAAGGCATCCATGTCAGACCGTATAGTCGTAGCCCAGACTTAATTTCTGCTCTTGTTTCTCTACCTGTGAATTGCTGATGGTAAATTCCCACCTGCAGGAAAACAGAGCATGCCAGCTATGTTTTCAAGCATGTTTCCTGAGAAGAATAACTTGCCAGAGCTCAATTTAAGTGTTTCTATTACAGCTAGGTAGGATTCTTGATGCTCGCTTACTAACTTCCAGCTTTTGAAGTTTATTTTATCAGTTAAGTGTTCTGCATCAAGTAAATGTTTAACCTATAAATGTTAAGTAGATGGTGTTTTTCAGTATTTATTAGGGGTTGAAAGAAAAATAATGGAAAACTTGAATTTAAAAAAAAAATAATTTTTTTTTGGTTCTGCTAATGCAAAAGAAGATAAAGGAGTGAAAAGTCTCCTTTACTTTCCGTTTCAATTTGAAATAGTTTATTTAAGGTTCTTTCAAGGTACTGTGTTTGATTTACTGTAGTTGTAAGGAGTTGGGAACCCTTTAGGGAGATATGAAATATGTCCTTAGCTGCTGTATAGCAAGATAAGTTAATTATTGAACGAGAAGATGTTCCTCTCTGTCAAAACATATTTTTAGGAGGGTGAAGCAATGCATAAAATCAAGAGTAAGCACCCCTTCCTGTGAAATGGGTATACAAATTAATAGTCTTGCTTTTAATGAAAGTGCTCTTAAATCTTTCGTTCTATTAGAAGAATATGAAAGTGGGAAAGAAGGGAGTGTTTCGCATTATGGCTAGCTTTGATACTTTCTTGAAATTACCAAGAGGTTATCTCCTTGTTTCCTGCTTTGGTAGGCTTAGTTGAAGGGTGTGCGAGCATGGAATGCGTGTTACAACAATTTGTTTTATGTGCTCTAGATAACTACATAAACCCCATAACTATTGTCATGCTCGGTGTTATTTAGAATGAGACCAGCTAATATATAGAAAAGCAGCTTACGAACAAGGAATAAAAGGAATCTCTCAGGAGCTGAAATGGAAGTATTTTTGAAGGCTTGCAATTTAAAAAGAAGCTACGAATATCAAGCAGCTGAGTACCACTTCTTAATAATTGGAAGTGAAATCTGAAAATGGTTAATTGCCGGGTCTTAAGAGTGGAATTAGCAAGTAGGTTCTTATGACAGAAGACTTTATTGGAATATTAAGTTAGTGAAAAGTCTGCTTCTGGCTTGATTACTTTCAATAAGATAAGTAATTTGCATTTTCTTAATTGCTTGGCATAGATTATTTCCAAAGACATGAAAACAAAGTTGAACTATTACATTCTTTTGGAAAGAAGATAGGATTTAAAAGTGAATTCTTACTTTCTCAGCTTGCAGAATTGTTCTGTGACCCTTAGATTTGACACTGTTAATTGGTGTCCGGTGATTGCCAGTTGAAGTTTAGCTTAGACAAAATAAACTTTTTCTTTTAAGGAGGCATATTAAATGAGGTTATTATGCCATCATTTGGGATTAAGGAGTTGCTTCATGGGAAAATGCCAACTCCTTTTACACACACGCAGTTGATAAGAGCCTTATTGTGTCTGGGCAAGATGTCTTCATTTTATTTTGTTTTCTTTTTAAAATAAATATTCCTCCCACCACAACTTCCCCCCTCTTTTTACTTTAAAATTGGTTAATGGTTATAGACAACGAGGCTATGAGTTGTTTAAAATAAAATAAAAAAAATAAATATGAGTCTACCATTTAGAAGTCAGATTGCGCTTACCTTTTCCTTAATTCTTCTCTCCTTCAGTGGTTTTTCTCTCAACATTAACAGCGAATGTCGGCGTTCAGAGTTGTATCAAGTGAATGCATACGGCATTCATGAATTCACTATCGGTTCTAGTCAATGATGTACCATTCAAACTTACTGCATTTTTCCCCCTTTTTACAGTGCAATATCTAAGTCTAAAAGGTAACAAAAACCCATGAAATGTACCTAACGGTCATATGTAAGATGGCCTTAATGCTTTCTATTTTTTTTTTTAATCTCCCAAGAACTAAAATTTTAAATCTTTTCATATTTGGAAATTTGGAGGTTTTACTGTTAATTGCAACGAATTACCTTCTGTAAGTAGTTTGAAGGAAAGACACTGAAGGAAGGTAAAGCCAAGAAATTCTCTACTGAATACCATACTTGTTCTTTTTAATCTTTCTGCTTTCAAAATATAAGCTTAGTTCAATTGAAATAGTTGAAATGTTGAGTGATTAGTCTTTAAGTTTCATTGGCCACACAATAGTTATTGTTTTTCTGTTGTGTTTTTGTGGAAAAACGAGTTGGCATTCATTGTGAAACATTAATAGCTGCATTCTAGAGTGACCGTTTAATAATTCTTGTGCGGAACTGTTTCGGTTAGACCAGACTTCGTAGTGAACCGTAGACATTTAAGGGCGGAATAGAATTGGTGCTACAAAAGTGGTAGTGCACGGGAAGTGCTGCAAATCTGGAACAAGATTATAATAGCTCAGAATCCTCTTCAAATAAAAGCTAGAGTGAGGTATTACTAATGAATTGGAGAGAACTATTGTATAAAATGTGCTTGGAATTAACTAGAGTGTTGAGACCAAACTGAAGTCCAACTTTTGAATGTAAATAAAATTGATGTGTTACCACAGGCGACTCGGTGAACCACGTAATTAGGTTTTTTCCATGAAAAATGAGACATTATACTGCAGCTGCAGCAAAGCAGTATGTAAAAGATTTATATTCCAGTTATATGAAAATTAAACAATCATTAAAAGATTGTATTTTTAAAAGTGCTGCTTGAGGGGGGGAAAATGAAAAAATCCAATCAGTAGAATTTATTTTTCAGCAATGTGTTGGGCAATATCATCCACAGTAGTTGATGTGTTTTGCTTCAGGGAATCTTTTTTCCAGTGAAATGAACTCACTTAACTGTGTGAAGTAAATCTAAGTTAGCTTGAAGTGAAATCTGCATTAATAGAGCTCATTACTGATGTTTGTATTTTCATGTACTGAGTAATCCTAAGAACACAGGATAAGCTCTAGCGGTAAATTTAATCTTTAAAAACAGATGAAATGCCACCATCAAAAAATAATAATAAAAAAAATTTTGCATACAATTGCATTTTGGTGATGCCATGTATAGAATAATTAATGAACTTCTAGTGACATACACATGCTACTGGATTGCACATAAAAACATGGAAACATGACTCTTCTGAAGTTAACCCGTAGTTTCTCTTTAGAGAGGTATGGTTTCCATTACATAGAAGTTACTTTCTTTATTTTAGTGCTCTTATTAAAGGTGATAAATCTTGATACAAACTCTCATACCCCAGTTCTGAGACTAGTTTCATTTTAAGTGGACTTAATTGTACGTGCTCCCATACTTATCCGAGGATTTGACAGTAATCTGCATTACAAGTACATTGGATACCTAGAAATGTGTACGTATGGCAATCTTAAGATTTGATGTATGGTTCAGCGTGTCAGGGATCAGCCACGAAATTTGAGCAGCAGTGTGGTACGCTGAGAATGAAGGTTTTGAAACATGAAGTCTGTTTCCTAATGTTTATTTGAAACTACAAGGCATGCTGGAGTTGTAATATGTCATTTCCAAAACAGCGTGCTGTAAATAAGCAAACAAAAAAAATATTCTTGCATAGAATTAAGAGGAGGAGCAAGTGCAAAACAGTTGAGCTGTAGTACATAGAAGAGCTTAAGAATGAGGTTGAATTCTTACCTTTGCTCTTTGCCCATGGGGATTGTGGGTTTCAATAGGAAAAGAAAAGAGTGGAGGTTTGCTGTTAGTGAAATACTAGTTCCTTGTTTACAAATCCCAAACAACTGTGTGTTGCAGTCACTCATATAATGACAACTAGAACTTCCAGTGAAACAGTGTTAAATTGATTTTTCAGTGCTTAACATTTAAGTAGTTTGAAGGAAAAGTATACACTGGAGGAAAGGCATACTAGTGAAATGCTTTTGCATTCTTGTTGACCTAAACCACACTTACTTTTTCACTTTCGACTGAGCAGTGTAAGCATAACTTGTAAGGAAGCTACGCCTGCTCAGTTTGCTTGATACCAGAAAATTGACTACTGCGTTCCCTTCAGTCATACAAATGCACTTCAGTTGTCTTTGTGTTCTCTTAGTTCAGGGATGGGCAGACAAATCACTTGTTCAGTGTCTATTACAGCTGATGACAAGGTTTGGAGCATCACAGCCCTCGGCTCGCTCAGTTTGCTTCTGCCTTTTACCGTCCATAATTTTGACTTGGAATGAGACCGCTGCTGCTTCTGTGACCTAGCGCAGTTCAACTCCGGCGTTCCCCTCAGTGGCCCATTGCTACAGTTTGACGTACCTGCCTCTGCATTAAAAAAGCCGTGGCCTGAAAATAGTCATTCTTGCTAAGACTTTGCGGTCCTTATTTCTGTTTTCTACTGGTACAGTATTTCCAGTCTTTTCCTGGATTTTCACAAAATCTGGGGGCACTTTTTGCTTTGGAATAGTCAGTGGGACAAAGGGGTCAAATGGAAAGGCTATAAATCTGTAGAAGAAATGGATGGATGGGTGGTAACAAATAACCAGGCAAAGTTAGCACCTCAAATTTCTGGAGGAACTTAGATGTGACGTTCCTATATTAAGGAGCGTATATTGATAAACTTGGTCTCGGAAGAGTAGAAGGTGGCAGGTGTATGGCAGTTTCTAACCAGGATTCCAGAAAATAAATACCTCTTTTTCAAGAAAACATTTCTTTTTTTATAGTTCAACTTGTTCTGTGACTTTCTGGTTGCTCTGTCTTTTCTGAAACATAATACCTTTTTTACAGGCAAGGGAAACTTCAAATCAGAGGTGATGAAAGTATCATTGTACAGTGGTTTTTTTACTTGAATGGCTTTAAGAATTTCCTGTGTATTCTGTAATGCTCTCTAAAGAGATGGGAAGTATGAAAATTATTATTGTGTCTACAGGGGGAACAGGAGGGCTTATAGTCTTATGTGTTTATGGTTCTGGAGAGTTGGTTAACCAATTGGGGAATGGAAATTAAATCTCTTGTCCCTTTCTGAGTTCAATAAAATTTATTCTCTGCAATATTTTGTAACAGATGTCAACAAAATTCACTGGAATCTGTTCTCTAAGGCAAATGAGGGGGAAGTGTGTGGGTTGGGTTTTTTTTGTCTCCCCTGTAATTTTTTTTTGTCTGCCTTGTATTAAAAGGGTGCTACTTCTGATAATACCATGGTAATAAGTGGTGTGATAATAAAGCAAGTACGGCTTCTGTATTTGATTGATGTTCTCTGCTCTGGTTAAGCAATGGATATGATGCTGGACTATGTTGGGTTGGGACAGAATGATGAAAGGCTTAACTGAAAATCCTACTCTTTCCAGTGCTATCCCTGAATGTGCCTGGGAATGCTGCCACTTTCAAAAGCTACTTATCAAGAGGAATATGTGTTTCTGACTAAAGTTTTACAGGTTTACTTTAATGTGGAATTGGCTAACTGAAAGCTAACATCTTATTTTTATTTTGTACTAGCATTATATTTTGAATAACTTAAAACCCTTATGGATTCTGTTGCTGTCCTTAGCAGCCCTCAATTGGTAGTCCAGTTCTGATTTTTCTTTTAAAAGCAAAGTAAGATTTTTTCATTGCTGCAACACAACAAGAGCAATTATGGAAACAAGATCATTTTTTTTCATTGATGCAAAAGAAATAGATGCAGCTAATTCAACGCCTGGAAAGCAAAGGTGGTTGTTCTTTCCTTGTTTGTTTCAGTAATAAGTGGAAAGAATATATATGCGGCAACATTTTAACTGTTAATAGGGACAGTTATCTCCTTTTCATCATAAGTCACTTCAGAACAAATAATAACAAAAAAAATACAAGAGACTGATACGCTTCTGCCTCCTGGGAAAAGGAAGTGTAGTTCCATTTTAAGCCCGACAAGCGATTTAAACCTCTGTGCCATTTCACCTTTGTGCTGTGAATTGCGTTGAACGTCACTGTAAGCTTCACGTGGGGAAGCGTATCTCTTTATGTAGATTGCAGCATATTGAAGTATTATGTTGTATATGCCGAAACTATGTATTTGGGGGGTGAATTGATAGAATTCAGCAATGTGAGAAAGGACTGTGATAAGTGAAATGCTGGGCTATTTAATAGGACACACTGAAAATGGGAAGCGGTATCCTGAAGTGATGTCAACATCGTTGCTGCTGCTTTTCTGCTGGCTTGTTGGTGCTTCCAGCACCTTCCAGGTCCTCGGATCCTCTGTCTTAGACTCTGCACAAACTCAGAGCTAGAGTTTATACCCAGAAGAGTTTTACAGTCCAAATGAAGTCGTTCCCACTCGTCTGTTCCCTTTCCCATTCTTTGGGAAATAATTTGTTCAGGAGCTAATAAGCAGATGAGGTAAAGCTGAGAGTAATAAACAGCAATGTGTTTCAGAGATCTCTCTAGAGAGACTTTGTACCTGGAGAAGCGATCCATTGAAATGTATAACTTCTAGACAGATATCCGCTGTCCCAGATGGATGTAGAATTATTGCTTAGTCCCCCGTCCGTCCCCTGTCTGCCTTTTTCCTAATCTAAACCAGATTGTAGTAAGCATTATTTTTTTGTTATTATTTCTTTTGCTGGAAACCACAGTTAAGGCATGGAAAGTGGGAAGAAAAATATTTTGCCTGTGAGACTGTTACTGCTTAGTTTCAAAAGAAATACACTGTGGTACTCAAATTCCTAACGCCTCCCTTTTGGTATATGGGTTCCTGCCTGGCCTTGCCCTGGAAGTTTCTCAGTAAGCCCACAAAATGTGTGTAACTGGTGAGCAAACATTTCACATAGGCACTCCTCATTGTTTACTTGCATGTCCTCTCCTAGACAGCTGTCTAAACTTCGTGCCACAGAGAGATGCTCTGCTTTTAGTATGGCTGATCCTGTGTTTTAGCACCTTCTCCAATTAAAGTGCTCAGATTATTGTGTGTTAACAATCCAACCAAAAGATCATAATGCTTCTACATACATTAAATATATGTATGTATAAAAAACCCCATTACTGTCTTTGAGGAAGTAACTTTTGAATTGAATGGGACTCTACATGAGTTCAGTTTTCAGTTCTCTCTGTGGTTTTACAATTATTCTACATATTTATTTATTCCCAGTAGTGAACTTACCAGCAAACCTGTGCTAGATAGCCTCTAGGAAAGATCACAGGCTCACAGAATGACAGGGGTTGGAAGGGACCTCTGGAGATGATCTAGTCCAACCCCCCACCAGAGCGGGTTGCACAGGGATGCGTCCAGGTGAGTTTTGAGTACCTCCAGAGAAGGAGACTCCACCACCTCTCTGGGCAGCCTGTTCCAGTGCTCTGCCACCCTCAAAGGAAAGAAGTTCCTCCTCCTGTTTAGGTGGAACTTCCTGTGACCAAGTTTGTGCCCGTTACCTCTTGCCCTGTCCCTGGGCACCACTGAAAAAAGCCTGGCCCCATCCTCCTGGCACCCACCCCTTCGGTATTTCTAAGCATTGATAAGATTCCCCTGTCAAGTTTTCTCTTCTCCAGACTAAAAAGACCCAAGTCCCTCAGCCTTTCCTCATGAGAAAGATGTTTGTTTGCTTTTTCTTTCCCTCTTAAGTAACTGAGTTCAGTTTACATTTTGTTTGTCTGTTTACATAATGCACTGAATAGGAGTTAAAAATCAGTTTCTGAACTCAAAACTGGTGAAAATACAAAATCTGTATGAGGGCCTTGGTAGGTATGTTAAAAGAAAAAAAAAACCCCAAACTCAAATTACCACTTGCTGTCTCTGTAGGCCTCCTATTTATGCTCCCCTATCCTCCCCAAATATCAGAAGCAGCAACTGACTTTTAGTATTTTCATCTGAATTTAATTGCTTAGTTTAATTGACAGGTAGTCACTTCACTGAAAAAGTAGAGACCTTGAATTACTCATACATTGGAAAACCTATGGTAGCTATTCATTACTAAAGATACCGTTTTATGTAGCTGAACGGTATATACAAGAAACACGATGCTGATTTAGCTGAAATAACAGAGGGATGTGGAGGGAGCTGCACGCTGATAAGGCTGCATGATTCATTAGTATGTTAGTTCAGAATCTGCTATTGCTCAAACTGCTGAGCTCGGTAATTTTGTACTGTCATTTGTCTTTGTTTTAATGGGATTAAGTAATTATGTGTGCATTTTCTTTCAACTAACTAGCCTGATAAAAGCATGCAAAACTGAATAGCCTATAAATCGTCAGCTCTTCTGTTCTAGAAAAAGTGCTTTGATTGCACTGCAGTTTTTAAATCTTGGTGCATATATTTAGATGACCTACTGAGGTGAGTAAGACTATAGAAGTAGTTTATGTAACTAATGGGCTGAAGGTCTCCCCTTGGGAACGTGGCTGGGGGAAAGCAGCTCTCAGCCTACAGTACAGAAATTTTAAGAGAACAATCCCCATCATTTTAAGGCAGAAATAACAGATACGTAACCTAAGCAGTGTCACAAGTGACTCTTCAGCTGTTCTCCCGAACAATGGAGTAACTCTTCATTGCAACTAATCGTATTTGGTGTTGACACTGATGCTTTGGCTATATCAGTAGTAGTTTCAAATACCAATTTTTCTGCTGCTTTGCAAAATCTCTGCTTCTGTCCTGCAACGGTTAAGGCTGTCACTAGTTTTTTGTTAGCTTGATACCTGTCTGCTTTTGCAAGACACAACTGCTAGTTGTGTATCGTGAAAAGGGGAGCATTTGTGTTTAATGAAATCATCAGGTGTTTGGTTTGTGATATCATCAACCCACCTAATTCTTTTTTAACTTTATATTTTCTGTATGGCATGTTTATACATTCAGTTTTGTCTTTACTATTAATTGAAATTAAGTCTTGTTTTGAGAGTTTATGCAATCACTTCACTGAAGTGGTTGTGTTTCTGCATGCTGCTTCTTGTTTTAACTATTGGTCTGGGGAAGTAAAGGTTTTAATGTATTCAAAATGATAACTGGTAGTAACTATGCAATAGTCCTCTGTTAATTCATTTTTAAATGATGAGTATATGAGAAGATTTTTGTAGTATTATGCTGTCTCATAATTTCATGCTAGAACAAACTTCTGTTAACTGGCGTTAGTGCTAGTCCGTATGTGTCAGAGCTATAGTTTTTCATTCCTCTTCTGGCTTGAAGTTACATTGTCAGCAGATCCATTTCTTCTTTTCTGGAGTTTGCGTATTACACTCAACAATACAGTTTCTGAATTTAGTGGAATTGTGACTACTTAATCCCCGGTACCCAGTTAAATTAACCTGTTACGGTGAATAATTAATGCCTGTATCCTAAAAATGATTTTTCTTGTCATCTGTACAATTTGGCAAAAGGCTTTCTGTGCTTGTCTGTATCAGCATTGTGCATATTAAGCTGTCTTGGTTTAAGAGCAGAAATTTGTAGGACTCATGATAGAAATGGACAACTTTCTGAACACCTGTCTTTTGACATCTGTGGAGGAAAATAAACCAGTTCAGGCCACCTTGTTTGCCTGTCTTACAAATAGAATTGCTTGCATCCTGGTTTCCTAATGGAATGGGTAAGTGCTACCTGAACGTTGAATCTCTGACATCCTTATACTAGCTCTCATCTGGCTACTTGCAGTGGTTTGTAAACTCTTCAGTAGATTGCCGTAAGACTAGACGATACTCTCGCTTTGGGATTTTCAGCTGCTGAGCTGATTGTAACCAGGAACTCGGAGGTAGGTACCTTAGCCAAGTCAAGGTGCCCGCTTTTGTATTTAGCGTTTCCCCTCGGCCACCCAGTCTAAGTTTCCTCAGCACTTTAACTTGTGAAGTTATCCAGGATGTGTATCCAGGATGTGAGACTGAGGCGGAGGGAGTTCTGGTCCGTGATTGCTTTTATGTGCTATGATAAACAAGTAGGCAATGCAAATGATAAATGAAAGTCAAGGCTTGCTTGCATATCACTTCACCTTCTCTTCCTGTGTTCTGGTAGCAGGAGCAAACTGGGAAAAGGAGAGGTGTTGTGGAATTGTTTAAAAATAGCAGATACCCAGTATCCTTTTTTGTTGCTCACACTACTCCCGGCTAAGTCTTTGTACTAATCTTCATGTGATTAAGAATGTTGGATTATGACACGAAGACCTCTACAAAGTAATGCTTAAGGAAGATATCCTGCTGTGTGCATTTGATGCCACATCTGGGATGAGATTAGAAATAAATAATAAAAAAAAGAAAATACAACCCTGAAATCCCATGAACTGTAACTTTTTAAAAGCATTTGAGTATATATAGAGAGAGAGCTTGAAGAAAATTGAAAGAGTTAAGATATTTTGTATAAATATATTAGAAAAGAATACAGAGTGCATTCAGAGTACAAAGACTCAAGTTTTATTTGCCATGGTTGTTGTCAATATGTAGCAAAACACTTAGTAAGTATTGTCTCAGTCTGTCACCGTAACATGTTGAGCGTTTGCAGTTGTAAATCCCTATCACGTGTCAGAAATACGAAATGTTGCAACCAAATAAAAACATACAGAAACTTTGGATTCACAAAACTTTGACATCTACCATAACCTTGGTTGTAGCTTCTGTTCAGTGTTGCAGCTGGCCAGTGTATAAAGGGAGTTTTCAAAAATGTACGTACTGTGAAAATGTAGCTATGTTTATGTAATGATAGTTTATTTAATGGAAGCTTTGCAAAGAATTTGACTGCCCTGTGCAGTGTCCAAGTTAAGAGAGTGAGACACAGAAGAAGTGCTAGGGCACAGTCATCTTAAGCAGAAATTACATTATCAGACTTTTGGGAAAGTAGATTAACTTTTTCAGAGGTGATATCTATGTTAGTAAGTAATTTGGTGAAATAAAAGCAATTCAGTAGATCGAAGCAGTTGGGTTGACGGTTCTGTAGTCCACACTAGATGAAATCTGGGGCTTTGTTTCAGCTGGACCAGAACCCTCACCATGCACGGCTTTGAATTAAACAATGAACCTTCCATTCAGGCCCTTGTGTCCCCTTTTGGGCTTGGGGTGAATTTAAGCACATATGTTGAACAGAGGTCCTGGCTTCGTTGCTGCCAAAAGGAATCTGTTCTGCCTGTAGCAGAACTGGCAGAGTGATAATAGGTGATCAGAGTTGCCCAATATTTATGCTTCTTAGTTACCGCTGTGATAATTTGGTTTGTTATTTGTCTACAGTGGGTGTATTGCATGGATGGCATTAGTTCCTGGTGACTTTTTCCCTCAAGAGACACCATTTGTCATGGCAACGTGTCTTTGTGTCGCATACGTTGGTTTGAGTGCGTAAGAGATTTGCTGCATCTCGGACTTTGTGTGCAAGTAATGAAAGTCTGTTCAACATGTGTACAATAAAGCCGATGAACCCGGGATGCGTTGAATTGATCGTGTATGTGTTGCTCTGCTGGTCTGCTGCAGGGTTGGCTCGCGGTGGTCATTTATGTAGACTGCCAAACATCTGGAAATTACACACAAATGCTGAAAGTCCTCATGTTTGAGGCACAGTTTCTAGGTACGAAGAGAGAATGCAGCCACCAAAGGTTGTTATTGTGGATGTATGTTTCCTTCGTGATGCCACGCGTGCTTTTCTGCTCTAAACATCAGTATTGTGCTTGGATGTGAGGGAGTGCCGGTGTTCCTGGCCCTCCCGTTAAACTGTAAGATCAACTACCCTTCTCTTTTAAAGTCACTCAGTATTTTAACATTTCATCAATATTTATTAAATATTAAAAAAATGGGCACCACTACTGAATTAAAATGTAAAGGGGCTTTTGGATGTTATCTGGTCACTTGAAATAGAGTTGGGAAAAGACAAGAAGCCCTTACTACTGATTGGTGGGTTTCTCTTGGATTTGGTTTTGTGAGTAATGTGGTAATGGTTGGTTTCATGTTGTTCTGGATTAGAACTAAAACATCAGATTATATGATTTACATAGTTTAAATTATTTTGCTATTATTATATTTACATTAGTCTTTCCTTGTATTTTTGTTAGGCAAACTAATTTCTTTTTAAATATTTGTGAGGAAAATTTCGAAACACTGTGATTAGTTCTTTTATTTTGAAAGAAATAGTTAACAAATAGGAAAATGCTTTTGGAGTGCTGAATTTCTGGCAAGTACCGTCGGTACAGAGTGTACTGAACTGTAAATGTTGCAGAGTTAGCACAAACTGTCTGATATAAAAAGCACGTTTTTGTTATAAACACTGGCTCGTTAACAGCGTTGTTGGTCTTACAGAACAGCTTTAAACAGTGACTGTTGCTTTTGAGTAATATTAAATATTTGTCTTTTGGTGAATGTTGTCTTAGGAAAAAATCACTGCAGATAACAAATAAACCAATCCTTTTATTATGCAATGTAAGTGCATTTGAACTTCCTTGGTTTTATGTAGACTGTTTCAGTTTAATTTATAAGTTTTTGGGAGGTTGTTCTTCACTTGAAAAAGGTTTTTGTTTGTTGTTGGTTTTTTTATTGTGGTTTTTTTGTTTGTTTGTTTGTTTTTTGTTTCAAAAAGTATTCATACAGATGTCTTCCAGTCTCAAAACTGGCTATGTTCTTTCTGAGCTTTGCCTTGTTTTCTTTCTGGCTTTGTACTGACGCTTCAGTGTGTGTGTTACTGCAGCATTTCAAGTGCAGGAGTCGCAACAGTAATGGAAAATATCAACTTAAGTAAACATTTTCAGGAAGTATAAAGCAGTGTGAATGTGTAAACCTTTCTGAGCTTAAACTCTGTAAAAATGTTCTCTAGAGTTCTACCCTGTGAGTGACGAGCTTGTAGATTTATTTTCTGTGGCTCTCTTCTTAATATTAAATGTTATGAACATAAGGCATGCAGAGTGTCTCTAGACACTGTATTTTGTGAATGCTCTGGGGTGTATTAACATATTATAACCAGGATCAACTGGCCTTTTTGTTACACAGTGTGATTTGTATATTCTGAATTCCAGGCTCTATGTCACCATTCCTTACTTGATCCTGTAGTGTCTGTCTATCTTTTTTCCAGCTGTGAACTTACTTGGGGGAGGTGATGCATGTTTTTGGGGTGGTTTTTTTTTTGGGTAGTAGTACCTACTAAGAAAGAACAGAATGGGAAAAACTACCATTTTGGAGATAAATTGCATTTTGTTAATCACGAACGCCGGTTTACAGTCAGGGATGATAATTTCTGAGCTCTCTGTATGCAGACTTGTGATCAACTGTAGTTCCTTGCAATAGCTGGGAACTGTGTAAGAGACATTGAGGTCACAAGCGTCCCGAGAACATCCACCCTACACATTTCATATATCACAAGTCTAAAAGTGCTTCTAACACTATATATCATACTTAAGCTATATAAATCAAAAGACCACAACCTGCAAAATCTGCAGCGTCACGAAAATCAGGCAAGAGGGATCAAGAACAGCACCGATATCTTAGACTTTTGTGATTGCTGAGAATTTTCTAGGTGAAATGAGCTCAGATGGTCCTAGGAAAGGAGAACTCAAGCATTATAGGAGGCCAAAGTAAAATATAATTTTTCCTTTTTAGGTACTGTTTGTGTAAACTTACATTCTTAACTTTGGTTTCATCTTCTCCGTAGTAATCTTACTCTTCTGTATTAACCAGAATCCCCTGTGAACTTGGGGACTCCGGAGTAAAAAAGTGCATCATTGCTCTCGGATTTTGGACTGATGGCTACGTGACTGTAGCAGTCATTTTGTCTTCATACAGGATAGTTGTTTCTTCTAGTCTTGAAGAGGCTGATGAGAGCTGTGGGAGGTTAATGTTGTTGCTGCTGTTGGCATGACAATTCTTTAGATTTTATTCTTGCTGGCCTTCATCCTCAATGAAATTTAGGTCTGTTGCGTAATTCATTAGGAATATATCATGTTTTTACCTCCTCCTCTCTTTTTTTTTTTTCTTTTTAAACCATGTTTATTTTAATCTAAGCTTGGAAATTCTTGGGGGACAGCAAGTGCCTCCATCCCTTTTCTGGTCTTCAAAGCCTAGCCCGGCTCCAGGTGAAGCTGTGTAGGGAGCAAGTGAAGGGGACAGGTCCTCTTCGGTCAGCAGGCGAGAAGGAGCTTCTTGTGTTCACCCCATTGCTGAGCGTGACAGAAGCTAACAAGTGATCCATTTGTTATACCGGTCATCTCCTAGTGTCCACTCCCAAGAAACATTTTGGTGGTGGGTAGAAGGTGGACGGGGGGCAGATTTGGTTTTAGATCGTAAATGAGCAACCTGTTTATCCCCTTTTTAACAACAAGGAAAATCTCATTACTTAATGCTTAACAAACGAGCCAAAGCAAACCTTAATCCAGTCTGTTTCTTAACACATTAAGTGTGCATGTCATTATTTAAATATCTAATGAGATTCTGGAAAATTTGATTAAACCTACTAAGAAAACATTGTGAAATGCAGCAGAGATGAAGTAAGAATTAAACTGCAACTGAGCGTAAATAATTATTTTTATCAATCCGATGGTGTCTATAGCAATGCTCACTAATGGTGTAGGTGATTTTTTTTTTTTTTCTTTTTTATTCTTTGCTTGTTTGGTTGGGTTTTGTGTGTTTTTTTTTTTTTTTTTCTTCTTCTGTAAGCATCAGTCTCCTGCTGTCTGTTCTGGGAATTTTTTTGCAGTGGGATGCTGTGCAGCCAAACGCTTTTAGAGTAAGTAAAGAAGGAACTTGCTGATAATCTGTCCAGACATCAAGGGAAGAAAGTATCAAAAGGAAACTTTTTTGAGCTGAACAAACTTTGATTGGAAATGCAAGATTTGGAAATGTGAGGCCAGTTTGAAAGGAAGTTGGAAACTTGACAACCTTCCTGTAAAATACGGCCTTTTTCTCTTTGCATGCGAAATTTTGTGAGGCTCTGAATCTTGCTGGTTTTTCCTTGCGTACTTATCACGCATAGGTTCATATGCTTATAAAACAACTGAACTTGCTTTGTCACTGGGTAAATGATTAGCAGTGGGAGAAGGTTAAACAAGAAATACTTTGGAATGTTAATTGTAGATCTAATGACTTCCTTTTAAAATGAACCTGAAGCAAAATTCTTGTAACTGTTACTAGGAGGAAAGAAATGTGGGAGTATGAACTAGATGAAGCTTGCAATAGTTTACAGGGGATCTGGCGATCTGGGCATAAAGGGGACTTTTCCACTGGTATTTCTAACATATTTTGGCAGTATTTTGCAGCTTGTAATGGAACTGCTGCATGGGATCAAGTTTTGAAGCCGATGCATTTCTCCTCAGAAATAGTTTTAATTTCAAGACTTGAACTTCGCGTACAAATATCTCTTAGGAGAACTGAAGGAAATTCAGTTTTGGATTACTGAGTCGTAGTAAGAGAATGTGTTGGCAGCAGTTGCTCTTGTATGTAAGTGGTTATTTAGTTGTGTTAGCGTAGGTGTTTTAGAACTTAGTTACCTCTTATGACACCTAATGAAAAAAACAAAACAAAACACAAAAAGCTCACAAAACCAACAGCAAACACCCTTCTTCCCCCCCAGGTCACACTTGGCTTTAAGTTTCCAGCTCCTATCTTTTTCAACTTAGGTTTCTTCAAATATAAGGCCACCATAATATAATTTCAACACTTAACTGTCATCCTATGTGTGACTGTAAGAAATGACTCCCAAAAGAACTAAGGGAGACTATAAAGTTAATAATGAAGGTGAAAAATAAAGAATTCAAGCAGTGTGTTCTGTGAAGAAGCAAAAATGTGGGTATTTTTACTACACATTCTCTTGGTTTACTACTCATAATTGGGAGTCTCATTTGCTTTTTTTCTAAAATGGAGGAGAAATTATCCAAGTAAGGACTTTGCAAAATAGATGTGCTACTCTGCCAAAACATAAACTATTGTATATTTGTATGCCTGTAAGTGTGACCACAAAATTGGGAAGTGAAGATTATTCTTCCTGTTTAAAGTAGGACATCAAACTTAACGCTACTGGGAAAACTGCTGGATCATCCTTGGCGCAGGTGGCACGACGCAATGTGGGGAGCTGCGGTAAGGTCTTGAGTAGCTGCTGAATTCTTACCTGAGTATCTGGAGTTCTCTCTGTGTCGCTGAAGGCGTATGGTAAGAAGTACCGATGATAACGGAGAGGAATAAAGATTTTCTTAATCCGGTTAGAAATGACTCCTGCCCACCCCCTTTCAGTATTTGATATGTAAAAAGAATATGGTAGAAGATCTCTTCACTCATTCTGCCACAGCAAACCACAAGAAGAGAAGTTGTTCAAACCAGATGACATATTTAGTAGTTGCTTTGCCAAAAAAACTTCTTCCTTTCAAACTGTAAATAGTTTTTCATTCTGAAATAATGCTCTTTTTATCTGCATTGCATTTTTCTCTACAGCTAGTCCCTTATTCGTAGAAGTTTATTTTTGTAAGGGTTTTCCAGATTTCGGAACTGCATTTGATGACTCGCAGTATTTTTTTTCCTTTGCTTTATGCCAGGTATGAGCAGCTGTGTACTTGATAATTAGCTTACTCTCTGCCTTTGCTTAAACACTGCATTCTTTTCAGAGTGTTCTGGCTGAGGGGGGAAAAACGCCGAATTTTTCTCCTGTTTGCTTTTTGTGTTCAGCCTACAAAAGCCAGTTTTAGTAGGCTGTTGAAGCAGCCAGAATATTTAAATAGAGCATCGAAGTAAAAGGAGGACTGTAGAACTGCTGTAAATAATCCTTTCTTCCCCTCCACATTCACTTTCTCTGAACACTGTAATTCTGGATAGTATTGTAAAAGTACAGAGGCAACAAAAAGCAGATGGTTACTATAGTTTCAGTGAATGAAGGCACAGTTTTACTTGGCTGAAGGTATTTTCTAATTTCTGTCATCTTGCCTGACATTTTCATGAAAGGCTTTTATAAACGCATTGAAGTACCGACTGTTTTCATATATCATTTGATCTTTTTTACCTATAAAAGCAGAAGTACTATCTCTGATGTTTTTAAGTACATCCTTATGCTAACGGTTTTATTGCTGCTATGGTTTACTCATAACTGCCTTCAGTTCTTTTAAATAGCAGAACTAGTTTCCTTACGCGGAGTCAGTCACAGTCCTCTTGAAGTAAATGCCTCCCCCACTGGATAAGAGATGGCTATAGCTTCAGGCAGAATTCCATTCACCCGAACCTCAGAAAACAAAAAGCAGCCATAGCTTCCAGGTACCGAGTTGAGGTTGCGGTCCGGGAAATCATAATAATTAGAACTGTGGAGGAAGTGATTAGATGACATTTTTATGAATCTGCAGTATCTGTGTGTATATCTGCGGTCATCTAATAGATGATGTTGATAGATGTTATGCATGAACCTGTGTTACGATAAAACAGACACTTCAAAATATGAAAGGGATTCTGTTTGCCGTTATTTTATTAAGCGAGCATCTGCCTTGTGGAAAGCCTTTTTATTGTAAAGCAGATGTTACAGTGGTTAAATCTGGATTTTCGTTGTAAATTGTGTAAAACAAAACTGACCCCTTGTCCCTATGTGGATTCCTCTGTTGTGAGATCTTACGTCTTTTGTGTAAAACTTGCTCTGTATTCCCCAAATACAGGTCTGTGACAGCTGACTCAGTAGCTAAACCTTAGCTGTGATGCCAGGTGAAATTCCTGTCACTCAATGAGTCCAGCAGAAAAAATTGTTCAGCGATAGCCCGATGGCACATACATCCCCCCGCCTCCAAAATGAAGAACTTATGCAAACTTCTGCCAAACAGAAATTGCAATATATAGGCTTTGCAATATCAAGAACATTTTTTTGCTTCGTATTTGACATTGGAGATGGAAATACGTGGATAAACTTTTTCCAGAGGAGAGGTTAAGAGTTAACAAGCATCCCCAAGCTGGTCTGTGCATGTTGTTATTGTTAGATGCATGTGGCCATGCTTTAATTCCTGTGTTGAGCAGGGTTTGACAGAAATTATCTATTTTAGTGTGCATTGTAGGTAAGTGCATGCATGCAAGTACATTTACTGGTGTGGAGGAAGACTATTAAAAATGTTAGCTTCCATTTTGGTGATTTTTTTTTTTTTTTTTAATTTAAATGCCATTAAAGTTTCATGAAACATACATGACTTCCTGAAAATAAAGAACAAGAAAAGTTCTATGCTTTAGGTTTGTTAATTTTTTCTTCCATAAGTTGGACTTTGTAGATGTCATGCTTCTTCCACACCCCTTGTGCCTTTTTCTAAACCTCTTGCCGAGAGTTTGGCATCATGGGGTAAACAAAGACGACGTTTTACAAGGTTTCTGATGTCTCTGAAGATGTGGGTAATAGTAGTCTGTATGGTGGTATGGGGGATTTGGGGTTGGTTTTTTGTTTTTTTTTCTTTTTTCTTTTCCCAGACACTTATCTTCTCATTGCCTGATAGCTACCCTTTCACTAAAGAATTTACGATAGAGGTTTCGGACCCCTGGCCTGCTAGCCCACAGCGTATTCTGTAAGATGAAATGTAGTGTAATGTTTTAAACTCTGTATAGCTTTGTAGTATTCGTAGGCTGTCGTGAAAGAAGACTTCTGTGCAGAAGCCGTACTCAAAAATATTTTTCAACCTTAAAAGCTTTCATTATAAATTCAGGTGTTTTAATCAGAAATGGTGTTTACTATGGGATCAGGGAAATGTTTCCTCTCTGGAATTGCTGAGATTTTTAGCTCATGGCTTAAATACTTACATTTGGGGACGCAGAAGCCCTCTGGCTGATCTTTTTCAGTTACTTTGGATAACTGAAGAGTATGTCTATGTATATACACAAATATATATACTTAATATATATGAAAAACAGCCTTTGAACAGAATACTAAGCATCTTTTGTGCTTCAGTTAGCAACTCAACATCTTCATAAAGATACACAGGACTGTTCACATTTAATGAGTATTTAATTTTATTGAATAAACATGGGGTGGGCGGGCATGTGAATCCAGAACATACCTGGAGTTCACAAATTGCACCCTAGTCATACTATGTTATAAAGTAGCGATCTTAGTATTTCTGTGTTGTGCGTGGTGACTTTGGCATTTGCGAGGTGCTCATTTTGCCAGCGTTACGGTTTTCATCATTTTTTCAGTATTTGAATTGGCATGTAGAACCGAGGAGGAGTAAACAATCTCAACTATTTTAAACTACAGTTAACATTTGTTTTTTAAGGTTGGATGAAATTCAGCTTAAACTTCCTTTGTGCCAGCATTGCAATAGCACGTAAGAAAATAACTACCATTTTTGAAGAAGTGAATGTGAAGAATCTACAAGTGAATTCTTTTGATTTATTGATACCACCTTGAGCTGATAGGTTTTTATATTAAATTTACGCCTTATTTTAAGGAATAGATTTTTCCTTGATGGGTGTTATTGTGACTGTTAGTAGTGGTTTTGCTTTAGAGAATTGTCAGTTTTGTTGTCTTTCATGCACTCTGTAAAATGCCCGCTTAATTCAGCGTTAATCCACCTTGATATTTTTTTATTTTCTTACTCTATAAGAAAAGGTGAAGCAACTAGAATAGTAATAAAGATAGGAAAGGTTGCTGCCCTGTAAGAAAATGCAAGCTGGGAGCAGAGAATCAAGGCAAGACAGGCAGAGGCAGTGGGCTCGCCAGCAAGGTCACAGTATCGCAGTACCTGATCAAGAAGAACAGCCGGCGGTGGTGACCAGCCAACAGTCCAGACCACCAGACAAGTCCATAGTGGTGAAGCAGGTCCGATGTCAAGCCAGAAAGCCACATCAGTGGCCCTGGATCAGAGTTGGAGAGGTACAATACCAGGCATAGGTAGGCACAGACCTACGTGCAAGCTTAAGCTTAGGCTTCCACCCTTAGGCTCTGCCTGAGCTACAAGCAGCAGAAGGGGGACAAGCCCCCGCTGAGGCTTCTTGTAGCTCTTGGTTTCATGCGTGGATGGCTGCACCATCAAAGTTGGCTTGAGCCCAAGTATTTGAGCCCCCAGGAGCGGGGGGATTTGTTCAGGGATCTGACAGAATTAGGTAGGATCAAAGATCCATTTAGTATCCCGCAATCGATAATGACCTAGCAAATGTCTAGGGAAAGGATGCAAGAGGAGAGCAAGAATACAGTGAAGTGTCCTCCAGTTTATCTCCAAAGTTCCAGCAACCTCCAACTTAATGACCTTTTTAGCCAGAGGCTTTCTTTGTATTTCAAGTCCTCACTTGTTCTGCCCCCCCGGATTTGTCAGACCTGCTTCTTGAAACCCCATTAATAGCTGACATTAACAGTACCCCGTTGTGACGTGTTCCCCATTTGAACTCACTCATGAAACCAACTTCTCTGAGCATACTGCCTGTAGATTTTGCTGGGGTCCCCTTACTCCAAGGTGGTCTAATTCACAGATAACTCTGTCAGGAAGAGAAGGTTCTGCCCCTAAGCTGCTTGTTGCTTTGTGCTAGCGAAAATATTTTGTAGTTGCCTGTTGAACTGGACTGAGGAACTGGCTGGGTTAAAATGGGAGGAGAGGCACTGAAAAATGGGTTGGGGACCAGTTTTTGGGAGGAGATGCTGTGTTTTATCGTCTTGCTTAACGTATGATTTGAATGATGCAACTTGTAAGTTGTGGACTGGAAGTTTGTAAAGTCACAACATACAGAAGGCGAAACTGAGGAAGGCCTAGAGAGGTGAATCGATTCCATACGCGATGGAAACTACCACTTCTAACTGAAAATGAAATCACCTAATAGGAAATCTTGCTTTTAAATCTTGTTTAAGCTTGGTTGTGTTTTTTTTGTTGTTGTTGTTGTTTTTTGTCTTCTCCCTTGTTTGGTGGTTTTTTCCTTCCCCCCCCTGCTAAATACAACTGAACCATGACAGAGAGGTTGTTTGCAACCAAATCTACCACCCTCTAGCCAGGAAAACACTTTTTTTTTTTTTAATATTTTATTTTATAGCGGTAGCTCTATCACCTAACATTTCTTTACTTAGATTCCTTTTTCATATGTTTTGGCAATCAAGAAAGATTGCACTTATTGACTAGATTAATAATTCTTCCATTGGTTTGTGTCTGTTTCACTTGGCTAAAATTAAAGTTAAAGATGTGAAACAAAATTTGTAATCCTACAACTAATTCTATCCTAAATATGTTAAGGACTTAGAAAATAGATCAAGTTAATCGAAACCTCTTTTGCCTTGAGACTTTACCAGTTGCACTTGTTAAAATTGACCTGTTCCTGGCAGTCATGTCTTAGCACTGCCAATCCACAAGTGTCTTTTATTTTGCATCTAATAATTAATTTGGTGAATAAGTATATAGAATACATTGATTGTTTACTTTCTTCTTCTGTTACGGTAGATAAATTGAAAGAAAGCAGGTGTCTTGTCTGAGACACGGAAGGCATTGGAGAGACGGAAAGAGAGCCATAAAGGCTGCAGCTATGAAAGCCAATAGAGAACAATTTTTTGATGTAGAGAATCAGTGTTCAAGTCAAAGGCTGGAGTGGAAAGAAGAGGTGGGGAGAGCAAATGATGTTTCTGAGTTAGGGAAAGGAGGAGACCGTGGTGCATTGTAGGTAAAAACCTACGGAGATTTTGGTGGTTGTCTTGAATTTTCCAGCCACCCCTTTCCCTCTGTCTCAAAATTTGGTTTTAATAAATGCCTTTTACAGCTTTGGCTAGAAGCCAGATGGACACTTCTAAGAGAAACTAGTGCCAGGTCAGAAAAAATCTCAACAAGGATTACTATTTCTAGTTAAAAGCTTGGTGAGACTTAAACACTGAGAAGGCTTTGCGCAATCTGTTGTGCGGAAAATGAATGATTCAACAGTGTTTCCATTTAAGAAAGTTATTAACTATTTCTGGCTTCATCCCTTCATCTTCAAGGAGCAGCTGTTCAAATCAGAACAGGCAAAACTTTAGCAGCTTATCTAAACCAGGTGACATAAAAGTAACTTTAATCAGTAGAAAAAAAATAAGTTTTGTCTCTAGGCAAACAGATTGCTGCTGACTTTAGCTGTGACTGTGCGTTCCTGTAGACACTGATCTCAGATGGGTTCACGCATTACGATAACTATCAAAGAAAGTTGGAACAGAGTCAAGAAGCCTGTTAATAACACAAAATAACAACGTAATGCTTTATCCCAGATGAAAATTTATGATACGGCTTTTGAATAATAGACCTCAATAATTCATCTTTAGCAACAGCCCTTTGTTTTAAAGCAATCATAAGTCGTTGATACTCAGAATTTGTTTTCTTTAGAGATGTTCAGACTTTATTCCTGGCAGACTGGGCTAGGGTGGAGCCGGGAAGACTAATGTGACTATGGCTGTGTAATGCTGTATGTGAGCTGTTATTAAACCTTGGCAGCCTGGCTTAGATCTCTACACCCCAATCCTAATACACAGAAATGAATCAAACTGATTTGGTCTGCTTGAGCAACTAGCATGCCAGGGGTCAAATAGAAATCCTCCGTGAAGCAGATCTAGCGGTTCAACCACAAATTGGCCATCTTTCTTCTCATTTCTACAGTTAACTTTTTTGGTGCAACATTGCTGTGCTAAAAAAAAAACAAAAAACAACGAGACAGAGAAAGGAAATTAATAGGTATTAACTATATTCATAAAAATCAAGACACTGAGATAACACTGTTTCGTTCAATGTCACGATATCCCTGATACCCAGAAGGAAAAATATTTTTAGGGAAGAGTCTAAGATCTGCAGGAGCTTCAGCTTTTTTCCTACTTAGCTATGCAGTGGGTAAGTCCAAGCCCTACACATCTTAATCTCTTAAGGGGTGACACAGGGTTTTTTCCTATTTTGAAAGTCTGGAAGACTTTGCTTTTTATAAATATAAGGGGGAGTGATTGCAAGGCATGGTACTGTATGGAAATTGGTCTTTTAATAAGTAATAAAAATATAGATGGAGCATGATACGACAATAACTTGCTGCAGGAAAAATTCCCCAGGATACCCGATTATTCCCAATATCTACTGCTGTAATTTAGTAGGGAAAACTGTACAACAAGCAATGTCTGATGTTAATGTTGTGCTCTCTTCCTGAGTGTACTCTTTAAAGATCTGTGACTGAAAAAATGAAAGAATTTTAAAAGCTATTTTGCTTACTCTTTCAGAGGAAGTTTAAAATTGATAAGGGATTGGAGTGATTAGGAGGCTGTTATTACCTATAACTTTTGGAGTTTCTACTTGAAAAAAACATTTTATGGCATAATATCTTTTTTAAATTAATGTTTAAATTTTATGCAGAACAGTTTTAGAAAATGAATAATACTAGGTCTACTTTTCTGACTTTTCATCTTCATTTAATAAGTACTAGAAAATCACTTCAGTGTCAGAATATAAATTAAAAAGCAAAATTGCTAGTGGCCTTTCCTCCTGTTTACTCTGTGGCTGAAATTCTGAAGTATAACTTCTTGAGCGTTTATTACGAAAATAAAAAGGTTGGGTTTACGTGTTACCGAAGACTTTTTTCAAAAGTTCCATTTTTAGCATTTTTAGGTAAAATACTTGCCATAGAAAAGCCTGGTTGACGTACGCTTCTGGAACTATGTTGGGTTTTGTATTTCTGCTTTAAAACATAACAGCAGCACTTCGTTCGTCTCGGTAGCAGTCTCATCTGCAAGAGGCACAGCCTGATTTAAGAGAGACGTCTCCACTGACCGTATTTCTGAACCCTTGGCTTTACCTCATTAGTACTTCCTGCATTTCGCATTGGATTTAACGTACGCTGCCTTTTGTAATAATAATGATAAACTACCCTTTTGGTTCTCTGTTGTTTTTTACATTTCTGTGAATCCATCATTTTTGAATTGGTTTTACATCTTAATCTAATTATCTTTCCTGTTGCTTGCTGAATTTATTTGAACAAATAGAGCTGAACAATTTATGAGAATTATCAAAACGTAGTGCATTTATGATATTTTTGACCTTATTATTTTTCCTAAACTTCTACTTTCTTTAATGAAAATGTGCATGAAGCATTCATAAATAAATTTAAAATATAGATTAAGCTGCTTAAAATTCTGAATTGCCAAAATAGCATTAAACTTTCAAAATATACTTTGCAGTCAGAAGAGCCCTATCTCCCAGTGAGCTTATTTAAGATCTCGCTGCCTAGGGCAGCACAAGTGATTTTCTCTTCAGAGAAGGAGCAAAAAAATTTTTATTTAAGGAAATAAAACACCCTCTTTTTGAAGCCCAGAAGTTACCTTTTTAAGTAGTGGCTTTCTCAAGGAGCCATAATAGTGAAAACCAATTTCCTTTACCTTTGGTTCCATTAGATGAAAGTCTTTGGTTCAGCCCAAGTTTTCCTGCTGTGTTAGTCTGTGTTCTCTGTTACTCAAAATACTGTAGGTAAATTGTGTTCTGTGCTCACACGTGAGGATTACGCTGATGGAGAAGGTGTTTGGGACTTCAGTGTTCATAGTGGAGGTGGGTTTTTTCCATAATGAAATTACTGGGCGCCCCGAGTGCCTCTTTCAGAGCTCCCTAGAAACATGTTTCAGTCAACAGCCAGAATGTGAGCATTAAAATATTTCCACTTTTAGGGAGCGGACTAACGGATGTTTCCTCATCCTACACCAAAAGAGAGATGATGGTTTGACACGGTTCGAGAAGCTGCTTTCAAGTATTGAGCCTGGCAGGAGATTATTTACAGTGAGAAGCTGGCAGCAATAAATACCCCGATGCATTCCCTCTGGTCTTTTTTATTTGTGTTTGTGTGTTTCAGCATTGTTCAGCTTTCTTGACACTTCTGAAATGAAAAGAAATTCCTAGGGCAGCATAAATATTGACCTCTCTCAGGATAAAATACTGTTATGTAAATTGCTTTTCCAGCTGATCCATACAACTCTTACGGTGGATATCCCGGCGTGTGAGTAATTCCCTGGCCTCATCTATAGCCAGCGTGCCATTGTGCTTCAGCCAAGGCTGGTGCTGCGGAGGGGGTGCTCAGAGGCTGCTGCTCTTTGGATCTGGGTTGTTAATAAATCCTGTGTCAGTAGTGTCGGATGGGACTCTGGTCTCCAGGAATGCGCTGGCACTGTTCCCCATCCTGACCAGCATTTCTTCCCTTCAGTAAGTTTTATCAACCCTCTAAACTTCTTCAGAAAGACTCTGCCCAGCCTTTTTATTGCTTTGAATTTTTTTTCTTAAATCTGTATTTTGTCAGGTCATTGTTCCCTATTCACTTTCCTTATGTGGGTACTGTACAGTGTGTATCTTCACAGCTCGAGCCCTGCTCATAGATTGGTCTTTATTTTTCTGATAAAGCTAGATCACAGAGTTAGAAAACCAGCTCTGGAGACTTTTTTTGCTTTGCTTAACCAGAGTTTACAGGTTTTCCCATCCGTAAGAGGAGATAACACTCCAAAGGTAAATTTCTATTTGTTATTTCAGGAATTTGAGCATATAATGCTTAAGCATGGATTGCTTTTATAGATTTGTTTGTGTAGGATAAGTTTACTCTGTGTTGGGATTCTGTCATCTATTGGTGCTACTTAGTTAATTCAAGTAACAGTTCATGCTTTTTTCTGTCTGGTTTTTAACAGCTTGCTTATTTGTTTTCCCTGCTCAGCTCTCATGTCGAGTGAGGGAAGAACTCCGTCAGCTGTAAAAATATTTGACTATTCTTTGAGAATATGTTTGTTTGTATAAACTAAGAAATCCTGTCACTAGAAAAACGCTGAGTGGAAGATGATGAGCACGAGCGATCTATTGTGGTGTTTAGTCACATTAGGGGGCTTTACTGCTGTTAGGTAAGACAAAAATTTTAAATTATTTAGCCTATGAAGTTTGTAGATCCTATTAAAAGACCTGCTTTATTCCAGCGCTTTGATTTGGAAACACATTAGCCAGTTAGTGTTGGTAATAAGGTAAATGTATTTAACTGTCTAGTCTAAATTGGGGAAGTTAGAGGATAACATACATTGCAAGGAGGCTGGGGTTTGTTTCTTTGTTTTGAGCAGAAAAATAGAAAAGATCTATAGGTTGTGTTGCGGTCCCCTCTTTCCTGTGAAATGGCTTAATTTTTATTCCAAATCCCCTGGCTACAGAGCTATGTAGAATCGATTTCATTTCTGGTGGCAGTGAGACTTCTGACTTTCAGCGTGACGGAGCTGAAGTGAAACCGCTGCTGAGCGGTGAAGCTGCTGTGATGGGCTTGAGGTGTGTGCCTCTGCGCATTGACACGTTCGTATATCTGCAGATATAAGTTCTGGATTGGGGGGCGTTGGGCATTTTTTTTGGAGTGCGTAACTGACCTTTATTTAATCCGAACTGACTGAACTGCTGCCGTGCTCTACTGTAGCGAAGCAGTACGGATCCTGTACTGCGGATGGAGATTCCGCATCTTCTGTAATGTCTTCCAGGGAGAAACTGGCACTCCTCTCAAAGTGCGATGAAACTGAAATGGTAGCATCATTATTTGCATTTTCAGTAATTTATATAATCTCCCGATTAGGTAATCATTGTATTTGTCTTAACTGCACTCAGCTTTCAATATTTACCTACTACGTGGTAACTTCTGGAAAGTGATTAAAACCCTGAATCTGTTGGGTGTTAGGGATTCCTGTCTCCCTTATCTTCATTCCCTCTCCCACTTTAAAGGGTACGATAACTTATTCTATATGTAACGCTAGTCTTTATAGGTTTCCTACTTCTGTTGGCACTTGCTAGTCTCTTAGGGCTCCTGGATTTCATCTGTTAATTTTCAGTTAACCAGTACTGTCTGTATATACATAAATAGCTGTTCTTCATAACATAACGAAGACTGAGTTACCTGGGTGAGATGTCTGATGTGCTTAAAATGCCAACAGACAGTGATTTATTCAAATCCGTGTTGGAGGAAAAAAAAAAGTAATAAAGAATAAACCTGTTAGATGCTTGGAGTAGAAATACTTAAATCTGTCATTGTTCGAGGTTACTGCTTGTTACAGCTCACGTGTATAAATCCAGAGATACTATGTAAGGGAAAACTGTAAGAGAACTTGCTATTTAAAATGGGAAAAATATGTTGTTACTTATATTGTAATATCACTTGCGAGTTCCGCTCCTGAAATAAAGCCTCACGGATGGCGTGAGGCACTCTACTAAAAAAGAATTAAACCAGTCTTTGTACTGAATAATAGTCTCTAGAACTGCATTAAAGGGTTACATGTGTAATCTACATAATTCTTGTGTTAAATCTAACAATACAATTTTTTGAAAGAATTATCAAAAGTGATTTAAAGGGATTCACTCAATATAATAGATACCTGATGGCAGTGGTAATAGGGAAGCATGAATGGTGATTTGCAAGAATCCTCACCGCTGGCAGAAACAGATGACTGTTTAGGACATGTGAGAAAGAAGGAGTAAGGTGGGGAAAAATACCTTTAAGCCAAATCCTTTTTTGTTAAGCTTTTTTTCATCTGTCGCTTAAAAATGCAGCTCAGAGCTTGATGAAGTTACCTGACTTCCACCGACGGCGTTCAGAGGCCCTGGGAGGAAGGGGGACAGCAGCTGTGTGGAACGGGAGCTGTGCATTTTGGCTGGCTTCTGCTGGCAGGCTTGGAGTTGTCTTTTTCCCCTCTAGGAAAACACAGATTTGTGGGTTGCTGATGCTGTAAACTGGAAGCTCTGAAATGTATCTCATCCAAAAGACATTGCTAGGTAAACACCAAGACAAGACCATTAAAGTAAATAACTGTTTCTTGACATAAACGCACTCGTTTGAAATTCAGTTCAAAGGATGCCCTGGCTGTAGAGGGCATTGCTAAAATGGCCAGGGAAGTATTATGTAACTTTTTAATGAGGCTGTATTTATTGAATAAGTATTTATTACCTGCCTTTCACTAGGTATTCTAAGTGTTACTGCGTTCAAACTATTACAAAAATAAGATGCAGATGAAGTCGTGGCTTAAGTGCCTCCGAGGAGTCCCTTCGTTAGCTCACGTAATGTCATCTTCCATGGGATGAATTTGGCTCATAATTCTAAATGAAATTACTGAAATTCGGAGTGTTTTGTCCAAGGGCAAGAAAGGTGAAAACAAGATTTGATCAGCACACCTGTTCAAGGACTTATCTTGCAGACAGTAAGCAATTGTTCAATTTAATGGGATCTCTTCAGTAGAGAGAACAGTAAGTGCAAACATATGGAACTTATTCCCTTGGCAAGCCATGCCAGGTTTATTTGTATACATAATGAGCTGTGCGCAGGTTTTGAATTGCTTGCATTGTAACGAGTGCTGTGGCTTTGCTTTTGCTTCTTTTTTTTCTTCTTCTTTTTCTTGTCTTTTTGTATTCTGGGCCAGATGTGGGCTTAGACACACACATTTTCTTGAGCTATCAAAGTTGTGTGGAACGTTTTTAGATTACTGGAAGTCCATAAAGCTGACTCCTTGTTGATCACTTGCAAGGTGATGCTTTTCTTACAGTTAAATGGTGTTGCCCATGCTTCCACACAGGCCTAAGACTCAGTATTACACATAATATACTAGTTTAGAAATATATGCATAGTTTAGGAAGATATATTTAAAAAAACAGGATTTTTATTTTATAAATTAATGTACAGAACTGTTCTTTTTTTCTTAAGGGGTGCTATAGTCTCACATTTTCATTCACGATGAGGCATTCCTAGAGGCTGTCATGAGTCAAATATTTTTGATACAAAAAAATTTTATGACCTTTCTCTAAAATCAGTCTTTGTGGAAACAGAGTTGGTGTTGGTGAGAGATGGATTTTTTTTTTTTAAATGGGACAGATTAACAATCAAGAAACCAAAGTATTTTTAAGAAATGATAGATTTCTTCATTCCATGTATCTGAGATCAAAATAACCTCAGAGATAATATTTATATTTTTTATTTCCTCAGCTGAAAATCTGAGTTGATTGTGAAAACGAAAGACAATTGCGTGCGTTCTCCCCTAGTCCCCTTTCCACTTGAATTTCTCAAGAATTTGCAAAACCTTAAACAGTTTAAAGATATGCAGTGACATTCAGGGGTGATTCAACCCAGTGCTAAACCGGAGCTCCTGCCAGTTCTCTGTTCCTAAAACCCTTTCAGACTTTGCAGCATCTTTGCTGTGGACATCGTATCCTCTGTCTGTCTTAGTCTGAAGAGTGCTGTGCTAGTAAGTTTGCTACTCTTGCAGAGACAATTTCAACTGAAATCATACTTAATGAAGCTTTTTATATATAGACGTTGGCAGTAGTAATACTAACGCTGAACTTAATATTAACCCGTGCTAGGGCTGGCGTTAGAGGCAACCGTCTGCATCGAGCCTCCGTGCCAGAAAGACTTGTCATCGCTAGGCTGGAGAATGCCGGCAGGCTTTCTGGGCAGGTAGGAGATCTAGGCAGATACGCTCTGGTTTAAAAGTGGTCATTTGATTTGAAAGCCTTCCGAGTTCCTGAGTACAGGCTGGTTTCAGAATAACGTGAGGTTTCAGCTAACGTGCGTCGCCTGTCAGTGCTGAGGAGGGGTGAATCCCATCGCTGGGAAAACCGCTTGGGAAATGCACTGCTTTCCTGCTGTAACTTCTCTAGGGAACTCAGTAAATACCCGCTTTGTCTTCTGTTCTGAAGGTGGTTGAAAGATAAAGCTAGTTATTTTGCTTTTTGTTTTTAATGTACTAATTTTATTCTCCTCCCCGCCCCAGTGCTCTTTAATCTCATGTTGATCATACCATTTTCATTTCAGTCTTCAATTAGTCTGAAGTGTCCTCTAGAATTTCTGCAACTTCAGTAGGAGAAACCTGACATCGATCAGGCTCTCCTCTGCCAGGCTGTCCTTCCACAGTGGCCTTCCTGCCTTTTTCATTTGTTGCTGCCACAAACCTGCTTTTTAAGAAGAAAAAGGAGGCTTTCCCTGTAGAGCAAATTCAGTTTTGCACTACTGGAATGGCAGTCCAGGGCTTCGGTGGAAGAATTGGACGAGTGTAAACGCTGCTGGCTGAGATGCACATTCATTAGGTAAGCTACCCTTAGTGTTACATAGAATAACCTTTTTAATGCAGTCTTGGCAATGCTATTCTATCGGAGCTGTTTCTTTATTTTTATTGCATTGAACTAATGTTGTCTGGTAAGCGTTTCTTAAGGATTTTAAGCGTGGTAAATTGCTTTCCTGGCCCTGAGAGCAGTATCTGTAGCTACTGTTACTGAGATCCCTGTCATCATTTCTTGAAACTCAGAAATTCTGCTGCCATTATTTAGCTGCAAAAAAAAATCCTGGAGGTAAAGCTGAGTACAGCGTTACTTTCGCTATAGGTTTCCAGGAGAGGCCGCATACTAAACTAGTGTATTATTTCTACACTACAATGCTCAGAATTTGTGAAACAAGTGCAGAAGTGGTAGTATCGCTGTTGGATATGACCCTCTCCTTAGCTTCGCTAAATGGAATGCTTCATGGCTCTGAAGCAAAATCCCTAATCACATCTTGATATGTTCTTCTTACAGAAGTTAAAATTCTGGTAGGTAACGTTTGTATAAAATAATGGTTGAAAAATAAAGCACACATACACGTTTGAGACCCTATAAATCAAATTAGTGTCCAACAGTCATCTTTACGCTGTTAGGTCAAATCAGTTCTAGACTGGGTAACTGGTGGAAAAGCACACGGAGGTGGAAGTTCCTTCATAAGCAGCTGGTCCAGAGAAAGTTCTCTGACAGCTCTGCGTTTAGGTGGAGAGTATTGGATAAAAGTGTAAAAACTAAGATGTAATAGAATAGGAGGACGCATAAAAAGGAATAGGCTATCTGCTGTACTTCAGACAGTGGAGATGGATCAGTAATGTCCCAACGGATAGTAAAAAAATGAAATAAACATCACAAACTAATCTAAACTTGTGTGGGTTTAGGGTTAACAAAAGGGAGAGTGTTTGCAGAAACATCATTTGTCTGAAAGGTGCCTGTGTATTCTCGAGCTGTTGATTGAATCATGTTTTTGGAAAAAATTGGAGTGGCTTACCTGTAATAAATACAGTGATATAATTTACTAGGAATTTTTTAACTGTTGCTCAGTGTTAAAATTGAAAAGATGAGCTTGAACAGGCACGGACTTGATTAAAACAGTTGGCTCATCTTTCAGAGTTAGCAGCTATTGGTCATGTGTAGGTGGACTCTTTAAAATGTAAATCAGGATAAAATGAGCTGTTAAAAGCATACTGTGAGTAGGTTTTGTTGGATTTGTTTATGATCAAATAATGCAGGCAGGGATTTGTGAAACATAAGAAGCAAAAATTCCTTCTTTATGGGTAGTTTTTGATAAGCAACAAAAAAGTAATATCTACTCACTTCTAAACCTCCCCCTCCTGTAGCTTTTATTATTGCACACCTGTAGTTCAGCCATAGTTGTAATCCAGCACAGGTATCCATATGGATAGCAAATCTTTTTATTAAGGGCTGAGAGGGAACAAAACCAGTTTGCCTTTCCGTTTATCCTTATGACAAGTCAGGTATTGTGCTTGCTGATCCCGCAGTTAGGAAAATGAACTGCAGCCAGATGGGACTTGCATTTTATAGTAAAGCCATTTAATTATCTGACTTTCTCCTGCCTTTTACGGGCTCAGAATGTGAGAGTTTTAAGGCATTAAGTATTTTATTAGACTGACTGTCATTATTAATGGCATTACATGTCAGTTGGTGCTTTTAAATCAAAGTTGCTGGTTTCGCGGTTGTGCGTAGTGCTTTAGAAGAGGGGAATGAGGTGAAACTAAGGAGAAAACCTACTGCTTGCAGTAGTTTTGGAAATAGTATCGTCGGTTGGGTAAGAAATAGTAAGGTGTAGAAAGCTTGACATTTAAGTCCTCTTGGAAATCCTGTATGTGTTGTGCTGAGCAATAAACCAAGTATGTTTGCTGTAGTATTAACTATTGCAGGGAGACTTGAGTGTTTTTAGGAGTGGTGTATGTTTGTGCTAACACACCAACTGATGGGACTTGATGGCTTTATACAGAGCTGAAACAACTGTGCTCTTCAGCGCTTTGTCTTAGAGGAATGCAGTTGTTCCTTTTCAAAGGTTTTTACAGCAGCTCTTTCTTGAGCAGTTGAGAATGAATTTTAATTTGTGACCTTTTATTATAAGGATTCTATTTTCTTGTGGAAAATAGTCCTAATTTCTGTGAAGGTCAGAAGTTAGTGGTCACCTGTGTTGCTGTTTCTATTTATGAACCTCTGTTTACAGAGACTTTTTATTTGTTTTTTTTTAAAAATATATTTTATTAGCATAGTCACAGCATTTCAAAGACTTTCTTGCCAAATCAGATCAATCTTCTGCAGTACCATGCAGTATTAGTTGCAATAATTTAGACATCCTTGGCTGCTTCTGTGCAAGTTAACTTATGAAAGTTTGTATCTTCCACAATGTGTTTGGAAATAATGGTATGTGTTGAACAAACACCGTAATTGCATTGTGTAGTAGGTTTTTTGACAGAACTCCATATGAAACAATTGAGGACTAAGTTGACGTTGGAATATTAATAGTGTCCAGAGCAAGCAGTTGCCTGTGAATTGCAGTTTAATGGAAATAGTATCTGAATTCCATGAAATGTTTTGAGAAATTAACCTAAAAATCTCTTCCAGCCTGTAGTAATAATAATATAATAATAATAATGATGGTAAAGTACAGTATAATTATTTCATTTTTATTTGAATTCTGTATAGCAGGTGTTGCTTAGTGCACAAGACTAATTGCTGCATAGTAATAATTTTCTCTACCTTTAATGTTCTTCTGATAAAGAGCCTTTTTATAGGTGCATCAACCAAACTCTTTGCTCTTGGGTTATAGCCACTTCGAGACTGGATGCACTTGCTGTTTGCTGTGGCTTGGGTGAGTGGGAATGGGTAGGCAACTGGCACGCCTGCCGTTTCCGCAGGAGTGCCTCTTTTTTTGGAGGCTCTTTCACTTCTGCTTTAGCTCATACTTCCATGTTTCAAAGTTTCAGACCTGTTTTTGTCTCCCTGACAAAATAATCAAGACATGAGTATTTGCAATTGTCAATTTAAAAAATAGGAATATGAACTGCAAACAGGTATGAAAATATGAAATGCCTCTCTTGTTTGCAGGGAAGATGTGTGTGGAAGTATTTGCAACTCCGCCTTTCCCATCAGGGGTGGTTTGTGTACAATTTCTATCCATGACCTAGAAAATGGCAGATAAAGGAGTTCATGAATTGTACAAAATGTAGTCATTCTTCTGTCTTTGTGCTTCTCTGCACAAAATGCTCCCTTCTCGGATGTCTGCAGCAGAGCCTTTGGAGGGGTGAGTTGCCAGGTCAACTTTGCTGCTACCTGTTCTGGGATCCAGAGTGTGAACTCACGGAGAAAGCAACTTGTATTCCCTTACAGAGATCCTAGTGGAGATGTAAGCTTCACAGTGCTTGATGATCAAAGTTCATCTGCTTCTCTTAGGCAGTGGCCGACGGTTTTAGGGAATATGTGTTTGGATCAGTCAAGGTTGAGTTTCTTCTCCAGCGAGCCCCAGCATTTAAGTAATTCGTTTCTCAAGTAGCAGAGACTGTACAGTATAACATACTTTGCCGTCCTTGTTCTGTATGTAATTATTGGTTTAAGTATTTCTTCCTTGAAAGCTTAAAACTTCATGTTAAGTAATAGGACACCTGTGAAATTCAGTCGGTTAATAGCACGGTACTAATGAAACTGGTGAAGCTATGGGCTTTGCCGTTTTGAGATGTCCTTTCTCAAGTCCATTGACTTCTACAGATTCTGAGCTTAATTGATGAGGGTTTAATATGTACATCAAACTAATTTGCCTCAACTGTCATGTAGGACTGATGAAAATTATTTCTAATGTTTTAGCTATTGTACTGTGCTGTCCTTCCTCAGGGTAAAGCTGTAGCAGGCAGTTTTTCAGGATAAGCATGATTCCTTCTAGAAAACTGGTCTTCTGTAACCTCACTTCCACCTTTTTTTGTTCATGTCCTTATAGACAATGACAGAGGAGATACTTGGAGTGCCATACAAACAATGTAAGACCCTGAAGGCATTCATTTATTCATTTGTGATTTATGGGCTTGGAAACAAAGGTCTTACCTTTCTCCAGAAGTAAAAGAAACAAAATGAACAGAAGTGCCAAAAAATAAACAGTAGCGTATTTCTGGTTTTAAATCAAGTTAAAAATCAAGAAAACAAACCATTTAACACTAATCTTTAACATGGAGTTTTAGCCATTCTTAAATTCCTCATTTGTTATGCTCCTTTTATTATTGTTATGCTCCTTTTATTATTGTTATGCTCTTGTTATTCCTCATTTATTACGCTCCATAAAACAGCTGAAAAAATTATTTTCTCTATGTGGATTTTTTTGATTAAGCTTTTTTAACCTATTTTGACTTTTGCTTCCAAAACTTTACAACTGCTTTTTGTAAGAGGCTTTCTTGACTCTTGTTGCTTTGGTTGTGTTTTAGCCTATTTTGTGATATAAATATGCCAGCCTTTCCCGTCCTCTTTGTACTTATTTTTCTTTAGGCAGTGCTTAAAAAAGTAAAAATGTTATTGTTTGAAGTGTTTCAGCTAGGAAGAGTTATTTCTGGCAGAGAATGTGCCTTCTCTCAGCCAGCCTGCATCTGCTGTTTTGTAACCGCTTCCTGCCGGGAGGCCGGATCCAGGAGCTTTTTCCTCCCGGCTAGTTGGGGAATGAGGGTGAAGGAGAATTACTGCCAGAATCCGGATGACAGGTAACGTGGAGTAAATGAATTGGTTCGTGGATTTCTTTATAAGCGGTACTTCCACCTGGCGTTAAGAGCCACCCTGGTGCGCACTGGAGCTCGGAGGCAGGCGAGCGACCTCGCCGCCGGGCGAAGGGGCGAGCTGCGCTTGCGCGGTTCTGCTAGCTCCGCGACTTCGGAACGCTCGGTTGCAACACGAGCTGTAGTTCACTTCAGGTATCGAATTTGTAGTATTTATGCGTATATAATTTAGGTATTAAAAAGTTTTAATAGGCGTTGGTAATCTGGCGGAGCGCGTAGGAAGTGTGTAGGTGGGAGCTCCACGGCAGGTCTGAACCAGTCTTCGTTCCCATGCTTGTAATTGTGAGAAGCAGCTGAGGACCGTGACCTCTGGCACAACTGCAGGGATGTATATCCACAGCGACCGTGAGAAATGTGAGGTGTTTTTTTTTTTTTTTAGAAGCAGCTAGAATAGAAAAATAACTTTCATATGAAATTATCTTATTATCAAAGCACTTGGAGAATTTTCAGATTGCTTCGCACAGCTGTGTTACCTTCAGCATTGAACACCGCTTTCATACCTACATTTTTTAATGGATCTCGCAGATTTTTTTTTGTCTTGCAAGTTAGGCTTTCCTTTCTTCTGCAGTAACATGTGTTTTTAATATAATGCAGAATAAAGTTGAACACTTCTTCAGAGCTATGGTCTATTACAAATATCTTAAGAAATCTTCTACTGTTCCGTAAGGAAAAGTTTGTTTCGTTTTATAGAAAAATTCCTCTGCAAGTTTCATTTAATCAAACCCTGAAAGCTTTATCTGACAGTTGTGATATTCAGTCATTTTCTATTTAAGCTATTCTTACTGGTTATTCTTTCAGGAATTAGGCAATGGTTATTACTCGCTATGGGAGGTTTTTTCCTTAACCTACAAAAATTATAGCATGTACTTTTACTGCAATTCAGAGAAAATAAATCTCTTACCAGACTTTATTTTTTTTTTTTGCTTAAATTCAGATTAATTGCCTGTGGTAGTAGTTGTTCTTTTAACGATTCCTAACAAGGTCATACACTGAACAATAACATCTATAAAAGGTTGCAGCAGCCTTCTGAGCTGGTGTACTTCTGTCAGGTAAGCATTTTGTGTGAAAGGTAATACACTGGAGACAGCGGTGTTGTACATCATTCTAGGCATGAAAAAGCTATTAAATACATGGAATGAATGAGGAATGTGGCGCTGTTGTTGGCACTCTCCTGTTCTGCAGGCTTGCATGTGGGCAGGGCAGACTCTTTTCTTGCTGTTTTCAAGAGGCCCTTTGCTGGTTTTTGTCAAAAAGAAAAGCCTCCCTCCCTCCTTCCCTTCTTTTTAAGCAAAAGCTCTCCAGGCCCTGTGAATTATTAAGATCTGTTAGCACAGTTGCTCTTTCTTTGGGAAATTGGCTGTCAGAAGTAGCAAGAGAGCTCTTAGGAGTCTCTTTGCTTTTGATTAAGTGGAACAGTTGGATCGGTAACAGATTCCAGATTTTATATGACAGTTACTCGTTTCTACGCAACCTGTGCCATTAGAACAAATTCTCTGAAATGTGCATGTGTAGCTACATGCACATGCATATGTAAACGTAAGAATTTGCCCTAATCCTAGGCATTGTGTGTATATACACACACAAACACAAAATGTGGCATACTTGAGATTACCGTAGCATTCTCTTTGCTTTTCTTGGAGCACAAAATGTTCAAAAAAGTATATGGAGATGGATTTCATACTGGCTCTTTTCTTACAAAGTAGAATTGGCAGTGGTATGATATTGTGTCACGCACAGTGTAACGTAATTTGTATTTGCCACCTGTTAATAAAGTTACAGTACAAATTCTTTAAAATTCTGAAGTGTTAGTTTTGAAAATAATCTTTGGAAGAATCAACATACACATCTTTCCTTCTTTCTAGAACCAGGAAGAAGGGCAGTGTATAGTGTTTTTGGTACAGGCTGTCTGTGTTCTTTATCTTCTCTAAGGAGAAGAGGATTTACCCTTAACCAAGTCCATCTTGTCCGTCAGTTATGGACAAATGGATGCACTTGATTCAGTTTTCCGTCGAACCCATTTGCAGTGTACTGTGCTGTAGTCCGTTTGTGTCTGGGAAGGTAATGAATATGTATTTAAATGGAAAGCTTTTTTTGAAAAAAGTTTTGAAGTTTACCTCTTCTTGAAACAGGGTTTGAGCTCTGAGGATTAGCTTACTGAACTGTTAACGTGTATTAGCGTACATAAATTTCTGTGTGGTGGAAGGAGATTTCTTTGTTGCAGTAGCATCATATGAAATATGTTTGCGTCTTTGAAAAAGAATATTTTCTTCTTACCGGACAATTCTGGCCTGGGCCAGTTTAAAAAGCCGGAGGGACCATGGAGTGAGCCTTCCTAAGGGGCAACAGGATTTAGGGAACTTTGAATTTTCTGATTTCAGTGCCATCTTCTGGACACCCTACTTGGACAAACTTATGCCTGCTATTTGAATATTTTTGACCTCTGTAGTGGGGAACTGGCTGAGCTGCTAGGCTCCGAGAGAAATGGTTAGTGGTTCAGGGTCCAACTGGCATTCTAGGTTAGCGGTGCTGTTTCTCGAGAGTTAATACTGAATTTAATGCAAAAATGTTGCACCCGAGATGGAATAAAGTCATGCACCGACCATTACAGACTCACACAATGACAGGGGTTGGAAGGGACCTCTGGAGATGATCTAGTCCAACCCCCCACCAGAGCGGCTTGCACAGGGATGCGTCCAGGTGAGTTTTGAGTACCTCCAGAGAAGGAGACTCCACCACCTCTCTGGGCAGCCTGTTCCATGCTCTGCCACCCTCAAAGGAAAGAAGTTCCTCCTCCTGTTTAGGTGGAACTTCCTATGACCAAGTTTGTGCCCGTTACCTCTTGCCCTGTCCCTGGGCACCACTGAAAAAAGCCTGGCCCCATCCTCCCGGCACCCACCCCTTTGGTATTTCTAAGCATTGATAAGATTCCCCCGTCAGTCTTTCCTTCTCCGGACTAAAAAGACCCAAGTCCCTCAGCCTTTCCTCATGAGAAAGATGTTCAACCTGGGGCCAACAAAGCAGCTTTGTAGAAAATGATCTGGGGTCCTGGTGGGCAACAAGTTGGACATGAATCAGTAGCAGTGCCCTTACGGATAATTGCCTACTGCTCTGGGAATTGATGATTCCTTCCTATTAGGCACTGGGGAGGCTCTGTCTGGGGTTCTGGGTTCAATTTTGAGCTCCACAGACGGGCAGATTGGGGTGAGCGCAGCAGAAGGCGGCCAGAGCCCGTGCCATAGCGGGAGGCTGCGGGGACGGTGTTCTCTACAGTCTGGAGAGGAGGAGGCGAAAGGAGGTCCTGATCGCTGTTTCTGGCTGGCTGCTGGGCGGCTCCACGGGAGGAGGAGGAGGCAGACCCTTTCTCATATATGCCCAAGAAAAATGAGAGACAACAGAAACAAGTTACCGCAAATGGGCGGAAATTTCAATTAGGTATCAGAAAGTTGTTTGTTTTTTTTTTTTTCCCAACAAGGATGTTCAAACATTGGAACAAGTTGTCCAGAGAGGTGGTGGAATCTTCCATCATTGGAGATACTCCAAACTCATCTGGGAGCAGCGTTACCTAACTTATGATTTGGTCCCGTTACAACCAGGGAGGTTACAGGAGTTGGCCTCAAGACGTTTTTGGTCTAAATTACTCTGTGATTCCTTTGCCTAAAGTCTTTTTGGAAGCCAACACCTCACTTGAGGACTTAGGCGGCCCGGAACAGATGTAGATGCAGGCCTCGCCTGCAGGAAGAAGCTGCCTGTTTTCTGGTTTAATACAAGATGGATCCTAAGAGATTGGACATAATGAGCAAATGAATATTATGAACAGAATTTCTCTACTTAGTGCTCTCTGTGCCACACAGCTTCTGCTTTGTGACAGTTTCCCCCTTTTATTTCAGCTTGTTTTCTGAGGTAGAAACATTTTTCCTATAGTATTTCAGTCTTAAAGAAATTAAAGTTCTCTGAACTGAAACATCCAGTTTGCACTTTAGAGCAGTTTGAACATTCATCGGTGGTGAAGCATTGTGCTCTGACCCCTTTCTATATCCCAAAAAGCATTTATTATGTCTTACGTTATGTATTGTATTCTGTAATACAGCCTTAAAACAAGAACACAGCATTTGCCACTTCTCTATCCTTTCACACTTGTTTTCTTCCTTTTTCATGGGCCAGAGGTGCCTTCTGTTTGCATTTATAATCGTAATTTCCTGAAATACAGCAGTCAAGACTCAAGATGATGTAAATTGAACAAAAAGAGTATTTTATGCCGAGCTGTACAAAAGACATCATAATTAAAAGACTCGAGGCGTTGACAAACCTCTGTAACGAAAGGCATGAGCAATCCTAGGCTGTCTTACGTGTCTTACTTGGTCATCTGCCTGACAGGGATGCATGTGCTTTGTTAGATCTTTTTCTCTACGAGAATGTTCGCTGTGGCTGCTTTTAACTACCTGCTGCCTTCCTTTTCTGTGTTGTAACTTGAACATCAGAAGAGTCTGGAACTTTCTAATGGAACTTTTTTAATAAGATGGATTTTGAGGGGACCTTCTTCTTAATGAAGGTCTGCTGTTTTGGCGGTGGTGGTAAGTTTGCCTGTGTGAGCTCCTGGGTGCCTGACATGCCAAGTAATCCATTCTCCACCTAGAAATTATGTTTTAGAAAATTAGAGGAAGTTGGTAAGAGGGAGTGAATAATTTGTGAGATACAATCAAGCCGCTTTTTTTTTTTTTTAGCATGTTATCTGTTTCCTCTTTTAGGAAAATATTTCCTCCAAACCATCATCGTATAAAGGTCCATCGTGCGATTTTATACTCTGAAACCAAAGCCTGCTGTTGGGGAAGTTGCTAATTAGGCAGAAATGGGATTTAACCTGTCTTATCTTTAAAGGCCAGTTCATCCTGTCATATCTACATTCAGTCATGAAAGCACAAGCGTAGTATCTTTTTAACACACAAAGTCAAGTCCTGGCTTTGTTGTGTCGAACAACATTTTCACCAATTTCTGTGGGCCAGAACTTGTTGTTCCTTATTTTCAGTCAGATTATTGAGTATCGGAGGAAAAATGGTTTGCTAGCTGCAGTAGGGTTACTTGGCACACATCTTTGTGTTGAAAAGTTACTGAAATTGGGCAAGAGTGGGGCTGGGTTTATGTAATGGCAGCCCCAGAGTTTAAGTGAAGGCAAGATTAAGTAAAGCCATATTTATGTATTAATAAAACTGGATCTACAGCTACCCAAAACATGAAGGTTTTGGAAAGGCTGAGCAAAAGCTACACCAGGCAAGGTGAAAGGTTCCCCACGAAGGAACGTTGCGATTGCAAAAGCAAGAGTGCTGCTGAGTGAATTGTGTGGTGATTTTAGAGAAGCGGGAGAAACTATCAGAGAAGTTGGGTCAGGAAAACTGGAGCCATGATCGGAATAAACTTTGGAATGGAGCCGTAAGAAAACCTCAAACTGTTTAGATCATTTGTTGTGCAGAAGGAAACTTGGAGCTGTGACCAGAATTGCTGTTTCTTGCTGTTTGATTTCAGCTCTGTTCAAGTAACTGGAAAGAGTCGAAGGATGTGGCCCTAATCTCTCCTTCTGTGACTAAAATCTTCTGGAGGTGGTGTGCCTAGGATTGATTCTGGTAGGCAGTGTGCTTTCTAGGGGCAAAATGTACAAGTAAAGCTGGACTCAAGTTTGGCTCCATATTGTTAGGATAAATAGATAAAATAGCTTAGGAAAGCTTTTGTTAAAGTCTGTGGTTACTTGTATATCCTTTTGTGCCTTGGAGGAAGTTGGAACGGTTTGTTGGGTAAAGCACAAGATTTAAAACTAAGAAAATGTTGGATTTCGTTGTTAGCCAGCTTCCAGTCGGAGCTATGGCGTGTCGTCGTCGTCTTTTTTTTTATTTTTTAATTGTGAGGAGGAACATAAGCGAAAAGAAAAGATCCTCCCTCCCTTATAGGAGGGCTGTGTTTCCAATCTTCCCTGTCCTTCTAAAGCTATTTGAAGGACTGTGTATTTAAAAATATTATTACTAATAACATGCATGTAAACTGTTAAAAAAAAGAAGGTAGAAGATCAGTATGCTTTGTATAGGTATAGTGCATTCAACTTCAAATTAGATCACTTTAATTTTGTTATCCTTACCTGATTATTAAAAAAAGATATTTTACTTTGTTGGTGTGACCCACAGAACAGCTCCAAACAGTTCTGAAACCTTCAGAATTATTATGTGTGGATTTAAAAAAAAAAAAAAAAAAAAAAAAAAAAAGATCCCTCTACTTTTATGAATGCGTTGATTGTATTCCAAAAACCACTTACAGGTGGTACTGTGAACAGTGTTTAAAGTGGACTTTCCATTCCAAAAGCATAGAACACAGTAAGCACGCATAATATTTAGACGAGGGCTTAGACCATTTCTCTTCCTCCCTCTGTTTCAGCTTTCTTTACCAATTTTGTTTCCTGGAATCAGTTTTTCATTATAGCTGTAATGTAGCATTGCGAAACTCCACTAGAATACGGTAAAATGCGAGCGGTGCGCCTGCTTTTTTGGAACCGTAAGGTTGGGCAAAGCCGAAAATTGCAGCGTGGGTAATGATGCCTCTCAATCTCACGCTTACAAGAATTTTGGCTGTACACGGCAGCATGAGATAGTGGTGATGATTTACTGTTCGTTGATTTATCTCTTTTCTGTAGGTGAGCTTTAGATGAGATATGTAGGGAATGTTTCTTCTATAGATTGAGACACTTGTTGCACTTGTTTTATGACCCATGGGTGGTGCCTACAGTATGTCGTCTTTTATTACAGAAACGGCTGTAAAGAATTTCACGAGTTAAGATAAGGAGTAGAAAACACAAAGTAAATACGATGGCAAACCCTCAAAATCATACAGGAACAACCGAGAAATTTAAACTAATTTGAATAGTATGTGCCTACATAAATGATAGGTTTGAGTTGCGGCACTACTGAAAGGGTAAAGAAAAGATAAACACGCTTGAGCCATTATTTTCTTGCTCGAATTTAACATCACTTGAAACTTGCCTAAAACTCTTTGAGTAATGGCACCTGGTTGTGTAGCTGGCTGCGAGAGGTAAGCAGTCTTTTGGTGTGATTGTAGATGGAATTCTTGCACGTTAGCCTGACATCCACCAAAATTAATTTAATAACCAAAAGTAACTTAATAATTAAATGTATTGATTAGGTGGAAGGATAAGACACTTCTGAGTCATTATGGAGTTCACGAGTTAAGTTTATCTGGAATTTAGGAATTGCTTCTCAACTTGTAGGTATTCCACTTTTTTAGTGGTGCAGATGTAGATTAAATGACAACTTAAGACATGTTTCAGGTCTTACTAATAATGCAATTATTCCTATAGCGAAATGCAAGGAAGCCACAATTAAACAAAAAAAATTACTCCTTTCTCTCCGGGAAAGAGAGTATACACCAGCTAATGGCTGTCAACTCCGTCAAGCCTTTGGGTGTGTGGAGTGGTTCTGAATGATCTTTAATATCAAAATCAGGATAGCCCTTGGGATGGAAGACTGTTACAGAAGGAGAATAAATAATTAGAAATTATGTTTTGTTTTTCAGCAAAGACGGCACACATAAGAAAAAATACAAAGACTAACCGAATAAAACATTTAAGATCTTTTTCCTCATTAGGGGATATAAATTTGAACAGCTGCAAAAAATAAGCGCTGCCTACCAAGAGTTGATACTGCGTTCGCTTAAAAAATTAAAAAGACAAATCTGTAATTTTCATAAATTGTCATGTTTGCGTGCATGTTGGAAGAGGTACACTGGGCTCCTTCATTTTAAGCAATTAGTATTCTCTTAAGGTTCAGAGAACAAAAAGCATGGTTAAAGAGGTGAAACCAAGAGGTAGAATGTAGTTACATTTTTAAAATATCACTGACAGGAACTCAGGTGGAATGTGAGAATTACAAAGACTATGACCTTGTGGTTTTATCAATTCGGCTTTTGATTTGCACACAGTTGTGAAGTGGTATCTCTGCTGCTGTCTGCCTTCTATGGATGTTTCTCCATTTTCGTATTTTCAGTAGCGAGAGAAGCATTATTTTATCAGCGTCTTCTTTCTTTAAACTAGAGAGTAGTGTAAATTAATCGCAGTTAGTGGTTGCTTCTGAAGGAATCACCCGTAGGATGGATGGCTTTTGTGTGTGTTTAATATGTTGGTACTTCTTGTCGAATAGACTTTCTCATTCTGAGTGTTCTCTGAGTAATGGAAGATGAGAAGGTAAGGGAATTAAATCCCCATTTATTCAGTGGCTTATTGTTTCTCTATTTCATCCCTGAAAACCTCTGAAAGATTAATTAATGGATGACAAACATCTCGGCTTCAGATATCCATCTGAAATACATGATGTATCTTATAGCTCATAATAAATTTATTATTACATTAGCAGTAAAAAGATACGCAGTAATGCAGAATTGACAGAAACCCAAAGACCTCCAGCCGAATATTGATAAAGGGACAAAGAATTGTTCCAAAGTTGTAATATTCCTTTACTGATCAAGAGTGTTTAGCTCTTAATCACTGTCATCGAAGCAACCTCTGCGCAGTGTGCCGTGTTTTCCCGGAGGAAGGCAGAGCGAACAAGCAAGGGGGAGACTGGCTTGTTGCTTCATTTTGTTCTCCTTGTTAACAGTAGAAATACGACGTTTGTTCTTACAAAGCCCCACAAAATGTCATGACATAAAATGCCCTTTTTAGGCCTCTGTGGATGCTGTGAAGAAAAGTTATTTATGCATTGCAGCTCTTTGCCACCAAAACAGGATTACAATATTTTAGATATTCATGCAGTTGTTTTTAAGCCCTTTAGGCTATACAGAAACGCAACCTTGTATTTGTTTTTACTAAGTGTGGTACATGTGTAGCTTGTTTAGACATTTTAGACAGGGACATGTTGTTTACAGCATACGAACCCTGATGTACAGTCATGTATATTGCAGAAATTCCCTTTAAACAATAATTAATTAGGCAATTTATTTTCTATTTCCAGAAGATTATTTCCCCTTAAGCCTATATTCTGAGTGGTATTGGAAATCTTAGGTGCTCTTGCCTCTAGAAGGAGATGCTTCCAGCTATGTTTTCAGGATCGTCTTAAAATGAATCTGGTCTACTTGCAAAAGAAAGAGCGCATTCCTTCCCCCTTGCCTCCAGATGTGCTTTTCTGCCCCCATCTTTGTCACCGTTAGCGACTGCAAGTCCCGGGAGGTCTGCGTGCTTGCAAATTCTGTGATAGAAGCCGAAAAATAGTTTGAGGAGAATGTGGGGATGACAGAATGGAAGAGAAATAGGGGGAGGGAAAGATGACAGAGAGAGGGATCAGGCTGTAGAAGCCAGGGAGCAAATGTCAGCGCAATGACAGAATACGCATTCAGCCTGTGTTGTGACATGGATATTAAGCTGTAAAGTTGTAGACCTTGAAATACCCTGAGGGCCTTCGGTGTAGCAGCCTGGAAAGGAAGAAGAGTGGAGACTCAAGTGCTTATACAAAGTTCAAACAAAAACTCTTCGCTGTGGTTTTCCTAATGCAACGCTCCAAATGTGTTTCAGTACCTTTATTACTGCTGAAGCCAAGTTTTCTGTGCTCTCCGAGGAAAACTGTCTTAGATGTGAATTGTTAAAAATACATAGTGTGAAATTCCGGGAGGTCCTGAAAAAACCACCTGGCTTTAAGCGTAAGTAGGGGTCTGTGCTGTCATGGGTTACACTTGGGATAAATCTATGTGGCCTTCTTTAGGTACCAGCGTGGGAGCAGTGTTCCCGGAGAGCTGGACGCTGTGTAGCTGCCCGGAGCACTGCAGCGAGTCCTGGCCGGTGAGGGTGTCTCAGCTCTTGCCCTAAGTGTTGACCAAGCATGACTTGGTCGCACGTTCTTCTGTGCGAAGCCTGTGCATGTCTCTTGAGATTTTGCCGTCATAATTTTAGCAGACCTGCACGCAGATTAAATCAACAGCAAATTGTAGTCCACGCCTCTGACAAGGTCTGTAATTCCACCCGCACTTGCAGGGTGGCGTGCATCGCAGCCGTTATCGGATTGTGTGCGTGCACATAAATAGTAGATGATTTCTGCTCACTGAGAATTTTTTTTTATTGCTCCTGATCCAGAAGCTATCTGTAGCTGCTTTTTTTACTGCCTCTGGAAGAGAGCCAGAACAGGAATGGCTGACACTTGAGTGTCTGGTCATACTGTTGAACATTGGCTTTCTGTCTAATTTGTCAGATAGTGCAGCTAGAGCGTAGCTAGATTTAGGGTGTGTCAGAAATTCATGTAAGGAGTTTAGTACAGTAAATGTAAATCACTTTGTCTGATGATGGGACATGTTTTAGGGTATTTTCCTAAGAGAGTAACTATTTTCCTTTCTCTGACATAAGCAGATTTAAAAAAAAAAACAGGCTGCCCAGGGAGGTGGTGGAGTCACCATCACTGGAGCTGTTCAAGGAACGTGTGGACGTGGCACTGTGGGACATGGTTTAGTGGGCATGGGGGGGTTGGGGTGGTGGTTGGACTTGATGATCCTACAGGTCTTTTTCCAACCTCAGTGATTCTGTGGAGAAAAAAAGAAATTAGAAAGGGAAAGAAGACCCAAGTATTCTAATTTTTTTTAATCTTTATTTTAATTTTCATTCCATCCAAAGTTTGTAATAATTGGTGGTGTTTTGTGCACAAACGTTGCTTACCGCAGGTCTCCCGAATTGCTCTAAACTGAATTTTCAGGTACCTTTGTGTTTCATTGAATGAGGACTGGTTTTTTTGCTTAACAGAAAGCTGCTCTGCTCTAGCAGTACCTACACATGTACGTTTGGGTTTGAGTTGGCTGAAAATTCTTGCAGAAATCTTAAGTTAGCTGTCCAGCCTCACAGCTCGCTCGGATGGATGCCATTTGGTGTGCTGTTGAGGACTGCTAATGAACAGAGTGAAAGACGACCGTCGGTGGAGAGCATAGGAGTTTGCAGTGCTTCAGGCTCCTATCACTTATTTCAGTCAAATTTGAATCTGTTACTTAACAACACAAACCCTTTAGTTTGTTTCTAATTTTTTGAATGATCCCATCACGTTTTTAATGCCTACAGTCTCTTACACGTGTATGTTAGTCAGATGTGAAAGGCTGGGGGAGTTTCTTCTTTTTTCTTTAAGATGAATGAATTCATACTGTTTGGTCTTTATGGATGATGGTGCCGAAGCACAAATATTAAGCTACTTAGTTAAAGCCATCACTTTGTGAACAAGAGGAAAAGGATTAAAAGACAAGATTTCTCATTTTTATTTATTTTTAGAGCCTTAACCATTGCTTCCTATCTTTTTTTATCTTTTAAAGCAGTAAGTCTTGTACAACAAGCTTTGTTTTCTGCATTTGGATTATTTCCTTTAACAAATACTCTAAGTAGTAAATATTCCATTGCTTTATGAAAAAAAAGAAAACCCACAAACAAAAACAAAAAACCACCTACATAAAAACCCCAAAACCAAACCCACACAAAGAACTCCCACAAAGGCAAGGCAGAACAAAGCAAAACTGTTTTTATTTGAAGCATTACTTTCTATCTCCTCGTGGCTCTACCTTAAAGACATAGATAGATCAGGATAGCCAATGTGGTTTTAGGGGAACTGACAGAATAAAATTTCCCCAGTATTTTCTTTGAAACAGTATTTTCCATTCATAAATGTTACAATAATTAAAAAAATATTTTTATTTAATTTACTCTCCCTCTTTTCAGATGTGGCTATTTTGCTGCATAGTAAATGCAGCTATGTATTAAAAAAACCCTGGTTTTGAATTCTGAAAAGTTACAAAGGTCTTGTTTTTTCAAAAATCAAACCATTCCAGATCAGTTTTAACCTAGATATTTCAAACGTGATTTGGTTTGAGAGAAACGGTTCTGTGAATGCTAACTAGATAATATATCATCCCTCTGGGCAGATGCCATTAAATAAACATGTGTTCACTACTACATAAGAATATTATTTTTTCTAATGTGGCATATGCATGACAAGCACAGAAGGCTTAACTGTCAAACTTGAAAAAATATCTGTATAGCTAATTCTGTGCTTGCTCTTAAACTAGCTTTTGCATATGCGGTAAGTGTTGTTTTTCTGCATAAAATTCTTTACTTTTGCTTTTAAATATCCATTATAATACTGGGACTATAATCAGCTGTAAAGTAATAGAACATCACTGAACCCCTTTCAGGGAAATGATTTAAAGGAGAATATAAATTAGATGGTATTAAACCGCCTGATATATGTCAATATAATTTGTGATTAATTCAATTTTATTGAATAATTTTGGAGAACTTTTTCCTCTTTAGACATTTTGAATAGGCTGAACAGAGTGAAAGAAACAAACAAAAAATCACACCCGCTTCTCTGAAAATGAGATCAGTTGAACTGCGTTTTGCAAAACGTAAATTTTTTTCTTTGTAACCCATCTTTAAAGGGAATTTCTGCAGGCAGTTAGCACAAAATCAATTTTACTGGACATCGTACTCAAATTAAAAAAAAAAAATGTGTCTTTTAAAATGAAACCCTCAGATTTCTTGCTTTTATAGATCTTCTGAGCTGAATAAACAAGATAGAAGAGATGCAAGGTTTGCTGGATATAAAGACATCATGTTCTAATACCTAATAAAAACATCTTTAACTCTAAACCCAAGATTTTTAATTATCCTCTATTAATATTATCAACAACCTGCCAGAGCGAGAACAGTGCAGAAATCCTTCGTGGCTAAATAATCAGATTCTCTTGCTTTAACTTTTGCATATGGGCTGTTCCTAAATCAAAGTTGCTGGATTATGATGATGTGTTGTGCATGCTGATTAGTGTATGTGGTAGTACTCTGTTGGGATGTTATAATGTTAATTTTTCAAAAGTGTTGTAATTTACATTGAAATTAATGAGATAAAAAACCCCATTTATTTCAACCACTTGTGTATGGGCAATTATAGAAGGTGTTTTTCTTCTGTGAGATATTGTTCTGGTCTGGAGTTTTCCTTGTTCGGGTTCTTGAGGAAGTGAGAGATTTTTTTCTTCCTCCTCCTCCTCTGACTCCCCTGAGTGAAAATGCGGAACGTGGGAAGGTTTGAGCATGGCGTACCTGTGGGATGACGGCGGGATGCTGAAGCTGGAGCTTATCCTCGAGGGAGAAGGGAGGAGAAGAAGCAGCCCCGTGAAAATTGCATTCTGCATTTGTTCCTTGTTCCTCACCTCCTCTTTCCATCACCTCAAAACTTTCTCTGTGCAGCCAAATGTAACATTTACTTTGAGCCAGTGGGAATAAGAGCCCTTACGATGAGCATAAATGCAAAAAATGTATTAGATTTGAGCGTTTGATATTAAAGGATAGGGAATAGGATGGCTGGAGGTTTCTGTAAACCATTAGAAGCTAGTAGGTATGTCAGTACTTGAGACAGGCTAATGGGAGAGAAGTGGTTCTAGAAGAAAAGAAGAAAATCTGGGTAAGAACTGAAAAATTTTGGTGAAGGTGGTCTTCGGCATTTCCAGACCTTTTATCTGTCAATTCTTTTTTCGTCGTCTAGACTATGGTTTGCTTTGTATCCTTGGACTAGCAAACTCTTGACTACAAGGTCAGCAGTGAATACTGTTTTTTTGGGAGGAGAGAGGATGAATAGTTTTAGCATATCCTGAAGAATGATCAGGATCAATTTGTGAAATGAGCCAGGTGGAAGACCTCAAAGATCAGCTTGGTTCAGCACATCGTCTTTCGGTCAACAACTGCCTGTAAGTGTCATCTGTTCTCTCTAGGCAAAGGTCTGTGCGAGTGGGGTGTGCAGCACGGAAAGCCTCTCCTCCGGGGCAGGTTTCTGTGGATAGCTGCTTCTGAGACTGTATGGCATGAGCAAAATGAAATGATTGCTTTTAAAATGTCCATTGTAAACTTAAATATAATTGTCAATAGAGATTACATTATTAAGTGTCTTCCTTTCCCAGATGTCGTACAAACACTCTCTAATTTATCAAATATATCTGGACAGTCAAAATGAACAATCCTGCAGTGGTATGTGTCTGTAGAGAGCGGGAGAAAACGATGTTATTGCATGTGGACTGGGAAGTCACACTGGTGGTAACGTCCCTGGGACGGGCTCAGCGGGTTCTTCACGGCTGCAGGAATGGAGCATTTAGGCAGTTTCTTGTAAGGCTCCAGATAAAACTTTTTTTGGTCACAAATGCATCTGTGACTTAACATTTGTCCATGTTACAGAGCCAAAAAGTGATTCAGTGAAACAGAATTGTTTGAAAGCTTTAGGCAGAAGACAGAAAAGAAATTAAGTTTACAGGCGCTCCTGGTTGGGGTGACCTGTCACGAACACGTGTATCGCCTATCAGCCGTGTATTTTGGCCCTATAAAAGAGTGCTGGTTTCTGACTTTGAAGTACTACGTTTCCCTAAACCTGCTAAATATGATGTGCGAAAAATACAGCACATCGCACCTCTGCTCAGTTACTTGAGTCCTGCTTATATTATCAGTTGCGTCTTTTAATAAGTTTTAAAAAATCAGGGCTTTTTGACATTCTAGATATGGTCTGTTACTTTCTAAGGTTTAGAAATTGTAACTTCAATAATCATAATGCTGAGAATTGTCTGAGAATCTATATGTTGTAGATTTTTCTAAGTAGTAATCACAGGGCGTACTTAACTAACTCCATATGGCCAAAAGCATGTAGTCAGCTTTTAAGTGGGACAAAGAGTGTTGGAGTCTTAATGAAATATGCAGTAATCATCAGGGCTGTGTTAGCTCTTTACATTATTTCACACTGCTGCTTTGAAACAAAGAACAGGATGTGGCACATTTAATGCTTTCCCCTTGAGAATCAGTTGGAGTAAAGTTCATTTTTTAATTCAAACGGCAGGGGAAGCTGTTACGGAATTAAAGATGTGGATGCTGCCCAGATGAGCTAAAAATAACTGATCCATGAACAGCAAAACCTCTCTAAAACTCATGAAAAGATAAATGTACACCCCTACAACAGCATACTCATCCTAAACCTTTTCTCTCAAATTTGGTTTGTTGTTTGTTTGTTTGGTTTTTTTTTTCTGGTGAGTAGTTTGGCTGTAAAAAAGGGCAACCAGTTAAACTGAATTAAAGTGGGAGATGCAAATAAGAATTGTACCTTGCAAATGTCATTGCAAGTGCCTTTCGTTTCATTGTTACGTGAATCTCTTCTCACTGTATAGTTTGCTATTCACGCTTTGTGTGATCTTGTGTGACAAAACACTTAATGCTTGTGCCTATTCGGGTGTGCTTACAACCTGTGCTGCTTGGTCTTCTGAGGCACAAAGAACAGAGTGGCAGCAATCTTGATTCTCTTGGCTGCCAGCATTATTTTTTCCATGGACTGTCTCTGTCCAATTTACTGTTTAGCTTCTGGTGCCAAGTTTGTATAGCCTATGATTTTGGTAGATTTTAAGGAATATCAAAGAGGTGGTGAAATTTCTTCTGTTTCTAGCTGACTAGCGTACCAAACTATTACACACGCTGAGACTTCACAACTTAGTGTCAAAATTTACTCAGCTCGTTTCAGGAATTTAAAAATCTGAAACAGGTGAGCTAGCAATTAGGACTGTATTCTTTGACTGTAGTTCATGGGTCACATGCCAAGGTCAGGAGAATCACAGAATTACTACGGTTGGAAAAGACCTGTAAGATCATGAAGTCCACCCACCACCCCAACCCCCCCATGCCCACTATACCGTGTCCCGCAGTGCCATGTCCACACGTTCCTTGAACGCCTCCAGTGATGGTGACTCCCCCACCTCCCTGGGCAGCCTCTGCCAGTGCTTCACCGCTCTCTAAGGAAAGACGTTTTTCCTAATATCGAGCCTAAACCTCCCCTGGTGCAACTTGAGGCCATTTCACACACACACACACAATCATTAAGAGTGGAAAAGACCTGTAAGATCATCAAGTCCGACCATCAACCCAACACAACCGTGCCCACTAAAACATGTCCCACAACGCCCCATCTACAAGTTCTTTGCATGCCTCCAGTGACAGTGACTCCACCACCTCCCTGGGCAGCCTGTTCCAGTGTCTCACCACTCTCTCAGTCAAGACATTTTTCCTAATATCCAGCCTAAACCTCCCCTGGTGCAACTTGAGGCCATTTCCTCTTGTCCTGTCGCTTGTCACTTGGGAGAAGAGACCAACACCCACCTCTCTGCAAACCCCTTTCCAGGTAGTTGTAGAGAGCGATGAGGTCTCTTCATAAGGAGAGTATGCCAATACCTTTTTGACTGGTGACTCTGCAGTTCTTAACCAGTAACATCATGGAAGGATGCTTCTTCTCAGCAAGCTGCAGTGGGATCCTTCTGACGTACGTCTGTGGTTCTGGCAGACGTTGAATCCCCTCCGCTACCTTGTATTTCTAGCTGTTGAGGAGACGGCTAGCATAGGTAAGGTAGGTGTAGTCCTGCAGGGGCTTTTTGGTTAAAAATAACATACCAAAGAGCAGTAGTTACTGTATGGTAACTAGTCTTTTTTGGCAGAACTCCCGAAGTGAAAATGTTGCTATTGTATTGAGGTAATATTTCAGTCTTGATAGATTTGAAATTGCTTTTGAGCTTCCTCCCTCCCATTCTGTTGTTTGGTTTAAAATGTATTCTGGTACCCACTGGGCAGCCAGCCAGTACTAAGTTAACAGCTTCCACTGAAAAGCTTTTGTATGTTCCAAGGTTCTAGTGTGCACTAGTTTGACATGAAGATCTCGGAGTTTGGAAGGTATCATTTCTAAGCATTACGAGTACATAAGACATTATGTACTCTTTTTTTTTAATTTTGTGTTTAAAAGTGTTTGTGGAACTTTTGGTAATGTTTTCTTGAATAATGAATTTATTTGAAAATTGATTTAATGTTTTTAAAGGGTGATGAAGAGTATAAGACCTTTTTTATTTTATATATATACATGCACGTCTTCCTTTGGTACACAAAAGTAAGAGTTTATTAAACAGCTACAGGATGATGCCTGTCACTTCCACTTCTGTTTCTTAATTTGTAGTTTAAAAATGAGCCAAATGAAAAGTTAATTCATTTTTTTCCTCTTAGTTAAGCTTGTGTTTATTTGATTCTGTAACTTTTACCAAAATGAGCTCATTTACAAATACTTGTTTGCACACTATAGCATCTCCTGTGTTTCTGTAACCTCTACTTTCAAAGTCTTCTCCTAGTACATTCAGCAAAACATGTAAGGATTCCTGTTCTTTGGCATGTCACTTAAGCGCGTACTTCAATCCTTGTCTCATTGACTGTATCATTTCATAATGGTTTGTAAGGGGATCAGTCATCTCAAAAACACTTCTGTCGGCCCGTCGACAGTATAGGGCTGTGCCTGTTACAGGAAGGAGTCACTGTTGCTTTGAAACGCTCGCTTCTTGTAAATAAGAGTTGCTGAGAATTAAGCAAGCAGTAAGTTCAGAGCAACTTTCATTAATCTTGTCAGCGCTTTAATTCTGTCCTTTTATTTCCTTATCTGGTTTGGTGGTAGAGAGCAGTGTCTCCTACTAACAGGCACCGTGGCAGCATGCGCAGTTCTGTATGTAACTTCAGCTGTAAAGCATCAACCTGGACTCCTGCCGCAGAGGAGTGGCGTGGCGGGTGTGCGTCTATTTGTGTTTCATGAACATCTGCCTCTAGTGTAATCTTTTTAATATTATTGTTCATATATTGTATGGGTTTTTTTCTAAACCTCTCTGCTGTAAATTCGTATCTGTACATTAACGTTGTTGGTGTAAGGTGTCCTTGGCTGAGGATACAGGACAGGGAGAGGGCGTAGCCAGCACAATAGTTCTGTGCTTCTCTACCGGCTGGAGTACGAAGAAGCTGTCAGTTAATACTGTCATTAGGATCTTAGCAGTTCCAACGTAATAAAGTCTGAGTATGAGGACAGCTTACAAGGTTGCTGTACACGTGTAAGTGCTAAATATTGTCCTTAACCTTCTCTTGGAAGCCGCTGTTGGCACCAATGGGTGCAGCAGTACTGAGTCCGTGACAGACATTTTGTGCTAATGCTGGCAGCGTGCAGTGAACAAGAGGAAATGATGCAGTAACTTTTAAGTCTTTTGGGCTAATTTGTGCCTGACATCATGTTAAAAGGCATTTTAAAACACATAGAGACCAAAAGGAAGTTGAGTGGGGTAGATTTTTTTTTTGAAATGCAGAATAAATACAGCATTTCAATGGTGACATCTTGGCAAAAGAAAAGACATTCAAAACGGTTCTTGTGAAATGGGAAAAATGACAGTAGTGAGAACATCGAGTATATATTGCCTTACAGATTTGCTGACAATTCATTGGGAATTTGTTGGGAATGAGAAGAATTTTAGGTATAAAACAGTGCTTTATCGAACTTGTTTTCCCATTGCGGTATGAATCTCTTGCTTTATGCTGAAAGATATCCTAGTGGAAATGAACTACTTGTGAAATAATGCGTCTGTCTCTTACTGTTCGGTCTTGAAAAAGATTGTCACTTGTGCTGAAATTATTTCTCATGCTTAAAGGTAGGAACTCTATGCCTTTTCTACCAAGGTCCTGGTAGTTTTTCATAACTTGATTGATTTAAGTCTTGCATAAATGAAAAATATCAATAATTTTCTAGATTCACCCCCACTGACCTACTTTTTATTCCTTTCTGAAGTCACAGGCAAAGCCCACCACTCCTATGGCTGAAAGCAAGTTTTGGAGATAGAGCTAGCATTAGTGACCTTTATTTTTTATTTTTAACTGAAACAGAGGTGGTGCAATTACTTTAGCCATGAAATCCTCTGTAATAATTGTTATTAAAAAGAAGCTGCATATTGACAATTTGAATGTGCTGATGCTTCAATGTAATAAATAAGGAAGAAAAAGCACCACAGAACATAAATTATTTGTGAAATCAAGATATATTTTGCTTCTCATGTGATACTTTCTGCAAAACATTAGGGCAATCGTCATTGTGTCTGTAGAATTAAATTTATGGGAAGCAATCGCTGCCGTGACTATGTTAAAAGCTCATTCAAGGAGGTGCATGGCCCATGGAGTACTGACGGTGGTGGATTCAGTAGCCAAGCACAGTTGGGTCAGGCGATACAGCCGTCCGGAAAGCTGTGACCAGAAGGTAAGGAGCGTAAAGATTGATGCAGGGGATGATTTTTATGTAAGACAGCTTAAGATGGTAGCTCAGAGCAATTACATCTAGAGTTATTAAACTGGGATTATCTCCCTATTCGCTACCCTCTTTAAACAACCTAGATATGTTTTGTAGAAATGTGCCTGTATTGTATCTGGATTTTTATGCTAGCAAAATAGTATCTGGAGTAATTGTAATGTTTTGTGCTTAGAGGCAAAGGCCTCTTATGGCTATATGGGTATCAAATAAACAAGGAGGAAATAATAAAAGAAAATAAATGAAATTGTCAGTAGCATCAATCATTGATCTGTTGGTTATGTTTTTTTAACAGGATAAAGAATATATAATTTAGTAAATATCCAACAGGATATGTTTCCAGTTGTTTTATATTCTACTTGGGGGGGCAAAGTAAGCAAAACCCAGCATCGTAGTAATTTTCAGTTGGAAGCCTCATTTGCTGTCAGATTATGTTTAAATGTTACAAGCTAGTGAAATTCTTTGGCCAAGAGAGATCAAGCTGAGCAGGGCTGCCAGCTTGATGCGATATTTCAGATGGGGGTTTTTCATTGTTAATTTGCCGTTCAAACTCGAGCGCTGTGATTTTTATTTAGCAATGTAGGCGTCTGTATGTGGTTTGCAGTAGTTAAGAGTTGCTTTTTACATCCGTAGCATGACAAAGTCAATTAAGTATGGCTTTTCTGCTTCTATTGTAAGTAAGTGAGAATTTGTGTATGGTTGTAGGCGTTCTGAAGTGAAAAGATTTATCATATATGTAAAATCAGCTTATTTTTGCTTACATGAAGGACAGCCACAGTTCTTGCAGGCAGTTTTTTGGGTATATAGCTGTATGTGTGCTTACTTTTTGACATTAAAATTGTTGACAGAAAGGGAAAATTACAATGTCCATTACAGTATCGAAATGTCAGTTAAAACAGTCTGACAACAGATTTCTTTCTTTTTTCTTTTCTTTTTTCTTCCCCCCCCACCCCGTATTTGATAATGATCCCACAGATTCCCTGTCATATTCAGTCAGTATCCTGAATTTGCTTGTTAAATTTCTGGAGCGTCCAGTGGAGTTGGTTTGATGTACGTGAGAGGAGGCTGTGGCCTGAGGCAAGCACAAAAGGACGAAACACTTCACTGCTGTGCAAGTGTTATCTGAAGCTAATGCGTGGTGACGTGGGCTGCATGGTCAGCCAGAACAGAGTTTCGGCTTAGGGCATACGAAGATTGCTGGGATCACAGCGTCAGCTCTGATTTCAATTAAGTCTGCAGAGAGTTCTGTGCGTAGGTCCTTCTGCTTGACAGCTAAGGTCTTTCTTTTAGGATGCATAAATATATGGTTGTTATTTATTGAAATATTAGGAAAAAATTAAGTAGACTGCAGTCTAATCTTCTTACAGCTGTGTTTTTAAACAGGATTACATTTTTTAAATAAAATAAATGCAATCTTTGATTTTTATATTTTATTTTTTTTTTTAGAAATAGTATTTTGTATTCCCAAGTCCACCAACCCCCTGGGCTAGATGCACAGAAACATTCTGAGTCTAGGAAGAAGCTGCATGGCTGTGTGTGCATAGCCCTGTCCTGGAGTGAATCTGTCTAAATCGCTGCTAGATGCCAGCTCCGGAGTGTGCAGTACTACTCTGCGCGGATTGGCGAGAGCAAATTTCTGCCAGCGTGGGGACCTCTGCGCTTCGTATAGTGTCCTGCAGACATTCCTCAAACGCCTGTGCTGCTCTTGCTCGTGTGTGGTTCCATTTGATGGTTTTGATATTTCAGCGTGGTGCTGTAGTGTGTGTTTCAGGCTGTCTTGTAGGCTTGTCTACTTATTGCCCGTTGACCCTGGACTTTCTTAAGTATGTAGAATTATAGGAGGAATATCCTTTAAGGAAGATAAATTCTTAATATTTTTCCTTGTACAGTAGCTGTTGCTTAACTGTTCAGAGCTTGCCTATGTGGCTGAGTTTCTGCTGGCATGCCTGTGTTGGTGGCCCCTGCAGTGGAGATCTATTATTTCTAGAATAGGGACCTACGGGGCCTGGGATCAAATTAAACAGTCCCAATCAAGAAATGTTTTGAAAATGAGCAATTAATGCGGATCTACAACCTTGGTTTCTCTAAATGGGAATGGGTAACAAGTAAAATACCAGTGCAAAGAAAAGTCAAGACAGGTAATGGGTGGCACTCCTCCTTGCTTCCTTTGGGTTACAATTCAGAAACAAATCCATGTGTGTGGCAAAATTGTCCTTATTTTGACTTGCCTTAGCTCTTAAGCTAACCCTCACTTTATATATAAAGCTGGCAGGTGGAGGATAGCACGCCACAGCCTGCCCCCTTTTCCCCAATTATATTCTTGCATATGACACTTTCTCTGTGTCTTGTTTCCAATATCCAGAAGACAACGTTGACCAGGGTGATGCTGGTTTGTGGCTGTTTTGCCCTTTAAGCTACTGAATTAAAAATAGGAGCAGGAACACAGTGTATGGGTGACCCTTTGTTAAGAGAGCTGTTCAGATGATTCCAAAACACCTGATGCATGTGTGCACTTGCTGTAGAATTGATGCAAAGAAATACAGCTTGCTGTGAGGGACTCTCCTTTCTTTTTGATTGGGAGGGTTACTGTTCATCGCGTATTTTATTAGTAGTAGCAGATCTCATAAGCAAGTGAATTAAACAGGTTAAGACAAGGAGTCAGAATGTCTTCCAAAGACTAGTAAAGCTGCAGTTACAGAATACCTCGCTTTTAAAAAGACGTCAAACAACTATTTTTATTTTCTATTTGTTCAGCTGTTGGGTTGCCATTTGAGTTTTGGAGACATTGAATGGCAAACGCTTCTTTTTATATATTTTTCTCCTCTTTCTGCATGCTGCTTCCCCCCAGTTGGGTGGGGGCATAGGGCCAAAAAGGTATTTAATGAATTACGATGGGGAGCTAAGTAGTGAGAGGCATTGAGGAAAAGGTTAAGACGACTCATTAGATTGAATGGGGAAGCAGAAGCCACAGACAAGACCAGGGAAAATAATGTTAGATTGTGAGAGATAAGATCTGTTCCGTTGTCTGAACTTGTGTAAATGTTGGATGGCCGATTTGAATGGAAGGGCTTGGATTTTTTCCATTTCATATGCAATTCAAGTAGGTTTGAAAAGGGGAAGAACACTTCACATAGCATTGTAAGTAGATGAGTTACTCATCATTGAACTAGTAGGCTTGGATAAAAGTGCCACAAGACCTCAGAAACGTAGGCCAGTTTTGAGGCTTTTTTCCCTATTTGAGCTGACAAAGGAAATATTCGGAAGTTGAGGAGGAGTGACTCGGTTTCCAAGAAGGTCGGAGAGCATCACAGTAGTAGAGTGGGTTAGACAGCGCAAGAATTCTTCTTACAAAAGTGCTGCCTCCACCTTTGGGTGGATCTTTGGTGTCTTGCTGACTGTGATGGCAGGAAACGGGTGTATGTTGATCCCTGCGCCATGTGAATGGTCTAACTCATACGGAGTTTATTGCTTGGCAGGTCTGAGTAGGCAGAAATGCCCATTCATCCTCCAGTTGCTGTGTGTCTTTCGACTTAATTAAATCCACTTTCAGAAAAGCTAAACTGTTTGGGAAAAAGATTAAACAAGACAGTTTAACTAATCAAAAAGGAGAGAAATCCTGGATTCTCTTCATCCTAAAAGATGTAAATTGACTGTGAACATTGGGTGTGCTTTATACTGTATTATACTCTTCTCTAAGCTAAGTTATTCTTTCCTTTTCTCTTTGTGTATATCTACAGATAAAGTAGATTAACTTCTCATAATCTGAACTACTATTTTAATAAGGTAAAGGCAAATTTTGTTACTGTTCCTGGAGTCCTTGGAAAGCAAAACTTCAGAAATATGTGTAGATAGTGATTTTTAAGGGCAATCCGCAACCCTGATTTTTCATAAATTAAGGACTTGCAATTGCCATGCTTCTGACATGGCCCGTGTGCAATAGAAGTAATTGGTTAGTCAAAAAGTAGCTGGAAGAAAAGGAAAAAGAGGAAAGAGTCATGTAGGCATTGCGGGGATGGTTAGCCACTGCGTGATATTTAAGGCGAGTTTCAAACATGGTGAAAAGATAAATTACAGAAGTGCTGTTGTATTTGTTGCTGAGGAGGTCCCGCTGTGCAGGTAACGGTCCAATAAAATTAAAGAGTAAAATTAAATAGGTAATTTGTAGTCTTTTAGGTAGTTCTTATGTAGAGAAACATTCAACAATGCTGAATTAAAATACAAATTTATGTGCCTTTTTCGCATTTGTGATTTGTACCACAGTTGCTTGTTCTTAAATGTGCTTTCTTAGATGAATTCTTATTCTTCTGCTTACAAGCCCTTTCATTTTGTTTCTGCAATGAAGATGTAACAATTTATGACATCACATTAATAGCCATGGCAACAGACTGCAAAGTGAACAACATACCACATTTGCATTGCAGAATCAGCAGTGAGGGAGATGGCTCCTGTTGAAACATGGATATGTGAAATAACTCCAACGGTGAATACAGGAGATGCCTGTGAAGGGGTCTTTTTTGTAGATGTGTTTTCTCAAATTTTATAAAGCTGATCTTTAAAAGGAGTTTGAAGTAGAGAAGAGTCAGAAGTTGCATCACTTTTTCTGGTCAAAGAGAAAGTCGTCATTTCTTCCCAGGCCGACCCTCTCAGTGCCTGCTTGTCATCGGGGAATCGTTCTCAAGTCTGTCTTCTGTTTGCAGTAACTCTTGTAGAAGAGATCTTTACAGAAAAGATCTTTATTGAGCAGGATGGGCTCTAAATTAATAATTGCTATATACGTTCAGCCTTAATGACTGTGAGAAAAGGTGCATATTTGATGGTCTCAGGTAGTCTGTAAAATCTTGATGCTTAGTTTGTTATTGTGCACAATTCCAAGGATTCACATATTTCTGGAATGGCTCTCCAGTCTTCAGTCATTTGTTTTTTCCGTCCCCAACACTGTATGCCATGTTGTGTCATCTTCGTTATTTTTTCTCCGGTAATACCTTCTGTTTATAAGGTATTACCGGAGGTATTTATAAGAATAAATATATTCTTATAAATAAGAATAAATAAATACATTCTTATAAGAATATACTGATTAAGAAATTGTTTTTCTGTCCCCCATCTGAAAGAGCATCTGTAGTATTCCCTGCTTGACAGGGCGGATTGGAATAGATGGGGATAGGGCGGGAGAGGGGTGGTTTTCCAGTAGTGAGTTTTTAGTACCTGTGGTTTGGGGCAGTACTGTGTGTGTCCCTCTTGCTTTGGCTGGCCAGCCTTCCAACAGCCGCGTCTTGTGCTTGTCCCGTTGCCCTTTTGATGTTTCTGTGAAGGGGGGGGGGGAAGGATCTGAGCACATCTACATCGATTAATTTGATAGTTGAAGCTTCCTGTGATGAAAGGTGCTGCCAACATAGCAATTGTAATAATAGGCAGCGTTAGTGAAGCTCAGCATTACGAAAAAGCAGCCTCAGTGTAGCTCGGTCCCTAATCAGCGCAGCCGCCTGCTTAAGTGTCAGCTGAAAAACTCAGACACGTTGCAACATTCCAGGAAAGACTGAATGTGTGAAACAATATTTGTTAAAAATCAAAGATGCCTGAAGATATACAAGTATCTGTTCAGTGGAAGTAATGGACGTATGGATTTTCAAAGATCTTATTTAGCCTTTCTGAAGGCATCATTATACAGATTTGATACTGGGCACTTTGACTTGATTATTTTTCAAGGAAGTTATTCTGCTTTTAAAGCTGTTTAATACGGAGGGTTTTATTTTTAAAGTAGCAGTTAAACTGTTCCTACTCAAAATTTGCCCTCTTCTAATATGTTTCTTATTGAATGTGGTCGGGGGTTTTTTTTCCCAGAAGTTTTATTTTTAGCATGTATGATCTCGTATCCTTTTCTTAAACTGAAAAACAGATCCTACATGAAGAGTCCAGGAACTGGTTCCAGGCAGCTCCCTCTGCCGGCTCTCTGTCAGAAGATGACAAAAATACATTTAAAAACCTGCTTGCCATTCTGCTGCCTAAACATCAGACCACTTCGCTGGTAGAACTCAAGACGTGGTGGTGTTGCACAAAAGCTGTTACTTCACTTTTACTTCAGTTTAAATAGTGGCAAACTGCAGTAAACTTTTGCTCACAGAAGAGCACAAAATATTTTGGCATGCTTCTTTGAGAGCACTAAAATCGAGTAAAGAACAAACAAAATGACAAAAATATGGTTGTCTTGTCTCCGAAGTCTTTTCTAGCCTTTTGTGTTGCGCCTGTGGTTTTGAAAGTCAACTGTTCTCTCAAAAAAGATGTGTATATGAGGGAAATGGTTTGCACCGTTGCATTTTTAAAAAGAGACTTCATTTCAACCGCTTCTACTGTTCTTGATACCTAAACCTAAGATGCATTTTTAATTTACTTCAAAAAATAGTAGCAAAACTGAGAGTCTGGAAACTCGCCTTTTCTTTTGAAAATACAGTACTTCATTTAGAAGCAACAAGTCTGACCGTAAATATTTTTGCCATGATGTTAGGTTATTGCTGAAGCCCGACCCTCTGCTTCTAAAGTATGTATAAACATTATAAGTTGAAATTTATTGCTTAACTTTGCTACTCAAAAAAATCTGCCAGCACTATTAAATTTGGGTTTGCTTATTGCTAACTATCACTCTCTATTTGTATATTTGGTGATGGATGGGTGGGGTTTGGGTTTTTGGAAATTGCTTCAACTTTTGCTTCAGCAAGTAAACAAATTATAAAGTCAATTTGGTAGTTCACTCCTGTGCAAAATATTACAATGAATTCCAGCAGGGAGGCAGGAAAACAAGTAGTGAAATAAGCTTTAAAACATTATTTTCAAGTGATGTATAAACTAGAAGCAAATGTGTTTGCTCAACTCTTTCTAGTTTTCAGAAAGTAATATGCAGATGACTTATCTAATATGTTCCACATATAATGGAATTAGTGTTGTAGTTCAAACTTATACTTTAGCGGTTACACGTTTGTGGTACACAATGTCTGTTTAAAATGGGAGGCTGCCTTAAAAATATTCCCTATATTCCTTAGTGAAATCAAAATCTTGTTTTCTCACAATATGATATTACAAGTAAGTTAAGGAAAGGAAGACTTTCTCATGAAAATTGTTATTTCTATAACCATTAGGTTGAAAAAAATAAATAAAGGAAAAGAAGAAAATAGTACTCTGGGGGCTGTAAGCAATGACGCGGTACCAAAAGGCAGTCTGCGCTGAGAAAAAATAAGCACAATTCTTTAATTTTTACGCAGAAGAGTAAACTCAAATTTTAGCTAATGGAAAATCCAGTATTTCTTTGGGTAACTACGCATACAACTGAGATGGAAATATTAGGTTTTTGTTTCACAGCGTACAGCCCAGCTGGGTGGAAGGAAGATAGCCGTGGTCCTGGAGAGATTGGGCAACATCACACCCTTGAATTTCTCTATAAATGTATCTTTGGATGGGTTGAAGATCTTGTCTGTCTTGCATTTATAATCTTAACATAGCAATTAAAAACTGTGGCAGCCTGCAAGCATATTGTAAAGCAGCAAATAATAATAAAAAGAAGCTGTCTTTCTCAAAGATGATTATATTTTTTTTTCCCTGTCTGTAAATGTGCTCGTTGTGCAATGCGAATGCATTAGCCTCCACGAAATGTAAGAAATGAAAGGCAGTAAGAAGCGGTTCCATTGTTATCACTCCAGGCATGTCTAATGAATCGTGTTTCCATGTTCTCTCGGTCACGCTGCAGAGTGCCCTTAGCCAGGGCTAAGCCTCCTGTAAAATGCTCTTTAGGATGATTGTAGCGAGCGCAGAACTGCCGGCTGCGGGGAGGCGGGGAGGGAGCGCTGCGGAGCGCCCTGCTTCCCCCACAGCTGCAGGGATTACTCACCAGGGCTGGCGCGGGAGTGACGGCCAACTGGTTGAGTGGCGAGTGGAAGGCTTTTCAGGGACTTGGCTCGTCAGAATTGCAGTTCAAAATGGAATCATCTGTCTTGAGCTGTGCAGTTGTTTTTAAGGCAAACCTGTGTTTGAGAAGAGGGAAGAAAGCATCCTGGTACTGCTTTCCAAAATGATCTATCTGTATTTCAAGAATGACGTCTTGCATACTTTATAAATGAGAAAAGACCTCTGGTTCCTTTTGCTTTCCAAGTATGGATTAATACAAACTGTATTTTTCCTAAGAACAAGCCTTGTGTTCCTCTGGCGATGGCTGAACTTGCTCTAATTTCTCTTTGGAGACTCGCTGCCTTCGTACATTCTGTTACCTCCAACAGAGCTCCTCGACTGTAGGCGATGGGGAAATAAGCTCAACGTGCTATCAATGAAGAACAACATTTATGTTTAGAGAAGGAAAATAAGAGTCCACATTCTCATTGCATCATTGGTGCAGAGAGGAAGATCTTACTGATGCAGATATCATTCAGTAGTTTTATTTTCTTTGAACCTAGAAAGATCAAAAGGCAGAAGCGGGAGGTTTGCAGCTGATGTGTGGAGTGAAGGTTGCGCTGGCTGCAAGTCTGAGGGGGTCAGTGAATATGGGAAGAAATGAAGAAAACTTGGAGATTTGGAAGGGGAAAGAAGACAGCAAATCAAGTTTGGAGAGTAGAGATTGTTTCCTGGGATTAGAAAAGCACAGTAGTACTTTTTTTTAAAAAAAAAAAAAAATCTTTTTTCCTTCAAATTTTTTGGGTTACTTTTATGTTATTCTGAGAAAGTATTCTTTAATGCCCTTATACCAAAGAGTTTAAGAGGGAAACGAGATGTAACGGAAAGTGGGATGTTCAGAAATGTGGGAGGAAATGCTAGAAACTCCCAGGAGTGAACTTAAGAAAGTACTTCTTTCTTAGCGGCGTCCTTAGCCCCGAACACTTTGGAGACATTCTCACCATCTCCCTCTAAACTTTTAGTCCGTTTTTGCTCTGGTCAGGTTAATGCTTTTCATCTGGAGGAAATACCTCTGCAAAGAACTATAAAGTAGCTTGAAAAGAAAACTGTTTAACACAAATACATGGCGGGACAAATGAAACGGTGCAAATCAGGGATTTGGGGGGAATTTTCTGGCGGGCGAGAGCAGGTTTCATGCTGCAGACAGCTTCCCGCTTTACTTTAAGAAGCAGTGTAAACTGCATAAAAATTATGCCGTGTTTATGTTCCTTTTACTCTTTCTTGGGACAGAGGTGGTGATTGTAAAAAGCATTCAAAGCAAAAACCACACAGCAAACTTAGCTATTTTATTTGGAATCTCTGAAGCGAGCTGCTCAGTTCTCTGGTGTAGTTAGTTTTGCATTCCTACATAGAAGGCAGACTTGAGCTATAATTACACAGAAATGTTTATACTGATTTCATAGATAATAATTTTGGTTTTGGAGAAGGTAGATATTACTCCTGGATTTTTGGAATATTTTGAAGTGAACTTCTAAAGAACCCGAAGTGATTACGTATTTTGCATGACCGCTTTGTTCCTAGCGCCCTTTGAAATGTTGCATGGTTAACCGTGATACTGAGAAAATACCACCGCAAAGATCTGCGTTGTGGTGTGTGACAGTGGAGAAGCAAAAGAGACCCTGCAGGAGTAGAGGAACGTGAGAGTATGGGACAGAAGGAGGGGGAAAATGTGACGTTTAATGTATTTTTTTTTTTTTAAAAAACAATTTTGTACCTACCAGGAGCGAGGAAGCGATAAAAGTAATACTTAAGTAGTGCGAACATAATCTAAGTGCAGATAGTTACCTACCATCTGTTTTTCAATAAATAGCTGTTATGCTAATTTCTGTTTCAATGCGCAACAATTAAAGCGTCGTAGTATTCCTGTGATATTCAACAGCTGTTGCCTTTGAAGGTTTTATTTATCTTTCTGAAGTGCAACAATTTTAGTTTCATAGTCAGCTCTGCTTGAAAGTGTTCGTTTTTATATAGAAAATTGCGGTCCATTGAAATGCAAACTTGGGTTGTGTCTGAACAGCAATCTTCAGCGAGGGTCTTCGTTAATATTCTGATTTCCCTGGAAGCGTGGTGCAGAACTCGTGCTGTTAAGGATACCTTGGTAGGACGTTGATTGTGAATGCTTCTGTCCACGTACAGCGCCTATTCTCAGCGCTTCGCTTAAGCTCTGCTTGCAAATAGATTAACACAAACGGATCCTTCTGGTGAGCGTTTCTTCTGTATTGGTTCTTTTTTGGCTGATGAGTTGACTCGGGAGACAGAGCGCCAAGATGAATTCTCAATACTGTAAGAGTAAGCAGTACAATTTCCCTACAATCATAACCAGTGCAAGGAAATTAGATCTCTAAGTGGGTTGAATCTGATTTAGTAATAAGTCAATTTAATCACTAATGACTTCAAACGCAGATTTTACAAGGTGATCAATGGCAGTATAACAATGATCGATCAATAGCATTGCGTTTAATTGGATTTTTATGGGTATAATATAGTTTTTCAGAATTAATGTACCATTGCATTGCTTTGTTACTCTTTTAACTCAATTTTTTAGAAGAAATGATGCTTCAAAATGCTAGTTGGTCTTTGAAATATTGTTTTAAGGGCACATTAATAAAAATTAAAATGAAAAATTAAATGCTTGCTCTTAGTAATTGAATTTCTGATTTTGTTCAAGTTATTTGGCCGTGTGTTTTTAAAAACTGTATCTACACCGGGAAAAAAACCCCCACAGTCTTCATATTTCATGGTAACGAGGAGACAAAATATCAAAGAGTAAGAAGGAACATAAACTGCTCTGAATATGAATCCTGAGTAGCTGAGTAACTCCCCTTCCTCAGCAGTTTGACATAGTAATCTTCCCTCGAAGTAATCTCCTTGTCCCAGGTGTCCTGCTTTAATCTATCAGTGTTTCTGCAGTGTGCAGCAAGAAATTGATTTTCAGTAATTTTAATGGCTGAATAACTGGTCCCGTCCCAGAGTGTTTTTTCATATTTGCAGTGGCCGATGTGGTAACTGAAGTCAGTGTTCTGGATAATAGGTTTCATTAGTTTTGATGCCTGAGGTAAAAAAGCAGTAGGTGGGAATAAAGACTGTTTTTGATGTCTAGACATTCATTTCAGCTGTTGCTGCAATACGATACATTAAAAGGAAATATGTAACATAGCTCTGAGGAAATATGTATTCTTTGAAACTAATTCTACTTTTAAACTGCATAAGGCAGTGTGACCTGAATTATTAAAATGTGGGTGGCTGAATTTCTTAAAGGTATAATATCTCTGCAATGCCGACACAGTCTCAACTTGCTTTCTCTTCTTCCTTCCTGTATTTCTTTTAAGTAAAATATGTCAGTTTGGTCACTGAAGCAGAACAGAGATCTTATTATCTTTCCAGTATCTCTGCTGGGAGACCTAAAATTATTGAAGTATTTGCTTTGATATTTTGCTGTGACTTCTCTCCTTGAAATTTTTATAATGGTTCTTTTTTTTTTGAGAACATGGCTGGCTTCATAAAAATAGTTGGACAGTTTGAAGACCTTAATATCTCTGACTTGAAAATAAAAAAAGACCCCAAGTCAACTAAGCTGCTCGTTCATGTACATTTAAATTACGAATTTTCAGTGCAAATCTAAATTACTGTAGTTGCCTTTAATTCTTTTAACATCTGATCTGCAAGGGTAAACTTAAAAATCAGCACAGATGTTCTAGTCATTTTTTGAACCTCTGAAAACAAAATGAAAACAAACATTTAAAAACTGTATATGTGAAGGCTATCAATTAATTCCCATTCTGCATGGAGACTAGCAGGGAGATTTAGCACCCCAGTCATAATCCATTATGATCAGTGTCAAACACACCTGTTTTCTTTTTGGATTTTCTGCTAATAATATTTTGGCAATGAGAAAACAAAAAGTGTTTTCTCCGTGGAAGATTTGTTTGTAATTGAAAAAACACTGCAATGTATTCTTTCTCAGGCGTTACAACCAGAAGGTTTTTTTACCTTATTCCTTTACGCACTTTTATGTTGGATAATGGTAATAGGCAGGTACTTGGCTGTAATGATAACTTTTATTTTTACTGCACAGTGCCCTCTCAGCTTACATTACAATTATTTTTTGCCATTGTATCTGTTAAAACATTGCTTTGGTGTTTTACAACTTCCCATGAAAATTTTAATTACTATTTATATTTTTACTTTCTTAACTCCTATAGATTAAAATGACGATGCCTCTTCAGACAAATGAATAGCCAGTTTCGTACACAAATATTCTATCTCAAGTCTTTTTTTGTCGTCTTTTTTTTTTCCCCTCCTTTGAAAGATACTGAAAATTTCCCACTTCTGTTTGGATCCATATACTTCTTTAGCGCTCTCTATCTCCACTGGATTTAAAGAGTGTATACCAAGAATGAGGTAGTAAGGGCAGTTAGACTGACTATCTCAACTAAGCAGTTTATAGAATTACAGCAGAGATGATGTGACGTTATCTTCTTGACCACCCCCCCCCACCCCCCCCCCGAGAATCCAGATTTTTAGAGATGAAGTATGAATAGACTTAGTTGTTTATTTTGAGAGGTGATTTCATTAAAAAAACCCAACAAAACAGAAATAGTAGTTGCCTATTTTGGTGAGAAATGTAGTGGTAAAGTTATCCCTCTATTGCAGGACAAACAGTGAGAAGGGGACGAACTGCCTGTTTTACAAGAAAGTAAATGCTACTCCCAGTTGTCATCCTTGACTACTCTGGAATGTACACGTGCTTAGATAAGGTAGTTAGTGTATACAGATAAATATATATATATACACACACACCCCCAGAGACAGTGAGAGATGTAGATAGCTATGTAAATCTATCACAGTAGAGGACCGGTAGATCTGACAGATCACACAGGTGAGAAGGAGCTTGGACTCCTGGAGGTCACCCAGTCTGACATCCTACTCAAAATGGGATTGCCGCAAACAACGGCTCAGATTAGCGATGGCTTCATCTACCCAGGTCCTGGCAAGTGGTGACCCACAGTTTGCCCCATCTGCTTTGCTGCCTCTCCAAAACTCTTCTCTCCTCTCCGACTTCCATGGAGGAAAAAGAAGCTACCTGCTCTATCACTCTTTCTTGTACCAAAATTCAATCTTTACTTGATTCTTCCCCTGAAAGCTTTCTTTTTTGAAGATGGCTTTCCCAGCTGTTGTGTAGCGACAAATTTGTTGCCTCTAAGGAGGACTATTTCAACTAGAGTAACAGAAAATACCTTCGGGACAGGATATAGGTGCTTGGCTTAAGTATGTTTCTGAACCTGTGCAGCACCTGCTTTCTGTTAGCTGTGCGCCTGAAAATGCTGTCAGGCGGCGCTGATGAGGGCTTGAGTTGAAAGCCTTGAGTGGTAAAAGCATTACAAATCATTGTGTAGGCAGACAGAGACCAAGAATTATTTCCTAGTCTTCAGTCTTCTACAAGGAATTTAAAATATTCTTCAAAATCTAAAATCTAGTTACGCTGTTATGGTGTGAGGAACTTTGTGATTGACAGGGATAGTCTAGTGTTTTGCCAGGTTTTGTTACTGGTCACCATTTGCATCTTGAAGTTGTAACTTGCTCCAGTTACTTAAGCTCCTTTCTTTTGGAGACTGGATCAGGAAGCCAAGGAGCAGAGAGTAAGTGAAATGCTGCAGTTCTATTTTTTTTTCCCCTCCCCATTTTTACTGCAATGGACGTATGTCCATACTCTCAATTGTCAGATGAACATTTCTAGTAGGATACAGAGGTATTAGAAGTAATTACCAGTAAGTATAGTGCATTAATATATCTGGGAATCAAAGGCATTATTTATTCTAAGAAAATGGTTATGAAGTTGTCTTAGGATATACTTAAATTTAGTAGGGAAATAATTTTATTTCCATTTCCTATATAATTTATGTGAATGCCAAGTAATAAGAAAGCCAGTTTGGAAAATCAGAATATTGAGGGATGACACCACTTCAGACTTTCCCCTTTTCCCTGTCCCACTCATCTGCTGCTCCTCAGCCGGTCTGATCTCATTGGCAGACTTGGCCCTAGGGACTTACCCGCAAGGACCTCCACCCCGAGGTTAACACTGCTTTTTCCTGCTTTTCCTAAGCTTTGGGACATGTTCCTGGGCGAGCGCAGGGTAACTGTGAGTACGGACGGCTGTGTTGCTGTGTAGAGAGGGGGAGTGCTGCCAGGTTCCATTCCCTCGTTTTCAGCCCCTTCTGGTGGGATACTGCCTTCCGTGTCCCACCGGTCCTGGGGAGAGGGGTCTCAGTTTGTGGGAGAGTAAGAGGATGGTATAGCCCAACGAGGAGCTGTGCCAGGCACAGCTAAGCAGGGCAAAAGAATATAGGTAGTGTTCAGTACCTAAAGCATTTGGTGTTAAAATTACTGCAACTCTACAGAATATTACCTTATAAACCCTGCAAAGCAGCATGATCTGATCTCGTTTCTTCTAGAGTCAGGGGCAAAATTATACTTGCAGAAAATAGTCTTGAGAGATGATACAAGCTGTTCTTTAGTTGGGTCCCATTAGTTTGTTGTGCATACTTGGGAGCAGATAGTGAGTTATGATTGAGAACATCAGGACTGGCTGTGAGAAGTTTCCTGTAAAATCATGGAATAGATTCTCATCTCTCCCATTTTGCATGAAGTTCTTAATGCAGGGACAATACTGGCTTCTGGCACAGATGCTCTGATAGGATTAGGGTGAAACTCAAGAAGAGCTCAGTGCTGCCCAATAGTGAATTTCCTTTGACTTTTACAGATTTCTGTCATGTTTATGACACTGTCTCAAAATTTGAATTTTGATTTAAATATGGAGTTTTTAATAGAAGTGAACTCGGGTGTGATCTCTCTCATACCATAATAAGTAACGTATTTGAGAATTGTGTAGTACCAAGACTTGGTACAGTCTTACAGTTTCTTAGGCTTCAGTAGTTCTGAACTATACAGACTTTATACATCAATAGCTCTGAAAATGCACAGAGATTCTGACATTTCTTAAGAGTACTGTTTTAAACATGAAATCTGAGGCCGTGTGAAGTTCTATCTAGTAAACAGCTATGGCACATTACATACTCGGTGTCAGGAAAGTTTTGCAAGCATTAAAGGGGCCTTTAATGGTCTTACAGGGAAAGATACTTGGCTCATGCTTGTGCCCAAAAGCACAAGTCTGCCTTTTCATTGTTCGGTGGAAATAATTGTGCTATTCGATAAGGTGATTTAGGTGCTAAAGCCCTGGCTTTTTCGTTCTATAAAAGGAGAGAGATTCTGTTACCAGTATTAGCATATCACAACATTACGCATTCAAAAAATGTGCCTCTTCTTCTTTGAGCTTATGTGACTTACGGTTAGTGGGAGAAGCAGCAGAATAACGAACAATGCTGGGTTTTGAGGCTTTGAAGCTGTAGGTGAAGACTACTGGCAATATTAGTATTTTTCATACAGCAGAAACTCCTTAGAAGCTTTACTGTAAACATGACTGTAGAGTAAACTATACTTAGATAATAATCTCTGCATGATAGACATGCTGGTGGAAGGTTTACATCCTTTAAATTGACCAAGGAGGGGTGTTAAGTATTCAGTTCTTAACATGCTGTAGAATTTTATCTTTGCATTTCTAAAGATCTGCAGAGTATTCCTGTAAAATTGAAATGACAGAACTCAGACAATCAACAAATTCTTACTCCCTGACAAAGTTATTTAATCATCTGTTTTTACTCTGCGGCTGAGATTGCATCTTCTGGCTGCATAAGATTTAGAATCTGGTACAGGCATACCAAAAATAGTTCTACTCTTGGTAGTTTTAGCATCCAAAAGCAATGGAGTAAGGACTGCAGATGTTTTTGAGGTTTGTGTATCCTTCAGGTACTCATTCAGGTGACTAGTTCATGCTGCACTCCGCCGCCATGAGAGATTAATAGATTAATTTTTTTTTAACTCTCTAAAGTCTCACAGTTTGGTACCGAGTTTACGGTTTTTATTTTGGAATAAAAAACTGCTGTGTATTTCATCTATTTGCTGTGTATTGCTTAAAGTGCAATAGTTTAAGTCAGTACAATGGAGGAATTTCACTTGAGTGTGACAATGAGAGGTTCAGGATAGTTATTTAATGTTGTTTAAGTTCCATGAATTGATTTTACACCTTTAATGATTCGCTTAGTTTCTTGATTGTCTGCATCTGCAGTTGTTTTAAAGGATCTTTTAGCAGTCATGGCAAAGAATGATCGCGAATTCCTCACCCCCCTGCTTTAATATTGAATGCTACGAACAAATATGTTTGCTTTTATGCTTTTGTGCTTTCTTTTTTTAAATTCAAAGTTGGTGTCTTCAGCAAGTAAAGATGAAAGCTGCTTTGGCAATATAGGTAACAGTTGAAACAGTTTCGTGAAACATGCTGCTGTGGAAAATTAAAGCTGTTGGAGTTCTGTTTTGTATAAAAGTTTGTATTGCCCTATTCTGAGCATGTTGACATTTTATGTTTTTGTAGTGGTGGAAGAAGGATTGTGGGAGAATGGACTTTCCTATGAGTGTAGGACCCTGCTCTTCAAAGCAATTCATAATCTTCTGGAAAGGTAAGAAAAACTCCGTTGCGCTCAAATATTTCATTTTGATATTTAAAATAATGCAGGATACCTACAGACCATTTATATTATTATCGATCTTGAAGCACATTTTTTTAGAGGTAGAACTTTAGTGCAAGAGATGCAGGATAGAGGTGGATCTCTTAAGTCGTTGACTCTGGTAATGTATCATAAAATGCTGTGCAGACTAGTTAAATGCTCATACAAAGAATAATGTTGATACGTGTTTGTGCTTGCATTCTTGTTGGGGAGCTGTTTCAAAAGCAAAAAAAAAATTTTCACCTTCTTGAGGTGCTTACAGAGAATAATTGTATCTGACCTTCAACCCCTTTGATGAGGTTAAATAGGATGTATCTTAACAGATAACATTACAAGATCTTAACTCTGTTCTTCCAATCGTCCCAGTTACGTGCATGTTACAATTTGACTAAATTTGTGCACCGTATCCAGGGTGAAGTTTAACAGTTCCTGGCTCTGATAGCCCTAATGTATCTTAGCATTGCTTTCGTCTTGATCACATATATATATATGAGACTTGACTGCAAAGTTATTCTGTGATTAGTTAATACACTTACGGCTTTTTCTTCTTAATCCGGCTATCAAGTCGTAAGCTTACTGAAGATTATCTTGTTATTAGTCCTTCAGTGTATGACATTGCACCTTGGACTACTGCATTTTATTCCTTCTCTGTTACTGCAGTTCTTCAGGTCATCATCACCTTCCTGTATTATATTTCAGTTCTTCTTTTTACAAATTTGGAGATCTTCTCAGAATTAAGTGTCGTTAGGCTATTGCCACTTTTTCTGAATAGTAACGACGACAACAAAATACAACACACCTCTCCTGTATCTTAGTGTTACAGTAGTTTTGTAGAATGTAGCAGTGAATATTTTTTTCTTTCAGAAAATAAGTGAATTGAAAATACTTTTCTCTTGTCTCATTTACTATCTTGTTCGCTTTGATGTAGATCTACTAGTAATCAGGTTTGCATTATGTTCCTGAGGTTGTGTTTCCATGAGTGCAGTAACTGTCCCCTTGACTGTTAGTTACCTGTCCGCATCTGCTAGTGCGTGAAGTTTGAATGGCTCCCTGGGTGCATGCACGCAGGTACAAGGAGTGTTTTTTGTATTTCCCGCTTTCTGTCTCATCGCTCTTTTTCGGGGATTTTTACGGAAGTAATAGACTACTTAGAGTGAATAAAAGTATAAAAATGAAATTCCTAGTCTGGAATGTTCACTAGTTCTTGTGTAGCTTTGCAGTATAAAAGGGAAAGATGATTTTATACATGTTTATCAATCTGTAGTACCCAGCCAACTGACTTTCAAGTATGATTCCTAGTGGATATTTTTATTTATTGGACCTTTTCAAGCTTGTGAAGTAAATTTTTGATTATTTTTTTTTTTTTAATAACCGAACTGAAATCAGTTGGCAGAGTTAATAGAATTGTTTTGTCCAGCTGTGAGTGAGAAGTCTTCAGAGCTCTTTTTCTTTCAGCAGTGCTCTTTGACACACTGTTGGTCATCACACATGAGGTGTTCGCTGAACGCCTCCCTCCCGGTCACCGTGAGCCGATCTGACTCCTGCCACGGCCTCGGCCTCTTGCCCTTGGAGACGTGGGTCCCCGCGGGCTCTCGCCGCGTGCCGACAGCAGCGCTGGGGCGGCGGGGCCGGCTGCGAGCGGGGCCTTGCCCCGGCGCTGGACGCGGTGCCAACCCACCGGCTCCTCGGCCGGAGCTGCCAGGCAGGCACGGCTCCGTGGCCTGGTTGGAGGAGTCTTTTAGTGAAACAGTCGTCCAGGTGACTTCGGGTGACGGTTTACCAAATCGCTATCCAGTTGTTACCTCACTTTTACAGGATTACAGCTGAGTTTATTTTAACTTTTACGCTTTGGGGTGGGTTTTTTTTGTTTGTTTGCCATACCAAATCCTAAGTTAATATGATAATTATTTCATTTAAAATAATAGCAGTAAGTGTGTAGGCTTTATTAAAAATTAAAGTGTTTTTTTCTCTTTTTAAAGACCCATTTTATCCTGTCTTTCGGAAAAGCTTGATTAATAAAAAAGAAGTCCTGAATTTCTTCTTGATCTTGTCAGAAAGTGTCAGGGCTGTTGCCTGTGCTTGAAGTTTTGTGGTTTGGGGGTTTGTTGCGGGGTTTTTTTTGGTTTATTTTGCAGCGAGTGAAGGACGGATTTTCTCTCAGTAACCTCTTGTGTCCCACCAAGATGTAATTTTCTTAACAGGGCAGTTTGGTCTTCCTGACTCGCTGTGGGTAACCGAGCTCCTTCAAGGAGCGCCGGCCTCCCTGGGACGGGCGGGAGGAGGCCGCCAGCTGCCGCGTGCCGCTCCGAACCGGTTCCAGCCGGCTCTGTCCCACAGCGAACCTCCCGCCGCCGGAGGAGCCCAGCGCACCGCCGCTCGGCGCGTTCGGGGAGGAGCGCGGCGGCTGCGGGAGAAGGGGCAGGAGAGACCTGCGGCGGGAAGCGAATGGCCGCAGGAAGAACCGTGGTGTAGGCGGCCCCCCCTCCTCCCCCACCCGTCGCCTCACCGAGGGGTTGGGGGGACTGAGTGAAACCCGCGGTGGAAATACGGGAAGTTGTGACTAGGAAAAGAAGGGAGGGGGGGTGTTGTTTTAAGTCAGCCCTGGGAAGGGCAAGAAAGGGTATTTATGCAACTGTTCACGTTCTTTTTTTTTTCCTCAGTACCCAAATTAGAGATCAGAAGTTTCTTAATTGGCAATTTAAGAAATGTTACAAGATCTGAGGAAATAATACTTAAAATATTACGGTATTATTTATAATCATTAGTCTGCCCTTGTCAGGTCATTTTATTTAATAGAAAAATCAGAAATACGAGAGGTCAAGTGACAGTGAAATGCTCTAACAGCTGTGCTGCTTAGGAAGAAAATACCACTCAGCCTTAACTAGAGAAGTGGGCCAAGGAGTTCAGAGCATTTTATGTCCTTATTTCATATGATTAAATAACCGCTTTCAAGTGTATACTCACCCGGGATTTTACGACCAGCTTTTTTGTTGGTTTTGGTGGTGTTTTTTACGCAAGTTCATTGTTACAGACTAGTTACCACTGAGTGCTGCTACAGCAAAAATAATGCCGTACTGTCATTAGTTGTTTGCTCAGACGAATCTTTGAGATGATGCTTCTGCAGTCGTGTTTACCATTTCATATGGGATTATACCTTAAATAACCTGTGATTTACTTTAGGCTGATTTTTGAGGGCAAGTCTACCCATGAAGACTTTTTTCTAGGAAAGCAGCATTAGTTCGTGGCAGTTAAACCTGCATCACGATGTGGCATTGAAGTGTAGGTATGTGATGGGAGAGAGTTTATTATTTTTTTTGCTAGTACAGATTATTTTCTTTAGGGATCTGATTTAAACTTCACAGACTTCCTTTTGTTTGTGTAAAGTGCGCTGACACTGACAGACTTTCTCTGATAGCAAATATTTCCTAGGGAAACAGTTGCTGAAGCATACTTTTTTCCCACCAGCACAAGAGCAGTGTCCTTAGATTTCTGCTGGTTTAGCTTTCATATTCAGTTTAAAATATTGGTATATTCAACTAAGCTGGATTCCTTTTGCTTTAATCAAGAAAGTGCTGTTAGAATTTTCTTCAGCCTAGCTTTAACTTTGGAAAACCCTGCCAACTTTGTACAGAAGAATTAGGAGCATGTTAGTATCTATATTTTCTGTTGTCCATTTCCTATCTATGTCTTCTAGGTATGCTTTTGAAGTATAGATCACACAGTTTTTCTAAGCCTTGCAGAATGGACTTTCCCAGAAGGTTTCATGTGATTTTTTTTTTTTTTTTTTTTTAATTTGTTTTCTTTTGGCTCATCTCGAGCAACTGCTATAGAAATAAACTATTGGAAAGCTTTGAAGAATGGAGAAGTATAGTTCTTCCATCTAAATAAATACTGATAAGAAATGTATAGGGAAAGCTCGTATATTGCTTGTAATCATAAATAAACCACTAGCAACAAACAACCGGCTTTCAGAATTTTTGAAACATAATATTTACCTTAATGAAAAATATTCCTTCATAACAGTTTTCTGTATGTGATCCCTTGGGCAGTATGTTCAACTGCATTTTTAATGTATGAAGCATATACTTAAATAGTGTTGGCATATTGTTAGTGTGATTCATCTGTACAGGTGGACTTAGGAGGGCATCAAGTACTCCTTAACTTGCCAACCTAAACTGTTTATTGATCACTTTGCTTCCTCACTGTTAGGTTTTTTAAAGCCACAGAATATACAGTTTCTGTAAAGAAATCATGCATTTCTAAAGGGACCACAGAAAATGGGTAACTTATTGCTCTAAATTTAGTGATGTGAGAGTATGTTTGGAGTGAGGTTTTCCGAGAGAGGAAACAGTAATTGTGGAAGTTTCAACACCTGAAATCATGTTGCGGATCATGTGAAGGAAAAATGGTTCATTGTTAAAATTTGCTTAATATGATTTCCTGTCATTCATATACTGTACTATGCCATTTACGTGCCAAAAATACAGGAATGCCTATTCTTTATCATGAAGTCTGAGAGAAACACTGTATAGAAGAGAATCAGTGTTATGAATTGTCTTTGTTCAAGAAGAGGAGTTTGAAAAATAGGATGATGGATCATTCAGCAAAAAGAGTAGCACGGAGCAGAAAAGATTCTGTCAGAGATGAGGGGAAAATGCATATGTGAAGATCAGCATTAGTGACTGCATCATGAGATCGGACAGTGATTCTCTATGACTAGCGTGGGAAAATGGAAAGTGGCAAAGTTACGTGGAACCAAAAAGCTACAAAGTTGATTTCAGTATGATGGGAATTCAGCTGCTTAATCCCTTAGATTTACTGTCTTCCAAGACTGCTTTTAATTACATCTTAAGATGTAACTAGTAATTGTTGCTGTCATTATTTTCTAGGTGCTTGATGGATAAAAACTTCGTAAGAATTGGAAAATGGTTCATAAGACCCTATGACAAGGATGAGAAGCCTGTTAATAAAAGGTAAGGTGATCTACATATGAAGTACTGTTCCTGTCAATGTTGTATTTTACATGATGGTAATTTGATGCTGCATTTTGGTGGTAGTTTTTCCACTACTTTTACCATGTAACAAGTAAAAAACACAGACACTATTTGTTCACATCAGTAATACATAGAAAGCAATTAAGTAAATTTTCAGGTCTTGTTATGATAATTTAAGATAAGAAGGTGAGGTTGGTATTTATCCCTAAACTCCACAGAAATATCACATTTTTTGGTACCTTTCGAATAGCATCTGCCTGTTTCTCTCATTATACAACAGAATTCCAGGTAGTTATAACAAGTTATTTGAATTTCTGGATGCTTAACCCCGACCTGACATTTTAAGCAGTAAAATAAGTAGTATATAGATTTACTTATTTATTTTCTTTAAAGATGCCAGCCTTGATATACAGCTTTCACTGATTAGGCAGGCTGACAAATCAGAACTACACGTCTGATTAATGCGCTTCTCTTCAGCAACAAAACCATGGAAAAGGGCTAGCTGTCTCCACTTGCTCGCTGCTATTTCCTCTCCTAGCTCTAAAGGTTACAATGTTCTCAGATCTTCTGGTACTTGCATTTATAGTCATCCGCTAAACAAGTTCTGTCAAAAATAATCTGAGTTAAGCTGAAACACAGATTTTCTAACGGGAATCATTTTGACAGAACTGGGTTAGGAAGTGACTAAACATGCAGTTATGCTGGAAGATTTGAAGGTAATGAGCAAGTGGAGATGAAGTGGGGTGGCAACTTCTTCATCCAGCATAGCTACAGTCACAACAGCGTGTCTGATGGCAGCTGTAGGTACGGGTGGAAATCATTCTGTAGATCATACATACCTTCTCCCTCTCATCTCTTTATCGCGCTCTGTTGTCTTACAACAGAAACGTCTTACCTCTGTTACAGTGTAATACTATAAAAATGGTTGGCTTAATTCTGTAACAAACTTTGTGTTAACCAGGTTGTTTTTAAGATGTAATGCAGTAATTAAACATGGATTTGTCTCCTTTCTAAGAACAGAAAGCATTAACTTAGCATGGGGATATCTCTTTTTTTGCTATTTACTCTTTGTGGCTAAGTAGACTTACACTGTGTATGTCTCACCTTTGGTTTCACATCGATCTAATGGCAAGAGGCCACTGAAAGGTCCAGGTTTTTCCATACCTTTCTCTGTCCTGGCTGCACGTAACCATCTTCCTCCCTCATGTTTTCTCTGCTGCTTTTCTGATCGCACCAAGTTCTAGTTTAAATTTCTGGAAGATTAATTCCTTAAAGTGACATAAGAAGTGGTGTCTTTTCCAGCTTCTGGAAAAGGGAGACAGCTCCTTTCAGCAAAAGCTATTTGTTTTATCAACGTTACTGCAGCCTTAGTGCTCAGATTAAATGTATTTGTGAGTCTCATGTCTGTTCTGGTGTGTATCAGTTTAAGAACTGAAGCATTGATACAGTAGACAGTGTTTGTCAAAAACAGCAACAGCACTGGCATGGAAGGTATCGTTACTTCAGAATTCTAGCAGATTAGTAGGCCCTGTGTGCTATTTACACGTGTATAACACCAAATCGCTTTACAGTGAGGTGAACTCTAGAGGATAATTACACCTGTAAATATATGTACAATATGCACATAAATAACTGGTCTGGAACATGTTACAAAAAGTGAATTCATGTTGCACTTAAATTGTATTTAAAGTATTCCTGTATATAAAACTGACATTTTTATAGAGAATTTTAGGGTGGAAGGATAGACTCTTCATTTGAAGAAGATAATGTCTGTTGTTGGTTTGTGTGGGTTGTTGGTTTGTTTGTTTTTTTTTATAAAGTACTTGTCACTATAGATCCTATGGATATACACCATTTGAAAAGCATTTATTTAGCAATAATAGCTATGGTGTAATTTGAGATAAGCTTTGTGTTGGTTTAGGTTGTTAATTTTTCTGCTATAAATATATCACTGATGTTAACTAATCTTACTGAAAGGTGGTAGTAAAGGCTGCAAAAGTTGGCAGTAGAGCCAACTGTGGACAGTAGCAGCAAATAGCAGGAGGCTTTAGGTGTGGAGGAATGACTTAGTAACAAGGGACACGATCTGATTCCCGTGAGCAACCCAGTCTCTGATGAGGGGAAAGGCTCAGAGGAAACCGTTAACTGTCCTTGAAAGCCTGTTGTGATAAGAGACAGTGGAATGGTAAACAAGAAGGAGCTACATCCACGAAGAGGAGAAGTGCTCTTGTGTGTGCACAAGAGCTCTGTACCAATCACACTCGCCGCCTTGGCGCGTGAACAGAGGCTGTAAGCCAATTATAAAACTGTTGCGGACGCGTGTTCTTGGCATCTGTCTATATATACTCTGTAAGCTTGAATAAAGGGGAGAACGACTATACTCATATTGAGATTTCATCGTTACTCCGGGTCCGTCTCCCACTCCAACATTTAGGGACTAATTTGTCCAGATATTTTTTATTTAACCTTTTAAGCTTTCTTTCTCAGTAGAGCACAAAAAACTATCTTTACACAAATTAAGTGATTCACGTTAATTCCATATGAATTCTTTGTGAAACTCTTGGTCTAAGCAGCCGCTCACTGTAGATAAAGCAATAAGGAGCAGTCGCAGGTAGAAGAGGCCAACTGAGAGTGTTTAGGTATTTTAGCACTGTGGGTAATGCCTTCATAACCAAAAAAGTGGTGTTCTAAAAAATAGTAGCTAAACCCATGTTAATATAGAAAGTACTAGAAATAAGTTGCAGGTATATACAGAGTTAGGTTGAAGTCTGGGAATGGGTAGTTCGTGTTGAAAATGCATGCACTATTCTCCTTCAATGGGGAAAGATAGATAGATGTATATAGATATATACCCTCCTTGAATGGAGAAAAACTGAGCGGGTCTCATTCTGGCAAAGAAGTACGAACGGTTCCAAAGTCTGCTTTTATACTTCCACTTGTGGCAAAGTTAGTCATCTCACATTTCCAGCGTCCCGAGTTACTAAATGTATTTCAGGAATATACTGAAACATCTTGGACTGGGTATAAATAAACAGGGAAGGAGTTGAAGCTCATGCGGCTGCTTTCAAGGAGTAAATTCATTCAGGGCCTGTGATTTTTGTGAATGGCATTAAAGGAGAAGAGCAAGGGGGGGGTCTGTGATTTTAGAATGAAGTCAGAGATTAAGTGGAGCATGGCAGTGGCCGTGACCTAGTTAGGCCTGAGATGTGAAAAGGAGGTCTAAGAACAATAGATGACCTTCCGAGGCAGTATTAGAAACAATGTGCAAGATGAGCTTTTCTTGTCTTTTCAGGAGTGAGGGAACAGCAGAGGCATTTACAGCCAGATCCCTATGCAGCTTTGTTTTGCTTACGGTGCGAACCAGATGCTTTTGACAGGAAATTTAGCGCAGAACTTGTGGGTTTTATTTCCCGAGTATCTTTAATATTATGTGTCACTTACTAAATAATTCTTCATGTTTTATTGTCTGTTTTACAGCAGTGCGGGTTTAAAATACATTTCCATGCTGCTGCTGGAAAATGGCAAACATGCTTATTTATCGACACAACTTCCTAAAGGAGAGCTGTGTGTTCGGAGATTATGGAATCTGTCTGATACGAGGCATTGATAGTGCCTTCCACTGTGTGGTGAAAATTCATCTTTGCAGTCTATTCAGAATCACTCTCCAAGTTTTGTATGGGGTGTTTTGGTTTCAGAAAGCACTGCTGTAAAATGTTAAACATCTTTCTGACAAAAAAAATTATGACCATCTTAGGCAAGAATCTGTGCTAATTATGTTAGTGATTGTTTTCTTGGTGTGTAGTAGGAAATTAGGGGGAAAAAAATCAGTTTGTTTTGAACTGTATGAGCAACTTCACGTAAGTTGTTAAGATGTTTTTAATTTGCTTAAACGTAAAGAATGTGTGAAGAAAAATTGTTGCTTTTTGTAGCTTAAATAACTGATGGGTCATCCCCTCTTCCAAAAGTCTGTTAGGTTTTTTTTAGCCTTAAGAAGAAAAAAAAGTTCCATCAGTGAAATATATTTGAAGTAGAGTTTGTTTCTTTTCTTTTTGTTACGAGGTGAGAAGACTGTAAGATAGGAACGGTATCTAGGTAGCCACATTACCCTCTGCGCACTTGAAACAGTGCGGCTGGAAGAGTGGAATTACAGTTAGGCTACGATGAAATATAGTTCTTTAATTTCAGTTTCCAAACAGATTTCTGTTTGTTACTGTCCCATGAGACAGCTGATTATGACAACCTCATGTGATGCTGATAGAACACAGAAATCTCTGAGTTACGAGTGTGTGGACTGTATCTTAATAAATACAGTATCCTAAGCATTCGCATGTCAACTCTGCCCCCTTAGATCTAATCCGTGAACTTTTACCACTGTAACAGAGTTCAGTCAGTACATCCATACCCAGTTTTGCTCAATAGCTGTGTTAATTTCTTCACAAGCATCAAAATCAGGCATTAATCAGTGCCGTCAAAACCTGAAGACTGCAGACACTTTAGGCACTGCTTTTTCACTGAGATCCTGGAAATTATCATTGCCTTCAGTGTCCTGGGAGTAGTCATAGGAGTTATCCGAGGAACAGCTAGATCAGTGATACCAAAATTGACGTTCAGCATTGTTGCAAGCCATGTTGCAAGCTGCATTCACTTTCTGCCATGGTAGGAACTGTATCTTCACATGAAACCAGCAGATTTAGTGAGCCCTGGAGAACTGCAGTGCTGTGCCAGGGGGAATTGGAAACTGGTGGAACTAGTGCCTATCGAGGGCTGGAGCACCTTCTCTGAATCAGTACGGAGGTTTGGTCCTGGCACACGACATTACCCCGATAATGTCTTTTGCAAATGGTATTAAGGTGTTTCATTAAATGATTACATAATTCAGTAAAAGCATGGTAAAAACAAGTGCAAGTGATCTATTTAAATTTTTAATAAGATTTGAATTCCTCAGCTGAGAAGTGGTAAATGATTGATTGTGCATGTACAGTTCGCTGCAATGCAGTGAGAATGTCTCAATTTAAAACTGGAGGGTTTTATTTTCTTGAATTTGAGACTAATAAGCCATATAAATTGTTATAATTCTGCAAGTTGTGTACTTGTATTTTAACCAAGTTTTTAAAAATTCAGTGATGTGATCGTATGTGTTTCTTGAAAATGGTGTATAGTGATACTATAGTAATATATATGCACAGTGTTGCCAACTAACACCCTCGTAAATGAGGAAAGACGAGGAAGGAAAACACTGAAAATCAATCTGATTTAATGTTAAATAATGTGTGCTTGTTCCTGACTTGTCAAAATAAATGTGATAGAAATACTGAATAATAAAAAGTACTGCATATTTTTCAATAATTCTTCCTACCCCTTTAAAAATGAGCTTTTCTATTTCAGTTTAAGAGGCTTAGTTCCCAGACAAATATTTTCATATTTTTGAGGTTTAAGGTCTGAAATGTTGTGTTCATCTTTGCTGAGTTTCTTCTCAGTCTCTTTATGGTTTCAGTAAAATCATACACCAAGCTAGTGTATTGTGTCTGCGGTTGGTTGGTTGGTCTTTTGGTTCTGTTCGGGTTTTTTTTTTGTTTGTTTTTTAAAATTGGAAACCTTGTGTGTGCTAAAGCTGACTTAATTCTTACTTGCTCTGAAATACTGGGTAGTGTACCCAATGGAATATGGTCTGTATTCATATTTTAGCGGAAGGAATAGATGTAGAATACATACTATAAAATAAGTGGTTTCAGATGCATTTTTCAGCAGAAGCTGGTGTCATTGATATCAGTATGCTTATATTTATAAATATGTTTTAAAGTAACTTAATATAATTATATTCAAGTATATTAATTTAATACCATTAATAAGTACAACTTTTTTTTATCTTTTATAGATGGAAGACAGTAAAACATTATTAACAACTTAGGGTTACTTAAGGATACTATTAAGATGGTTTGGGGAAAATGCTATTCAAGCACTACCATTTTAATTACTATTATCTATTGCAGATATATGCTACTGGTAGTCTTGGGTTATTTTGTTTGTGTCATACTCCAAGGACCTTGTAGGTAAAATTCTTGATTGAAATGTTAGCACACTGTGCAGGAAAAAAGCATTTTGGACTGAAGGTCTTAATATTCATGTGCTTTATTACCAAAGTAACTTGCTAGATAAGCTATAAATTAAGGAGTGTTCTGTATTCCATTGTCTGATGTTTTTCATTTAATAATGAAAATAATAAAACTGTTTTTTCAAAGATGGTAAGAACTCTCACAGAGCATCCTGTAAAATTTTCATTGACTATATTAAATATATGACCCAGTTTGCATTACCTCTGCACGGTTCTACATTATGGTATGTAGCTACAGCTGCTACTTTTTGTGAATGTCCTTCAATAAATGAAACGGGAAGCTAGATTGCTATACTGGTAGCAGCTACCACTGAGGACTACTTTCTTCCTGATAATGACCCAACCTTTTCGTCTTCCTTTCCTCGGGTAAAAGCACTAGAAAGGCAGTGGCAAAGCAACTCCAGGCACCGATTCTTCAGATTCCTTGACCCTTGCCAATCAAGATAAAGTCCTGGGAACAACAGCGAGACTCCCTACGTGGGGTTGTGTTGGTAAGATGTCCTTGGAGCAGGGCGTCTGGCGTGCTGCATATACCCACTTCAGCTGACTCAAATGATGCTGTAGAGTATCTTACACAGCTGTTTGACTGCGTGGAAGTGAGCCAGACAGCTGAGATAAAACATAAGGGATGTCGATAGGTGTGCCATTGGTTGTTCAGTCCGGTGGTTATTTTGTGTTTTGTTGATAGACATGAGTTTGAAATTCCTTCTTTGCCTTTGTCTTGATAACAGGGGTTGTATTATTGCAGTGACCTCTTTGTATGGATGCAGCATTATCTCAGAACGGGACTGCTGCTAATGCAATTTATCGTGGTGTTTGCACGGTGTCTTTTGGAGTGTCTGTGTGTCTCTGGCTGCCACAATGTAGATTGTGGGTCCCTCACTTCATATAGAAATTCCAAAATGTGGGAGGATGGTATGAGGCAGGAGGGTATACAGCAGAATTGGCAAAGGCTGGTGATCTGGCATGGCAGAGTCTTGTAAAAGGATGATGTAAGCTCCAGTTGTTTGTCTCCTAGTGAGCTTCCAACACAGAAGCAAGATACCACCGCCCAACATCTACCAGTTTGAAATGAATTGTTAGCAGAATTCTTATCCCTTTCTGTTGTGTTTTCCTGTGCAGTACGTGAGCCAGTAGAAATTTTCAAGGTGCTGTCACAGACTATCATGGAGCTTTCACAGCTTTGGTTTTGGTGAGGTGTTTGAGACTTTGGGTTGCCTTTTTCCTTCTGAAATACTCTGAATCCATCCATTTTCAGTGTATGTTTACAACTACCATTTCCTTGTAGGATTTTGAGGAAGCCAGGATATACGAGATATGTGTGTTGGGATATATGTGTTTCCATGTGCAGCCAGTTACACAGTTCAGGTCACCTCTTTCACCATTTTGGGGGGGATATGGTGGCATATGCTTTTGTGGATTCCAGTTCATAATGCAGATCAGTTATCTCTAGAATTTTGAAGTTAAGGATCTTTTTACTGATTTAATGAATGTAAATGAACAAATTTATAAAGCTCCTCTTGTCATCTTTAACTTCTGGATTTTGTAAAAACCTTCTCTTGTAGTTACTATTTGCTGGCCACATTTATTGTATATACAAATATTTACATGTGTATATATAAGGTTAGTGGAATGCCTACATATATTCCAGATATTTGCATTATTTAATGTAATTTAGACACTACATTATTTTTCACACTTTTGTAACTTTTAAAAAATACAGTTATTTAAATGGTTGAAATATTTTGGACTAGGGGTATACAAATGGCAAGTAGTTCAAGAAACTCAGAGTTGCGTATTTCTGTTGTCTTGTTTCTTTTATTTTTTTTTTGTGCCTTATTTTTATTTATATAGTTTAGAAGTGACTTAGTATCTTCATTAAGTGTTTTTGGATACACTTGTGTCAGATGCTTGAACTTCAATAATTATATATGAAGCCTGGCTTAATCAGGACTTGGTGACCAATTAGCGAAGTCCCACTAATGTTTAAGCTCCTTTTCTCATTATACACTCACTATTGGCACTGTATATAAAGGATAAACTAAGTGCCCCTGATGTGCTGTTAATTAGATTTGTCAGGACTCCCAGTTGCACTGTCTGCCAAACACAAGTGTTGTCACTTACTGTATCAGTAATGAATTGACTTAAGGGCTTTTGTAGATATTTAGAGGGCCTTAGTTTTGAATACTTAAATCTGTTGCAACTATAATTGTAGTTACAGCTATAGCTCTGCTTACTGTACTGCAAGAACCTCCACAAACAAGAGATGTCAGCTCTCTTGAATTTCTGAAAATCAAGCTGGATTTTGTGCTTAAACTGATTTAAAATCCTTGTAGGCAGTATGTGGTCTTTTGCGTTCTGCAAAAACAGTGGCACTGTGGGATTTGTTTTCAGTCCAATTCAGGCGTAAATATACTTCCTCATATTCCCAAATAAAATTGGTGCCTAAAGCTAAAAACTTGTTCAATCTCTCTCCAAAAATAGGAAGGAAAACTTCAGTTGAAAGCAATTCCGTTGAATTATTTCAGTCAACAATAATACCTTTTTCATTTATTTTTCTGACACTTTTATACCTCTTTAAAATAACTTAATCTTGAAATACAACTTTGTTTCAGAACAGTTATCTAGGTTATTTATTCTGAAAGTCTGTTTTCTAAGACTTATGTTCACTTAAAAAATTTTTGCTAAGCCTTATTTTCTGAAGACTTGGACTAAAATGGAATTGTACTGCAGTGTGTTTGATTGATTGGGTTTTCTCCCTTTTAGCCAGTGTGGAACCATTTCATTCTTGGTCAGTCTGTCTGCTAGCACACCTTCAAGCATGAATGCCATATTTGTGATCTTGTTAATTTTAACTGGTTGAAATCATGATTTCAGACTCTCTTTTCTCCTTTCCATCCCCCAAATCTTTATTTCCCAGTCTTTGTCTTCCTCTTAATCAGGTTTGGTTGCATATACCTTGACTGACTTCTCTTCAGTGTGAGCCGTAGCAGGTGGTATGCTAGCACAGTGTTCTGTGCCTCGCAGTAGTCTGTAGAAAACAAGTATTTTAAAATATTGCAAAATAATGTCATCTTTGTGCAATACCACGCTATCCGTTAGGCATTGTGCAGTCAGGTTGCTTGTTTAAGAAGTCATCAGATGATGTGGTATAAATGGACTGTTCTGTGACCGATATATCAAAAAAAGTTATGGAAATGCTTATTTTTAAAAAAATAATTGGCTGGAACCATTTATAAAGTTGAAGAGAAAGCTGAATTAGTTTCTGAATGCTTTTAGTGATTTGGCTTATTAAATTTTCAGATTCAGGATAATAACACAGTTTTAAAGTAGCTTGTCTTTGGTATTAATTCACTGCTAGTTTAGAAGATGGTGAACTGGAATAAATACTCGGTATATTGTATATAGTCTGAATAAGGCTATATAAACAAATTCTTCTGTGTAGGACTAGTAATATAAACAAACCTATGTTCTTCCTTTTAATAATGAACCAGTGAGCTGTAGGCCGTCCTTTTAATGACTAAAATGAACATTGCAGAGGACCAATCTGCTGATGTACAGTAATTACAGACTGGATACATCTTAAAATATATCATCATTAATGAACTCTGTTAGCTTCAATTTACTTGGCAACTGAGTAAAGCAGAAGTTCTAAAGTATGGCTCCAGTCCATTGTTGAAAGTACAGAAGTAATGCTCACTGAGGTTGTTGAGTTACTTCTTTCCACCTTTCTCCTTTCTGTTTGCTTCTGAGGGTTCGTTCTTTTCTCCTACATAGTCACTGTAACTGAACTCTGTCCTGAGCTCAGTAATACTTATTTTGAAACCTGCCTAGAATGGGAAGAGCTGCAGTTAGAGCAGTTATGTTTCGTGGTACAAACTGGATAGAGTTTGATTAGTAAAGTGTATTAAGAAGGGACTGGTTGTTAATCTTGGATGCTTTCTCTGAGTGCATTGTAGCAGGAAGTATTGACTGGTGACTAGGCTTTTACTTTTCGTCTTTGAAAAATCTGATATTGGAAAAAGTAGCTTTTTCATTGAGAAGAGTGGGCCAGGATGGATAGGGAGGAAGAGGTTCTGGCAACAGATGGGTGATCAGTTGCCTGCGTACCTCCCTCAAACTGAGATTTTGGGGTGAGTTCTTGAGGAATGTTGCACTTGGAGGGCAAAACCTCAGGAAAAAGCCTCCTGTCCTCCTGCTTGGATTTGCACAGTACACCTTGTTCCTTCAGTCTGAACTTCAGACAAGTTATATGTGGTCTACGCCTGAGGCAGGGTGAAGAGCATGTGTGGAGCAGGTCATTTCTCAATCACAAATGCTGGGCATCTTTCAAGCGCTCCAAGTTTGACAGAGAAGTGACTTTATATGTGCTGAGTGTACGCACTTAGGAAGTTGAGAAATCCTGGACAAGTGAGCAAACACTGGATAAAATTTTGACAAAGAAAACTGGAACCACTTGCTGTGTTTGGGTCTGAGCTGACTGAATTCATTTTAGGTTAGATATATCTGCTTGTATGGCTCTCTTGCTTCTGACTTACAATGTAGGCAGTCCTCTTTTTCACACTGTCAGTCATAGCAGACTTTACATTTAAGTTCTCTTTCTGACAAATCAGTAAACATAAAAAATACTCGTAATAGATCAGACTGCATTTAGTCTCCCTAGACTTTACCCTGATAGTAATTACTCAGTCTTAGCTTTATTAAGGAGTAGACCTTTTTTCCAGGTGCCCAGCATAAAGCTCATCTCTTCGAGTGTTGACAAACTGATCTTCTTTACCAATAATATGCTTCATACTGCCATCTACTGACATCACGTTTTGTCATTGCAGCAGGGGACCAAATCGTGGCTTGCCTCTGTGGTAAAAACATGCTGTCCAAACTGCTTTGTTATAATTAAACCTCTGCAGAATTGCCATTGTAATACTTGGATATGGATACTGTTCTTCAGGATTTAAGCTAATCTAAAAGTAGTACTTTATGTCCATTACAAAGAGTTTACATTACAAAAAAAAAAGGCACTCTAAATCCTGAAGCTGTGTTTGTGTAGAATTACTTCAGTCAATACTTTGGTCAGGGTTCATCCATCCAGGGAATTGCAGATGAAGTATACTCTGATCTCAAATCACTCCTGTGGCAATGCCTTTTGATCCTTGGTGATCTGTAAGGAAAACATCCCACTCATTCCTCATGCATCACTGGATTTAGCAATGTCTATGTGAACCTCTTCTGTGTGTGACTTTCAAGATGTTTTCTTCCTACATTAGTAGACTTCCCCTTTTTCTGTCCACCCTTTATTCTTGTTCAAGTTTTCTGTGGATTTCTGAGAACCAGATTTGGACTGAAAAGAAGTTTTCTTAAGGTATATTGTGTAGTGATTGCCATCTTTAAGTTCAGCAGTGCATTACTAGATCCCAGAATATTTGGGAAAATTGAAGCTTGCATGGAAAACAATTGACCTCCTCTGATTTTCTTTTTTTAATCAGTCTGAATGTCATGGTGACAATTCTTCTTTTGGAATTTCCTCCTGGGCGGGGGGGAGGGCATTCCATGAGAAGTGGGAGCCACCACCTTGTAGGTAGCTATGTGAATCATTCAAGGACTTCCAAAATACGGTCTCATGATTCATGACATGACATGGGAGAGTGAGAGACTAATCCTAGTGGCCACTCTGACTGCAGTCATGACAGGACTGTTAGGAGAAGAATATTAGACGGACAAGATGGTAATTCAGGGGTAGACTGAATTTCCCACTAGAGAAGGGAATTTTCTGTCATCTTTGAGGGATCTCATCTCTTTTTAATTTCTTCATGTTACCAGCTGTTAAAGACATGGAGAACTGCAAGTGTTTTTTGGATGATGATACCAGTACATTTAATTATATAATTTCCATCTGTTGACTGGAAAGCTGATGGAGAAGATCTGAAGGAAGAACATGAAAATATCTTCTTTTTTTTTTTCTTGTTGAAGGATCCAACAGTCTAATTTATGGAATTGGATGTCTAATGTACAGAATTATCTTTTTATTGGTCTTCAGATGATGTAGAAACATGTCTGTGTGCACATGCAATGTTACTTAAATCACATTTATGAGCTGGTGTTTTGAAGAACAGTTCCCTAGCACAGGGACATATAGTGAAATTATTTACTGTCCCACCCAATTCCTAGAAAAAGATTGAATTTAGGAAGAAGCAGAAATGTTGCCTGAAGAGTTTCAGATCCTGTCTGCTTTGGACACAGCCATGAGACAGATGTGACATTTAACCAAGTAAGATAAAAAGCAGCGCACTATACTCACTCTGGATGTTTCAGGAAGCTGTCTGCTATTATGCGCTTCTAGTTTCTTAAAAAGAAATATACCCAGATACTCTTCTTAAATAATCCCTTAACGTAAAAATTGTCTCCAGCAGTGGTCGAAAGTGGAACAGCTTAGGGAAGACTGTAAGGTCATGCCAAGAATACAGTTATTTTTCTGTACACTTGGTCAGCTTCCTGCTGGTTTTGGCAATACAACTTGACATATTTTTGTGTTTAACAACTGCTGATGAATTTTTCTTTTGTGAGTTTAATTGAGTTTGAACCCACACAGAATTTCAGCATGCACAAATACTTGTTGGTAATTAATACCATAGCTCATCTATATGATGGGTGGAAAAAAGTCTAGGGTTTTTGTTTTAATTTTTTCATTCATTAGTGTATTGTTAGGTCTCCTACTTCGTGTATGAAGGAGAGAATGTAGCTATCTATAGCCTTTTCTGTCTCAGTCCTTTTGATTTTAGTACATGTCTGCTCGCTCCCTGTTCAGTTAATCTCCTTCACAATGAAGACTCCTTATGGATTTAGCTGTTCTTTATATGGAAACCATTCCCTATTTCTTATCTTTCTTGTTACCTCCTTGTGCATCTCTTATTTCTACTGTCTTTCTTTTAGATTGAGGAGATTCAGAGTGGCACCTGGTTTTATATGAATACTTCTTGGTTTTCTGGGCTGTTGCAGTGGTATCTTCTGTTTGTTCTGCATCCCTTTCCAAATTCTGAACATTGTTGTGGTTTTTGTTTGGGATTTTTTTGTTATTTCTGAACTGATGTACCTCTGTAGAAATGTTTACTACAGATTTAAGAACTTCTTTCCTGGCCAGTAATACCTTGTTCGAAGCCAGAATCCCTAAGAGAGAAATTTTATTTTTTTCCCCTTCCTTCACCTTTTCTGTACATTTATCTATATTGAATTTCATTTGTGTGTTGTTTTTTTTGTTTTCCTCATCCAGTCACTAACTCTTGTGAAACTGTACTGCGGTTCTTTGCCTTGAGTTCTGGTTTTCATCTTTTTTTAGTAGCATAGTGGTAACAGAATTTGTTATCATGCTGTTAGCCCCTCTTCTTCTAATTCTCATTATTTAGCCTTAATAATTGTGACGTTTCTTTTAAATGCGAAGTTAAGAAGTTAAGGACTGTGTCTCAATACTGTGAAGAAATCAAAGGGGAAGCTAAGTGATCTCAGGAGAGATACTTAAGTAGCTGTAGTGTTTGTGTAAATGAGAGAACTAAAAGAACTAATTAAAGTAAGCTGGAGCAATGTATAAACTACTCACACAGACCTGTTTAATACAGTTTAATCCAAACCTGCAGGACTTTCTGTTGAGTTTTATGATTAATACAATAAGAAATAAGTATCTTGCTGATGGAAGTTACCGTAGAAACAGCTATTCTAAATGAAGGAATTAAATCTTGCAAAACAGTTGACTGAGAAATTCTACTAGCCAATGGGTTTAATTATCCATTCCCTACCCTGTGCATCGCATTTTAATTTTATTTACAGGAGATAACACTAATACTGTCAAAGGGACTAAATCTCTCTTCCTCTATTATAGTGAATGTTTTCTTAATATGTAATAAAACGTGCAGTGTAGCAGGATTTTCTGTTGTACTTCATTTTTCTTAAGGCCACTCTTCTTGCAAAAACGTGAATGTTCACAATCATGTCACACATACGCTGGTAATTTCAGCTGTGTTCTCATTTTCCCTTTATGTAGCGTTTATAACCTTTGACGATTCATTTTGGATGTAAATGACTAGTTCAAGAGTATAAAAAGAAAAATCTATTTAATGTTCCAAATTTGAATGACTGTTTGGTGTGAGTGGAGGCGATATACTTTGAGTTAAAAAATAATCTAGTCAATCCTTTTACGACATACTGTCATAACAGAGAACTGGGAATAAGAGTGTTAGGTTGGTGATTTTCATTTTGTTCAAGTTGAAAACTGTAAACCACTGTTTTGAGACTGGACTGACTTTTTTTATGGCGTATTTCTTGTGAAAGTGCTTTTGATTATATATTATTTATTTTTAAGAACAGCTTTGTATACTGCAGCTTTGCCATTTGTGTGGTATTCCAGAAAAATCTAACTCTCCTGGAGAACAGATGGACCAATAAACTCTTCACCAAACATCCCTACTTATTTTAGAATCTATTTCTGGTACGGTGCAATCAACAGCAACGAAAAGTTAAAAATAGCATTACTTTATTTTAGACTGCCATAATGCTTTTCTGCCTCCTGACGGCATGCTTTATATTGTTACATGCTTGTGTGACCTGTCTACTACTTGGAGGTGTGCTGCTTTTTTTTTTCCCACTCCCTGTTTTGTTGTGGACTGCTTTAACAAAGCTGAGCATAAAATTTCCTTGATGCAAAACTCAAGAGATTAAACTAAGACTGCTTGGCTTCCACCGCCTTTGGAGCCAGGGGGATATTGTTCTTTCTTCACTATGTCATGTTACAAGAGGTTTTGAGATACCGTTGTTTCACGCTTTAAAAATTTCAGAGGTCTTTTAGGAGGGTTAAGCACTACTCTTTAAGTGACGAAGTTTAAAATTTGAAGAAATAATCTGGACCAAAGTCTTTTTAAAATAACAATGTTTTCTGTAAGTGTTAATAAACAATTAGAATCACAATTGAAATGAAGTGCTTACACAGTTGGCGATGTTAGAGTAATTTCACCTGTCTTTACACTTTGCAGATGCATACTTTATTGAAATTCCACTACTTTGTTTTGGAAAGCACTAAGCTGACTTTATTGGTGTGATTTTACAGTTAAGCTTTTAAATATTATTACTTTTTATAAAGGTCTCTATAAAAGCCAGTCAAATGAATTTTTACGTACTGCACTGGTAGCATATTAAAGCAAATATATAGATTAAAGCAGTTTATAACAAGAAGTACACTGGAAATGTAAACATATATTAAGCAAGGAAAAGATGTGGTTAGTTACACACACCAAACAACCAGAAGATCAGAGAGAGTCAGCCATACTTACTGAACAGTCAGATGGCACAGCAAAATAGTAAGATCAATGTCATTCTGCCAAAAGCAAGCAGATCGCCAACTGAACTGTGTAAAAGACTCATCTCTCTTCTGCTGTTGCTAAATCTGTAAGATAATTTTTCACTGTAGCTAAAAATCTTGAGAAACTTGTTTTTGGGGGCAGTTAATAGCATCTGTGTGATTCAGTATGCAGGTAGCTACCTGTAGGGTGTTCAGGCATGTTTAGGCACCAACTTCATGTTTATTTCAGTTGGAGTTGGCCATTATTTGTTTCTTTAAGATCCTGCTTGGTGCCTTTTTGTCTTACAACCATCCATGGCTTTTAAAATCTAGCTCCGAAGTTAGCTGGTGATGTAAGTCCTGTGTTCAGAAGTGAGTAAAAACTATTAAATTCAACTGAGGGTTTATGAGATTTAGTATTTTAAATGCCTGAGTGTTTTTTTTTAAAAAAGGACTTCAACTTTTTTGGAAAGTTTTATATGAAAGCCTTAATTTTGTCACTTACTCCTGGAGCTTTCTTTCACAGTCAGCTTCTCAAGCAATTTCTGTTAAATGAGGAAAGCTTTTCCAACTGTTTTTGAGAATGGCAATAGAAATACATATTTATTAAGATTTTTAGTTACGGATAGAATTACTTAATGTTGCGTTCATATGGTTGTGTGTCTGCATATGTGCACATAATCTCAAAATATAATTTTTATGCATGTAGCTTCTGTCAGCATGCTAGAGAACATAGTTCATGAGCAAAATACCCTCACTGACACACTGCTCTTCCTGGCTTTCTTTGTTTTGAAACAATTCTTGGAGCATCTGTCATTGTTTCACACAATTTCCTGTAAAGCTGCCTGTGGCAGTTGCACTCATTCTTTATTACCCAAGGGCTTTGCTAGCTATAAAATAATGTATCTGACTACCTAATAGCCTAATATTCAGCCTTCCCTGGAGAAGTGGGAGTGGAAAGCTGTTTTTACTTTCTTTTTAGCTGACCATGCAAACCTGACCATATCTGAGAAGCTTTTATCTTGTATTGTCAATGAAGTAGAAGGGATTTCCTATGATAATGGCTTTTCTAGCTACTAGATGGCCCCTTCTATGTACCAGAGAATGGCACTGATCAAATTATATTCAAGTTCTGCCTTAATACAGATGACACATCTGTATGTGATTATCTTTTTACCAACCCCTTGGTTTTTGGCTTTGTTTGTTTATTAGTTTAGAGGCCCCTTATACTGAAATAAACTGTAAAAATGGTGCAAAATATGATGCTTGCAGATGCCTACACTCTGCTTGTGGGACCATTACGGCATATGCACACACGTTACATATTCTGTACGTATCTATAGATAGATATGTGTTGCAGCCGTTCTTTTTAACTAGACTTTTTGGTAAGGAAAATAATTTTCAAATATTTTTAGTGAAAAACTGAAAGGCATATACAGAGTTGCTCTTCTGTTTTGTGGTTGAATGAAGAAATGGGTTTTTCTCTAGAAATTTTTCTATAAAAACCTAAATAACAGCAGTTAGAATTAATTTAAATTTCCTAAGCCAAATGGTATTGCGTAAAGATCAAGATGTGATAAACACGTCATTATTAGTTAATTTTGCATGTGAACAGTTCCATTAAGATTACTTATAAAACCTTATAAAGGTATATTTGAAGAATTAAATTATGCTTATATGTGTTGGTGCTGGAAGACCCCAACCATGAACCTGCTGTACTAGTATGCCCTATAACGTGATGTTATTAAAAACCAACCAAACAAAACCCAAACACAACAAAAAACCTGTCCTAAAAATTAAAAATCATAGAGCAAAGGAATGCTTAACCACTCTTTAGTTATTTTTCTTTCAAATGAGTTACTTGGAAATAAAAAAAATGTTAATATAGGTTTGACTTACCATGCGGTAGGCCTCATGAGTAATGAAAAGTGAAATAAACTAATGAGAGTAATGGGCAGGAAACACAGTTTTGTGGGTGAATTTCTCACAGTGAGCATAAACTCAATATACATCTGTATTGTAGAAGGCAAAAGTGCAGTGTGTTCTGAACTGGGGTAAATGATGAGATGAGAAATGCATTTTGAATGTTTCAGTTACAACAGCATGTAAAAAGTATTGTATATGATGCATGCTGGTTTTAATAGTACTCCGACTCCTTCATCTGCAGTTTGATTACTTCAAGTTCTTATTTAAAAAACACTTGAGCCGCACATAATATCAGAATATCACATTCCATTGAAGCCATTGTAACCACATGATTGTTTAAAGCTATGTCCTTACTTCCTTGTCTGGCTGAATTAGGATACAGCCTTCATTTGTACATTCCAAACTCATGAGTGGCTTCAAAGAGATTCTTTTCCCAGCCAAACAGCCTGCCAGTGATACTTCAGCTTTCTGATCTGAATGGGGAATCGAAATCTCCATTTTAAATTGAGTAACTTTTTTGGACTAAAGTAGGCATTAGCTATCTTTGGAATATAAGATTGTGTGATGCGCTGTAAAGGCTTAAGCTGGCGTATAAGCTGCCTAATTCACTTCTGGACTTTCCGCTTGCAAAGCAGCTCAGCAATCCTGAACGTGTATTAATAAAACCCCTCTATATGTACAGACACATATAAAAACAGGAATTGTGTATTTGTGTTACATATTGATGTTATACTATCTTATGCTAGATACTTACTTTTCACATGTTTTTGTGATTAATTCATCAATCGTATACCAGTCATGCACCTATACAATCTTAAAATTTTCCCAATGTGACATTAGGTTCCAAAGTACACCGTATGTTTGGCTGTATTTACTCACAGGGTGAAGGGAGTTAGCATCTTCCTCCCTCCTCCCTATATGACCTTTAGATTTTGTACAGGTGATTATTTGAGATTGGTAATATATGGGTGTATGTATATCTTTGTATGTGTGTTTAGAAATATCATGATCTCCTCATCACTGTTGTGTTACTTCTTTCTTTCTAATCAAAATTTGATTTCGTGGGATTGTTGTGTTGGCAGAACGCACACAATATAGCTTGCATTTCAAGAAGCACTTCAAAAATGGAGTCATGTTTTTAGGAGCTTAGAGATGTGAATTTTGTGGCCAGGTAACTTATAATTTAAGTCAATATTTAGATTTTTCTTGTTTGCCCCTTGCTCTGACCTAGTCTTTGTAGTAGATAGTAGCATTTTAAGAATCTTAACAAAAATATTTTTTAAAAAATTTTACCTTTCAACAGTAGCACTATGAAAACATTTGCTAATGGTTGAAAAATGTTAGCTGAGTGGTTCCACCCAGGTCATTTTAATATTGGGAGAGTGTTTGTTGTTGAAAGGAAGAAAGGAATGCAGGTAGTCTGATTCTCTTCCAAGGAAATAAATTATTCTAATGCAGAGTTCGTATTTTATATCTGCATCTTCAAAAGCAGGTATACTATAGTAGTATTTTATCATTTGTCAAAATCCCATTGTGCTAGGCTAATCAATTAAAACACAGCAACCACCTTACCAACAAAGTCTAAAATGACACAAGAGGAAACAGCTGAAGCGATGCAAGAAAACTGGGACACAGGGATTGACCTCTGTGATAGATGGCAATTTGACCACCTCTAAGCAGCAGCATAACACGTGCTAGGATCATCTGTGTAATAATTTGCCCATAGGTGTTAAGCTGCAAACTGAAAGACTGATATAGGCAGGCAAAATTAGCATGGACTTTGTTCTCTTCTCTTACTTTGTAGTACATTCTCTAGCCTTTACTAGCTCACTCTCAATACGTTCAGTAGCTCACCCTGTGTCGAAGCCAACACTGTGAAATACTGCCATACTCAATAGCTGGAGTTGGTTGGTTCCGTTAGTGTTGGAAAGATCTAGTGCTGGATTCTGGCAAGGTGTATTTGTTGCTAGAGTTATTTACCCCCTCTGTCAAGAGGAGCTTGCTGTAGAAAACTCGCCTGAAAGAAGATAGCAGACACAGTTCTGTTCCACCGCAGGGAACAGAAACGTTCCTCTGGAGAGGGGTGGCAGGCTTTGCAACCCACCCGAGTTCTTTGAGTTAGAAATGGTACGTCTCGCAGGAAGTTGTAGTGTAGTCATCTTGGATTGCAGGAATTAGTGAAGTTTATACTCTCTTGTCAAGTGCCAAATCCCAGGAATTCAACTTTTTTTTTAATGTATGTCTGTTTTTACTTAAATGTTTCCTTTATTCTGCTGAGAATCTACTTAAAATACTGAGTTTGAAGGTGAACACTAACAAGAGTGTTACTCATTCCTCAGGTTTGTACCATTTTTTACTGTTGATTTAAAGAAGAAAGTTAATTACCCTGCCCTGAGGTACAGGTTGGGAATGCATGAAGGGTAATCCTAAATCCTTTTCTGACCGCTCCTAACGCTTTTATGTTGTTATCCTTTTTTAACCCAGACCACTTAATTCCAGATGAGAAGGGTTGGCTCTTACTTGTGTGTTACAGATAGATAATACAAAGGTGTAGTACAAAGTTGTCTTAAATAGGCTAACAGAACTAAATGTAACCCTTTTTTTTCATCCTGCCCTCTGGAAGAAAAGGGTCAAATTATGTTAGTGTTTAAACCAAGCTAATACTACTGCAGAGTAGTAACTCTTTCTAGGAGTCTAGAACTCCTACACAGGCTTATGGCTTATATGTGCCTCCATGGTGCCAAATTTGGTTTCTTCAGCTGAATGGTTGCAGTCTCTGCTTCTAGAAGGAAAGAAATCATACAGAAATATGTTTCTTCAAGTGACCTAAATAATTCTTCTTATTCCTAAACTCAGCTATGTGTTACTCTTTGCACATGCAACATTAATAGGATCAGATAATATTGAAGACTTGTGGTTTTTTCATAATTATCTGTTTAACCTTGTGATTGAGGGTAATGTATCTTCTCCATCTGTTACTAATTCAGCTGAAGTAAAACTAGTTTGTCTGTTGGAGGTAGTTGGCTTGAGTGCTGATGAATAACTGTGAGAAGCCATGAATAATGTAATTAACTGACTTTGTATGATTTTTGAAGGTAAAAATAGTTATTGATGCAGGCCACCAGTATGAATTCCAGGTCAAAAAATTTCAAAGCTATGGTAATTCTGATAGATGTTTTGCAATCATTGTGTGAAGGAATTTTGTAGATGCTGTTTCAACTTCCATGTTCGGAAACTCATCACCGCACTTCACACTAATGAGCAGACTGGGGAAAGAAGCCAGGAAATTAATGGACCATAGAAACTAAATTACCCTTTCAACCCTGAAGGAAGCCTTCCCTCATCCTCAACTCATGAACTGATCCTAACGCAAGGAAAACAGAACCTGCTAAAGCCATTTGACGGCAGTGTCTTGCCTTGGTATTAAATCTGCGTAGTTTTGACAAAACCAGACTGTGCCTTGTTTCTAAATAATTTTCCTAGATTTAGATTTCTTTCGAACTTCCACATGTAATATAATTTGGCATCTAAATAGTTTTCCTAGATTTAGATTTCTTTCGAACTTCCACATGTAATAAAATTTGGCATCTATCTGAAGTGATTTATTTATTTATTTTTCCTCTCTCCTTTGAATTCCCACGGCTGCTGGAAAATTAAAATTCTTTCTGGTTTATGAAGGGAGGTTTAGAAATGGAAATTCTAGGGCTAGCTTGGATCCGTATTGCACTACTTACGGTCGGCCTTTGTTATGTTGTAGAAGAACAAATTGTGAGGAAAAACATAGTTAACTACAAAGTTCCCGTGAGACACATGTTTTTAGGTACTTTAAGAGTCTTGGTATTGTTTGCTTAAGAAAAAATAAAGCCGTACGGAATCCAGTCTGTAATTAGTTTCGTATGGTTTAATTCTTTGGCAACAATTGTAGTGTGTATACTGTACCCAACCCGGGCTGTATACTAGTTCATGTGTAGGCATCAGTAGTTAGCTACAATACTAGCTGTTACTTGCAGCAAGGCACTGTTGTTATAGTCATTGCCAATTTTCCCAGTACTGGTCACTTCTTTAAACCATTATATGTCTTATAGCAGTAATTTTGTACTGCAAAAAGATGTTACCCTCCTCCCGACACCCAGACAGACACAGTATTTTAGAGCCAGTTATGTGTTTGTTTTTTCACTTAGGTGACCTTATTCTTACAGTTCACATGTACTCTGTACGATCATTATACGTATACTTTTACAGACAAGTTTTTTAAGATTAATATGGATGACTTTTTTCAGCTGTCACTATGAATGTGTAATGAAAAAGATGGAATTTCAATACGTGTACCTCACCATTCTCACCTCTAAATGTTGACTGTAGTGACTCAACAACTAGGACTGCTGAAAAATATTTCTCTACTTAGAGTTTGTGAAGAAATTAATGTCTAATGCTCGTATAGCTTAAATTTGCAAGAATTATTGTATTCGGACGGTTTAAAGCAGTTCTCGAGAAATTGTACTAGAAAAAGATAATTGTTTGGTCATACAGATTCATCTCCAGTAGGGCTTTTGCCAGCATAGTTATACCTATACCTGAGGAGTGGGAAGTGTTGGTTATGTTTCATCAGGATTTTTACACCCCAAAATAATCTCTTAAGTGTTCCATGCTCTTTTTAGCTTAAGATAAGTAATCATATTTGTTCTCTTGTTGTGTGTTTTTTGGGTTTTTTTTGTTTTGGTTTGGTTTTGGTTTTTTTCCCCAAGAAGAAACCAGTGAAATGGCTCAGCAGAACTGACTAGATAATCTTGAACGAGATGAGCTGTTTCTAATTCTCTTAACTCTTTTTGAGATATCCTTGGGAGTACCAGAAAGAACAGCTTCCCTTTTAAGCTTGGTGGAGGACGAGTTGTGTGATTGAAATAAGAAGAATATCATATTCCATCACTATATACTAAAACGTCCTTGTAGAAGGATATGTGCAACATTTAGTTGGTGGTTGCTAGCCATTACACAGCTGCCAACCTCTCAAACGCATGCCGTATTTCTGCTGGGATAAAAGAGCAGTAGATTCATGCAGGATTTTTGATACAGGTCTCACTTTGAAACTACTTGTGTGACAAAAATAACTTTCACATATACATATGTAAATGTTTTTCACAAACATATCATTTCATTTTTATCATTGAAATGTTTCTTCCCCTAAGGAGATACTTGTTGAAAGTTATATTTATATAAAACACAAATGTGTAGCTTTTCACATAATGTTAGAAATTTCTGTATAATGCATACACACTGACAGAAACAAATTGTCTCATTACTGATACTCATGGCAAGTTGCTGGCTGTCTAAACATAAAATGTTCACAACTTCTGTCACTTATGTATTATTGGCCAGTGTAACAAGAAACCTAACACTTTGAACATTGATTTTACACTTAATTTTTACGCAAGGGCTATGTGAAATTCTGTATTCTGGAGAAGCTGTTATTTTTTTCTATGAAAGCCTGTCTTAACTAGCAGTGTCTTAAAGAGGGAAAAATAGTCTACAGAATGCATAAGAAGTGTAGGGATTTTGGCCCTTACAGGCCATTGAAGTACCAAGGAATTATGAAATCACTCATGCTTCTCATTAATTTAGCTGGGGGTTTTTTGTGTTGGGCAAGGGGGCTATTTTTTTCTTTTTGGAGTTTGAGTGATTCCCATCAAATTGTGCTGCTGATGGTTGGAGCAGAATAACACTTAATAATTTAGAACTGCTGGACTACTGCTTCTAGAGGTTTGGGCTTTGGTCAGGAGGTAAGACATGGTGTATGATATTTTGCTTCCTCAAGATCATAAATGTTCTGCTCCTTGGTTTCTTTTTTCTTCATTTGAATCCTCAATGGGCTTTATGAAGTCGCTTAATAAACTTAAATTCATTGAGAAATGTAGGTGTAGCTGGGTTAAGTTGCATACTTAAGTCTAAGTGATTGGGTTGGGCCAAAAGTTACAATGGTGAGATGAGAATATAAACCAATTTCCTTTCCCTGCTGCAGTCTTTTAATTGTGTTGTCATCCAGCGGGCCCTTCAAGGCTCTCTTATTTCTCTCATTAAAGTGCCAATCCTCTGTTTTTGCAGAAATTCTTTTAATTCATTCATTCATATATTCAGTATTTTCTCTTTCATGGGTGGAAATTTGATTCTCATGGAATCCTGCTCTAATTAAAAGTGAATGCTCAGAGTCATTACATTGGTGCAATGCACAGCTCCAACTAACTGCAGTGAAGTACTGTGCATGCAGGCAAAGAGTTGATTTGCCTTTTCTTCACTGAGTGGGTCTGAGATGTCACAGCGTTTGTCATTTTTGAGTTGTGTAGCAGTATAGTACTAGCAAATACAGTTTTGTTATGAATACCAATAAATACTGACCTTAAATTAATCTCAACTGAATAAAATTCCAGAGATTTGCTTGATTTTAACAAGTGCTGATGAGGAAATGGATTTTTTTTTTTTTTTTTTAAATTTTTGGGGAAAAAATTAAGTCTCCCTTAAGTACTAAAAGCACAGGCACCTGAGAAGAGACATACTTGTCTGGTCAGCTCGTCAGTTTTGGCAGCTAATACTGCAGTGGGAATGAAGTTGAAGCAAAATCTTGTGAAGTTGTTTATTGCTTGTCGGCATTCCTTTCTGCAGTGTTTGCCATATCTTAGAAATTCCTGCACTGGTGTCATTATTTTTGCCTTTATGCAGTTAGACTAAATGAATGTAACAGTATGGATGTATCTAAAGCATGATTCCCTACATCTGCTTTTCCATTTTGTTCTTGAAACAGACTGACTATAAGAAGAAACAAGAAAACATTTTCTTCAGTTTGGATATTTTGCTTAATCACTTACTGTAGTGTCTTAGCTTAATGAGCAATTTTACAGCCTTGTATTTGTTTTACCTTTTTCAGTCCTAAGTTGTAGCAGTTGTGTTGAACGGTAGAAAAATGGCATAGGCTGCTTCTTTCTTTTTTCTCTCTCTGGAACAGGATATATTGTTTATTAGAAGACATTTCTTAAGGCAGTTGTTCAGGTGCTTTCTTTAAACTGATTGGCCTCTAGCTTTTCTTAATCTGCAATAGTAGTATTTTTCCTTATGTTTCCATTCTGTGGATTTACTACAGCGTATTGGAAGTCAGAAAGCACTAATAGTTGCAAGTGGCAGTTCTCTGCTCTGTTTAGGTATGTGAGGAGTATTTTTACTGCTAAATACTGATTCAAAAACTTTTATTTAAACTAATGATGGGCTTACTTCGGGGTACAATGTTATTTTTAGAGCAGTTTTCCTTTCCTTTACTCCAGTGTTGTTTAAGTACAGAAAGGTAATTTCTTCAGTGACATAAGAGGTACTGCAATGGGATTTCTTCTCCTCTGTCAAAGAGAAAGGTACTGATCTGGCATCTGTTGTTTTGTATAACTCTGCGTGCTCACACTGCTACTTTACTGACACAACAGAGACTTGGGGAAGGTGGAGGTGGGGTTTTGCCTCATCCACCAGAGAGGGGTTACACCCCACAACCAACCAGGTTTGCCAGCCCTTGGTTCAGTAAGAGGGAGGAGCTTGGAGTCATGGGGGGAAGAAGGGAGGGAGACTAGAAAAGTCCATTCATTTTCTATGAAGAGGAGTGAAGGTCCAATCTGAGATGAAGCAGCATTCAGAGTTTATTTTTCCCTATTTGGTAACCGGTGTTATTGCTGTGTGGAGTAGGGAAAGAGCATAGGAAGATGATCTTCACGAAGAGTAATTGTATGTGATTCAGACAGCGGGAAGAGTCTGCTGTGTTATGAAATGAAAATGTAATAACGATATTTTGAATTTCAATCCAGAGATTAAAGGTATTTGAAGATATTTAAGCCTGATAGTGTCAATTTATGCTCTGCTTTTGTGTATATATATGTTTTTTAAAAAAGGATTAATTTAAGAAAACTAGGATTGTGGGGCCTCTGCTAAGTCCAACTTGTGCTCCATGTTTGACCGTGCAAGTGAATGATTAGGTCTCTTTATAGTCTTTTTTTCTGTACAAGGGAATTCTGTATTTCTCACATGCACAGAGAAATGTTAAGAAACATAGAATCTGTTGGGTTTGTTCTGACAAGGTTAACAATAAAGATGACAAGTGGGAAGAGAGGTTTGGGGCTTCAAGCAGTAACACTCTACTAAGGTCTGCCAGACTAGCCTTGGAGTCAAGGTCTCAAAAAAAAAAACAAACCCCAAAACAACCTAACCCACTCCCCTCTCCAAAAATACCCAAGAAAACCCCCAAAAAACCAAACACAACCCCGCAAAACTACCCACTATCCACTATACTCCACTTCCCAACATAAGTAGCTTGATTTTCTCCCTCACTAAAAAAGAAGGAAGAAGTATATTTTACAAGTTGAATATTTTCCTTTCTTCTGTGTCTCCTTGACTTGGTAGCCTGTTTTACAGTTCATACTTCCTGCCTGCCCAAAAAAGTCAAATCCATTCAGAATTTTGTTCTCAGCTGGACTACTAAGAGAATCTTCTCTTTCTGATCAACTCCTGAAAAAAAAAAAAAAAAAAACAAACTCAAAAAAACAGTGCTAAGAAAATACTCTTTCCTTTGAGAGTGATGTTTGTAATGCTTTTAAGCGTTCTTGTTGTATTTTGGCCATTTTGAAGTTTGCTGTTCTGTTAAATCTGCTGTTTCTTCCCAATAATTATTTTTGAAGGAAAATAAAGCCACATCTTTATGAAGTAAATCCTATTATTATTAATGTATTGGTAAAACTAAAACATCAAAAACGAGGAGTCCTTTAATTGTCTATTAATGGTGTGCAGAAGACAAATGCCTGTAGCCTGATTCTCAAAAACACCTTGCATAAGGATTTCCAAAAATTTTAGCCACTGTCCCAGTTTGTAAATCTGACAGTAACTCCTTGAATCTGACTCAGAATCACTTGTAGAAGATAATGACACTCTTGAAATTTTTTTCAGGTCATCCTTAATACATTTCCTTTGTGTGTCAATCGTAAAATGACATGCTTTAAAATTAAAGCACATATATAGATTCTTTATTTAATATCTGAGTCACTTCATGAGAAGACAAAAGACTGTAGACAGCTAGAGTTTGCTGAATGTTTTCTACTTGCTGGTTACATCTCTGGACTCAATGTTCCTCAGAGTTATGTACCTATGTACTCAGTATATTCTTGTGTACTTTTCACTTGCCATGAAAAAATGAAAAAAGAGAAGAATTTATTTATCAAGAAATTCTAACTCAAAGCCTTTTCTACACATGGAGGATTTTAGATTTTCCCAAAATTGCACTGCATTTCACCCCCGTGAGGTCTTATCGCTGGTACTGCTTTCCAGGCTTTGGATTTTCTCAAAGAACAGTAGACACCCTGCCTAAAAATAAAGCCCCATCCATCTGCACCCATTTTGTTTGCTCTTCATCTAGCGTAGGATGTGATCGCAAATACTAGCACATTCTCTGAAATTCAGTTGTGCTTACTGGGAGGTACATGTAAGCCCCTGGTAACAAAACAAAAGCACTCGGAGGGAGTAAAGGGCCTTTGTTTTTACCCTGATGAAATAAGACTTTTTCTCATTCTCTCTCTCACTTAAGTCTATAGTTGTTTGGGTTGTGATACACTCCATTTGCAGTTAGTGTTTGTGTAGAGTGACACTGAGACCCTAGCGGTTGCTATGGTAACAGGGTTTAAGTAGTAGAGATGCAGGTGTGATGTCACTAGGGCAGCACTGCCTCTGTTCCCCTTCAAGTTGAGAATAGAGTGAATTTACAGATATTTTTAAACAACGCTGTGTGACTCCATTCTGTACCAATTTTGTGCAAACAATTGCCTCTTACATTTTAGACTTAAATTCTGAAATAAAATGCAAGCGTGGATGTAACCTTTTTGCCATTCTATTGATAAGGACATTTCCATAGGCTAGTTCTGTCATTTCCATGACAGTAAGGTCAGAAAAGTTTTTAAGACAGAATAAAGGAACTCAGTAGTACCTTTTTGTGCAATGTATCTATTGCAGTCTAGGGAAAAAAAAAAAAAAAAAGGTATCTCTGATTCTCAAGACCTTCTGTAACACCTGAAAACAGTCTCATTTTACAGTGGCTTTTTTTAATAGGTCACTAAGCATCAACAAAGAAGGCTTGTGTTTTTCCAATAGTTAAATTGGGTGGGTAGCCTGCCTATTGAGGAAATCATATGCCCTAAAGGAGAAAGCGAAATAATTTGCATGTTCCCTACTCCTTTCATTCATTTGCAATCTTAGTATTGCCAACCTATTCCGCACCCAAGACAACACATTATAACCTTTGCTCTGGCTTTCCTCTTTGCTCTTCTGCTCACGTGTATTTACGTGTCCTTTTTTCTAGAGCAGTTGAATGTATCTCATGCAGTAGTTGATTGTGCTAAACAAAGGAGCTTGATAAAGGTCTATGGGCAGACAGCTATTTAAGTGCGTGATGGAAGCCTGACATCTCTGTGGGAACAGTGTTAAGATTATGCAGCCTATTGTACTCGCATCTTCAAAAACCTTCTCGTGTTTCCTGATACAAATCAGACTGGTGAACAATCCCACCATTTACCAGAATATTTTCAAAAGGAAGCGACTCCCCTCTTCGTAGGGCATGTAAACACAATATTGTGAAGACTCTGCCTGTCTTCAGATGTCAGGGGTGAAAAAAGAGCAGTTCAGTGTTACCGAGAAATTTCTATTTTCTGCTGTTAGCTTTCTTTCCTTTGGAGCAGAGGGATGCCAGGATAGAACATATGCTGCAAGTGCTGGGATGTGGTGGATCCAGACAGCTCAGGGTTGGTAGATGGCCCTAGAGAGCGGACTGAGTACTGGGTGAGGCTGCACAGTGCCTGAAATAATTGTCCACAGCACAGAGGGAAAGGTGTGCCAATACAGAGACCAAAGTTTATAGAGGCAACAGAGACTTGCTGATGTTGTGCGAGAATTTCCTGGTAGGGATGATCTTCAACCATGCCTTTCAGTGTCTTGGGTTATTTCCAATTGTCTGCTTTTCACAGCAGCACTTGCTCTTTTCCATGGTAATAAAGGTGCTGGGAAGACTCACAGGAGTGATTCCTGAACCATTCCAGGAATTCTGAACTACCAACAAAGAAAAATATTCTCGGGCTGCCTTGCTCATTCTGAGCTCCACTGAAATAGCAAGTCACAATAGTATGAAAGATAACGTGTTGGCCGTTGATTGAGGATGTACAACTAAACAAACAGCCTTGCATCAGACAAAGTTACGATAGGTTCTTTCAGAAGGGCAATGTGGATCAGTGGAAGTTGATTTCTTGGGGGTGAAGATTTTTTTGTCTGTCTACATACCTTCTAAATAAACTCTGTGTGTGCTTTATAGCTGATGAAGCATTGCTTAATATGACTTGCAAAAGTGAGAAGCTTAAGGAACGAGAGTAGAGGAAATAGATGTACAGCTACTTTTGGTTCCGTTTTATTAATTATGGTATGAGACATTTTCTATAGGCTAGACTGAAAAAACTTGGATCCTGAAGCTGCAGACTATACTGAGGGATATCAGTGTGATTTCAGTCTAACTCATTTCCCTTCTCCCACGTTTACTGGTAACACCTGTGTTTTCTCTGTTTCTGGATTCTTCAGGAATAGGACGGTAATGCTAATAGCTGTAGCACGGACTTGAGCATAAATGTTCAGAAATTTTGGCAGGCTGTCAAGTTACTGGGCGGGGGGAGGAGGAACCAGAATTGGGAAGTGGTTATTTATTTTTTCTTCACCCTATAATTCAGTCAAAATTTAACAGTATTTAATTGAAAGCATGAAGAGAATGTTTCTGGCCTTGAGGAAAACCCTGCCAAATGTCAGTGACCTGTTAGAAATAATGAAGTCTTAGGGGTTTTCAGAAAAGTTTTGTGAACATTGTACAATCTAAACACTTCAGAGGTATGTGTAAGTATGGCTACTTTACCTTATAATAGCTTGCACATACGGTTTATGGAGTTCAGCTTTTCCTTTCGTTTAGATCCCTTTTCAGTACTTTATCTGGTGAGGCTGGTTTGAAGATCAGAGCAGACTGCATCTTTTTTCCCTGCATGCTACTTACATGTGGGTTTGCATTGTCCGCTGAAGCCCAGAATTACACGTATGTAGATCTCTGCACACAGTGCCTACATACATGCAAGAGTAGTGTGCTTCCTGCATGGTAATTAATAGACGAAGCCAGCTCTTAGAGTAATTTCTTTAATTTTGTTTCCATTTTTGGACTGTAATCATTTTGAACATCGTTGTTTCTCACTTGCCAACAAACGTGTGCCATCACAATAGCTAGCATCACAGAACTAGCCTAAAGTTTCAACTATTTCATTTCTCTACGTGGGTGAGAATTCAGTGCAGAATTGATGGTTGCAGCACATTCCTGCCTAAGGAATTGTTTGAACTGGCAGAGATCCTGAGTCAGCAGTATAGATGGCAATATAGGCCAAGACGCAGGCACTGGGTTTTAAAGAGACTAAGCCTACTCAGGGTTTGCACAAAGTTCTCACGTGTTTCAGAATGGAGAAATCAGTAACTGTTTATCGCAACGGAAGATGGAGGATGAGTAAATGATACTGGTTTTCCTTTCTGTGGTGGTCATTTTGTTTCAGAGCGTCCCAGCGTGAATGGGTGCTGTTCGCAAGAAGCTTTCTGTTTGGTTAAGCGTACTCTGCAGCAGTATTTGTAGTTTTATTCTTGCAAAGGCACATAATTGGTATGCCAGGCATTTATATAAAATACTTCTCACCGCAGAAATGTTTCTGTGTGTGGTGGTGGGTTTTTTTTCGTTTTAGCAGCTGTTTCAGACAGAAACTTGTTCTTAATTCAAGGGAAAGACTAAGGAGGAAATAATTTATATTATAAGATTACTTGGTGGAACTGAAAACGGGAAATCTTGCATTTAGTATGATAGAAGAATTACTTTTCCTTCTCATGTGATGTTCTTGAATTGTGTTCTTGGAACATACTTTCTTCAGCTTTCAGATAATTTGTTTATCGTATGTTTATGTAAGTGTTTAAAATACAACAGATCTCGGACTGATGTACAGAAATAATGTTTTCCTTTAATTTCTATTCATTTGAGCTTCATGTGGTTTCAGGAGGTGTTGTTAACTACAGTTTATTAGAAATAATTTTTCTTTTTAAACTTCTTGCTTGATTGGGCAGCTTATAGCAAAGGTGAACGCCTTGACTCATTTTCACATTTACCTTTTTGTTTAAATAGAGAAATCCTATGTGCATTCTGATACCCTTCAATGTGTTATTTTGTGGGAAAGTAAAGTATACTATCCAGTTCTAACATCGGTGAGATTGTGAGTGGTTTTAAGAGGCAAAAAAAAAATATTTTTTTTTTTTTTCCCCTCCTAAGATTGTGTTGCTGGAGTTTACTGGTCTGGGATGATGTCAGGTACCTCTGTTACCTATCTGAGTAATGATATCCTTTGCTGACAGATCCAGCTCTCCCCATCTTTGATAACCAAATTATTTTCCAGTACCTCATAAAGAAATGAAGTTATGGTCTTTGTGAAGTGATACGAAGCGATACAGTGTAACTAAATTTCTTAAACTAGGTATGTGTGCTTGGCAAGAAGAAATGAAATCCTGATTACAGAAGCGTAATGCTAGAAGGCAGATGGTTAATACAGAACCCAAAATTTTGGGCTTTCAAGTCAAGAAATGAGAGGGTAAACAAGATGTTACCTTCACGAATTCATTCAGGCCAATTTAGCATTAACTTACATATACAAAAGACAGAAGAGCAGAAGACTAAGATGACGTAGAGACAAGCCTGTAGAACTATATTGAGAGAAGAGAGGAGCAGACTGGTCTGGACTAGAAACTAATGAAAATTAAAGTAATTATCTGGGACCTGCAATTGTAATTTTAAAAAAAGAAAAACGCTCAGGATATGATTGGGAGCTGGAGTACTAGAGAATAGAGCGTGAATATGGTTGACTGAATTGTGAGGCTTTACTTCTAATACTTCATATCCCTGCTAATGCAGTTCTTTCTCTATTACTAAACGTGATTTGTGTGCCACCTGTTTCAACTGCATTCACTCTCTAGGGACATCAAATGGGAGTCAGCATGTAGAAGCTAAATTATTTGGAGAGGATTCAGTGATTGACTTAAATGTAAAGGGATTAATTGGTCTCTAAACTAGTCAATTAAACTGTACTCTGAAAGTGGAAAGACCACAAATGCATGGCAATGAATAAATTAATGCGTTTTTCGTGGTTTTAGTATTTTCTACATGTTGCTTAATGTTGTTTTGGATCATAAAACTTATTCCATGAATTGTGATCATACTGTATAATGGACACATGTGAAATAATTTTGTGCAGCCATCCTCCTACAGGACAGCTGGTAGCAGGTTTACAGCATGAATTTAAATGTATATTAGTAGGTATTTACATCTTTTGCAGTCCTTTTTTACAGGCAATACAGAAAAGAATAACAAATTTTCTCTGAAACCATGCTGTAAAATGAATGGGGTTCAGGTCTCTCTCAAAAACTTGGGTCCATTCTGTGTACCTCATTAAACTTTGTGCTCTTCAGTAGAAGTGTGAAGGACATAATCTACTTAGTCCTTGGTACTTAGCAAGGTGTGCAGTACAAAGAAATGTAGAGAGATTTAGATGCTTTGCTTTGTGGTTTTGGTTTTTTGTGTGTTTGGGGTTTTTTTAGTTCAGTTGAGGTATAGTTGAGGTATTTTTCCTTCTAGGGGACAAAAAAGACATTCATTTTACAGTAGTGCTGTCGTCCTGCCAAATGTAAGAGTTTAGCTGTAAGTCCTAGGAACATTAAAGCTCTCTATGAAGATTCATATCTCTTCATGTTCTGTAACTTAAATACAGGGTTATAATCATAGGTTTATAATCATGTAAAGGTATAAGAAGATTTGTTTCAGGGGAGAAATGAACACAGAGGAGAATCCAGTCTTCTAGCAGTTGCAAATCCTGTTTCCAGCTGTCATTTTTAAATTGATCTAAGATGGTCAGAAGTTACCTAGCTTACATGTTCTAAGAGCATGGCTGCTTCTTCACTGGAGAGCTCCCAAAGCTGAAGTTTACCTGCCAGAAAAACTAGAAATTGGCTCATACTGGAAAATGGGTACATGGGTTTAATACCTGATGACTGGATTTTTTTAAGGCTGTGTGAATCTGTGCCATAAAACTCATGATACAATGTTTTTACTTCTACTTTTCCCTTGAGGTGCCCATGGTAAGCAGCTGTTTGAAAGCCCAGATCAAAACTGCATCAGTAGTTTTTAGATTTTGAGAGTAATACTCTTCCTCTTTTCTCTATGTTGAAGAAACTAAGTAACTGCATTTCTCCCTGTAGATGTGCTTGCTTTGTGAATGAAACTGATAAATGCAAGTTCATCGTCAGTGAACTTAATGACAACAAAGTATGGGCTTATGTCCCTTCTTTCCCTCCCAGTTTGCCATATTTTTTCAAGAATATCCTCTCTGAATGGCCTTAATCTAATATAATGCTACTTTGGATAATAGCATTCAGCTTCCATGGGGGTGAAGGGAAGAAGGGTGCATTAACCTACATTAGCAGACAGCAAAAATAAGCGTGTGTTCAGAAGCCTTGCTAAGAAGAGGAGTGGCATTTGATACGCTGTGGTTTTATTTTTATAACTTATACGTCAAAAATATGCTATGTATTTGTGGTCTGGTATCTTAACTGTGATGACAGAGCCTGCTGCATGTCTGGAGAGCATCTCTGTGACTGAGCAAACAAGTAATTTAAATTGAGACACAGCAAATTAATTGTAGTGTCTATTAACTTGTGAATTACTGTGGATTGATATTACCATGACAGTGCTTCTTAAATTAGTCAAAAAGCAATGAGAAAGACGACTGCATGCTTTTTAGAAAATTAGGTTCTATTATTACAAGAAACATTTGTCTTTTCTTTTATGAGATCTTAGTTTTCATTATTTTTGAGCCCAATTTTTAGGATTTATGTACAACAGTCTTAAAGACTTTGGACAAAAATGTAAAGCTGCACACACCCCCTCCCTGCATTGAAACACATGATGCAAGCAGAAGTGTTTAAGTGGCTGTGTCTTACTATCTGCTTCACTTTCTTTCCTCATGCTATTAGCAATCTCAGAATTGTCTTACATTCACGTATTATTTCCCATTATACTTCATACCTTCTAGTTAGGGTTGTTGTAGAGCGGTTGACGGCTGGTTTTGTTCTCGTATTTTTACATACTTCGGTCTCTCTAGCCTTATTTGAACAGTACTGTGTTATTTGTTTCAGCTAGGTGTTCCCAGACTGAGAAAATGTTTTGTCGGTTGCTGAAAAACTCAGAGCTATGTTATTTGTACAAAGAGGGCCACATGTATTATATAAACAAGTAATGTGGTATTTCAGACTTTGCATACATAATTACATAGTAGCCCTATAAAAATGCATACAGTAATGCTTATCTACTTCACAGTGTTCTTTCAAGTTACAGGGGTATTGAGAGTAATCATTTCTAACAAATTGCTGTTGAGATCAAAGCCATTTTAAGGCAAAACAGATTATCAGATATCTTATATTTTTAGCTCTCAGAGCTAATTGTGACGTAACCATCAAGACAGAATTTAGGTAATTTTTAATGTTTTGTTATAAAAGACATTCTGTATTATCCCATGTTAATAGTCTTTTCAGAAATGCACAGTTTCGAATCTAGTAGATACAGAGCAAAGATGTGGTGACAAATTTATTTGTGGCTTTGAGTGAATCTATGCAACAAGGAGATCTAAAAGAAAAGAATTGTCTAACACGATTACTAAGGGACTGATAATGACTTGTGGCTTTACTCCTAGAGCAGTATTAATTTATGAAAATGAAGCTCCTGATGTAAATGTGGTTGGATACTCTCACGTACCTGTGTGTTAAATATTCTTTTTCTTTATACGCTGAACATGATTGGCATCACTAACTTGACTGAACATACAACCAGTGCAATTAGGGTGTAATATTGAAAACTATGCTAACTTAATTTGAAAAAAGTCATCTTATTTGCATCATCCAGACTCTACGAACTGACTTGTTCAATACATGTTCGTGCCTGTCATGTATCAAATGTCAAACCTCTCAACATTCCCCTTGCCCTTTCCCCCTTTCTCCAGAGGGGTAGGAGGACTCCTGTCATGGTTAAGATATCCGGCAGAGTGCAGATGGCACGGCTGGCTGGCAGACGTTGCAGTAGCCCACCGATTGCCAGCATGCAACAGCTGCTAATTCTAGAGGAGCACGACACAAATATTAATGGAAAGGATGATATTTTTACCCATTTTATGACTGCTGAAATCATCTTTATGGCAAGTAAGGGAAAGCCTCCTTTTTCCAAAGCTTCAGATATATGTGGGTCTGTGACCCACAGATGAATCATTGTGCAACCATGCTAATCAATGATTCTAATACAGCTCTCTTTGTGAGGAGAAGTAATTGATAGCTGTATTATCTGTGATAAAATTACCAAGGAAAGCTTAAATTTAAGGAGACCCAGGGTTTAAACTTCGCAGCACTGAGCTGTTAAGAAAAGGTCAGTTTATGCCTTAGGCATAGTTGGTTGGCGAACCTCCATCAGTGCTAGTCAGGCTTGTTCTTGAGTTCTAGGTTATTAATATTCAAAAGGATTTTTTTCCAGTCATGATCTCTAGAGCACAACTGCTCATGACAGTTCTGAGGTGATTTTATGCCTGTAGGGTGTTTAATAAAATGCTAAGACTAACAGCACAGAAAGGGGGCTTTTTTGGAGATACCGCATGTAACTTAACACGTAACTTATTGATGTGCCGTGAATAAGTTATGTGTCACTTTGAATATATATGCTTATCGGGCTGCACTGCTGTTTTAAAGACTATTAGATCTTCTATGGAAATGAATTTTCCAAAGCGGTCCGTTTCAAACACTGTGTGAGAACGCAGTGATTCAGACAAGGAGGAAGAGATGTCAGAAGGGTGAGAACAGCAGTGATTTTAGAAGTTTTATATGCAATTTTTCCTAATGTTGGTATTTCAAATATGCTAAAGCAAGAAAGATTGCATCCATTCTGACAGTTTTCTACCTAATTATAATTCATTTTGTAGTTATTACCAGCTGGTGCTATTGTTTTTAGAATAACTGGTAATACTGGTACAGATACGAGCAAGTTCCTGAGTTTTGTTAAGGACATAGATCTCAAAAAGCTCAGAATTTGCAGTGAAAAATGTGTGTTTATTTCAGCATTAACCTGAATGTGCTGTTAATAACCTTCATGTTGCTTTTTTTAGTATGCTTTTATATTTTATTGTAAAGCCTATATCCTGTATTACAGTAGAAATATGATCACAACAACTTTGGTGTTTCCTAAATAGGGCAGGATCCAGTGCCTTATCGCAATGAATTTATATTCATAATGAATATGACAAACTTGCAGAATCATTTTTTGGTACTAACATTTTAAATAATTCAAAATAGTTGTAGTTCTAAATCAGCAGTATTCTGAAGCGTAACACAAATGTAAAAAAAACTGCACTCAATAATCATTAGTGCCTCCAGCTAGATGTTGTAGTATAGTGCTGACTCCATCACTTACCTGCTGCTAAGGGAAGAATGTTGGTTGTGATTTCACTGCAGAAATTTTATTTCATAGATCCATGAGACACCCCCCCCTTTTTTTTTTTGTCAATTCTATCTGGTATTGATTAGATTTAGTAAAAACTGGATTTTATTAAAAAAATGTAATTTAGCACATAGAATTTTTAAGTGAGCTGAATTTCTGTTAGAGGAGAAACTGTTTCTCTGTTTATCTAATCTTGTCTGCAGACAGTCTATTTTCTAACCTCAAGTACCTTAAATGTTCATAGGTTTTAAATATAAGTAGGAAGATGCACGTGATCTTCACCTATCTAGTAGTAGTGTTTGGATTGCTGTGGTTTGATCTGCAGGTGGCATCCTGTTATGGAGATGAATCACGTCCCATTTGCAGAGCAGGAAGCATGTCAAGTTGTTTTCAATGGGTTGTGCTTCTAGTCGTGAAGTGTTACTTAAAAAAAACCCTGCATTGCCATGCTCTGATTTTAACTGGTTAATTTTTATATTAGCCAATGTATTGCCCAACCTTTTCGTGCCATCTGTCATTGTCCCGTATTTCCGCATATATGGTATGAGGATGAAAGTTAACCTTGATCCAGGGGCTTTCAGCCTTCCTCCTTACTCCATGTTGCCTTTGGTATTAACTGATATGAAGAGCAGGATTTGTCCCTGGACGTAGAGAAAAGAAATGCGTGGCAGTGGTCATGGCAGCCTGCTGCCTAATTCAATTGTTCAGGGCTTTGTGTTATTTTGGATTATTTCTTTAGTGTAACCATCAACAGTCTAGGAATTACTTCAGTTCACCTTAAAAATAACAAGAAGCGAATTTTAGATCAGAACTGCGTATTTCGACAAGCCACATTATATACGCGTTTGTAGCTAGTAATAAATCAAAAAATTTCCATGTTCAACATGCAACACTTACTTAATGTAGGAAAATAAGTTTTTTATTATGAATATTTATGGGAGTTTTTCTCCTATTATGGTGTAGTATTTCACTGAGGATCACAGGAATAAAACTGCTACTTCAGTTGTCCATGGAAGAGACTCTCACAATGCCAGTAGGCTGGAGGAGCAACTTACACATTTTAAATAATCCATTAATAAAACCAAACTGAATATTAAACACTGCTTTAATGTATTGTAAAAATATGCTTATTTCTTTATAGGTATAGGTTTCAGGGAAAGAATGAGATGGCTATTACTGTAGAACATGTTCCTCCCTGCAGAAGCTGTGTGGCAAAAGCTTGGTGATCTTTGTTCCTAAAGTGAAAACTTCTGTCCTCCCAGGCTTGAGTCACAGTATAATTTACTTACAGCCTGTAAGCCCTGTTATGTTGTTCTGTATATAGTCTAGTCCATTTTTATTACAGTCATTAAAAAAACAAACATGGAACTATCTTAATCTAAGACATTGTAAACAGCCAGTGCAGAAAATGCAGTTTGTACTGTGTTCATATTAAAGGTTATGTATGTTGTACGTGACCTTTCCTCCAGCAAAGACTTGAAGTAGGTCTGGTACGCAGAGAGACTACGATATAATTACTCCTCAAAATGTTAGCTAATGTGATATGCAGCAGCTTCCCCTTGACTTCTTGGAGGTGTTCGTACTGCTGTTAGCCCTGTCGTGCTGCAGACTGATGTGTCCATTTGAAGTATAAACTCCAGTATCCCTCCAGGCTAGCAGGTCATCTTGTGCATACATTTATGCACAGAAAAGAATAGAAGGTTGTTAGAGGTGGGATCAGGGAGAGAATCTCGATAGAGAGGCATATATTAGCCTTGGCAAGAGGTTTTGTTGGTGACAACTGAGGAAGTGTTGAGATAATAAGTCTGTAACAAAGAAAGTGTTTAGATAATGTTATCTAAATGCTTGCTGCATTGTGAAACTGTTATCTTAGTACTTTACTCCACCACTGGAAAAACACTAAAGGTAATTAATATTTATACCAAGTTTCTGTGCGCGCATCTCATACATTTAAAAAAAATAAAATCCAGCAGAATATGTGAGACAATGTATGGGCTTAAAAAATACAATCATTAAAAGACCTGGGTAGTTCTAGGAACTCCTATTTTTTTTTGGCAGGGGGGGAAGGGAAGGGAGAGAGAGAAAGAGACAACAAAAGAAAGAAAAGGAGTAATTGCCAAAGCAATATGATTTAATCTGCAACTTTGTCTCCTGTATTCTAATTCTCTGCCTTACAAAAATTTGTGACTTTGGGCAGAAATGGCTACAGGAACACAGCTTGTTTTCCCTGTGTAACCAGGTTTCTCCCAGTATCAGTTTCCCTTGTTCATGAGACAACAGTGTGTGTCACATGAAGAAAAGATGTTTCAAGTCCTGTGATACACTGAAATGGCCGCAACACGTAGTTCCAGCTGGGTCTTCATCAGCCTTCAAACAAGCTCCTGCTGAAGGGGCTGCTGCAGCCCAGTGCCGCAGCCCTCTCTCCAGCGCTAACACACAGCATATGTTGGATGCAGCTGGGCAGCAAGTCTTCGATTACCAGTAGTTAATATATGGAGTTACGGAGCACAAAATAGGGTCTAGGTTGCTGTTTCACATATTTGAGTACGGGCCTTCATCTGAGGCCATAGCATAGAGAAACCAACTATATGAGTTTCATGCCTAGTACAGAGATGCGATCAGCTCTGTGCTGCCTACCATTTGTTGGAAGGCTGGTGTATCCAGAAAACTCTGGAATTGTCTCATGTCTGGAAATGCTTTCCGTTTTGGTTTAGTTGTGGTTTCTGCAAAAACTGCTGCTAATTATGCTATGTTTCTTGAATGTATATTGCGAACTACTGAAGCTGTACTTCTGAATAACTTACTTTGTCTTATTTCAGCTTGGGCAACATTCAAAGTGCATCTGGCAGGCAGAGATTATGTTACGGGTTGCTTGCAAGCATGAGAAATGCCACAGAAATATTTTGCCTCTCAGACTGTATCTATGCTACTTATTAGACCAGACAGGTCATGATCTCAAGAACTGGCGTGCTATCATCCAGACTGCTTCACTGTTGCATGCTCCCTACTTGGCTTTGTGCAGAGGCAGCTAGCACTCTTCCAAGGCAATGCCCAGGAGAGGGTCTGGGGATAGCACAGCCAAGGACCATTTCCAGTAAATCAGTGTGGACAATGCCTCCCTTTTGGGGACAAAGAGGTTTTACCATATGAACATGCTGTTTCCCCTGAGGGCCAGAAAATGTGTCCTGGCCTTCTTTACTTGCTGCTGTTGGTGAAGTCTTAGGTCCTCATCCGCTCTCTTGGTATATGTGAAGAAGCTTTTTCTGCTAACACAGCTGCCTGGCAGGTCCTTGTAGTTCCTAAATTGGACCGTCCTACATCCTAGAGAAATGTACTGGACATCTGGGCACTATGAGAGTGCATCATTTCTCTCATTTAAGGAGAATACATAGGCCACTATGCATTGGAACAGAAGGTCTGACTTCTCTAAAATCAAAGCAGAAGGCCTTTCTTCTCTCTTCCCATTACATTCGGTCTGTGGTTGTTGCGGGAGCTTGTGCAAATTCAGACTTCACTGAGGATATTTATTTCCAGATTATTTAAAAAAAAGTAATTTTCATCCTGGGCTATTAATTTACACTTACCTGTTCAAGAGTGTTATTGACTGTAGGTGTGTCCAGGTGCTGCCATCTCCTGTCCAGACCATCGCTGTGACCTGCTAATAACTGTCCTGTTGCTTTAGATAAATTTAAAGGAAATTATTTTATTATGCTCTGACTTACTCTTACGTTCCAGATCTGTGCAGAGCCTTTTCATGCTCTCTTTTATATAGTCCACATCAAACAAGTGATTAGTCTCATTGGTATGACTATTTTCCTAAACCATGTGGCTTACTGCCACCTCTTTTCTGAGATCAGACTTGATAAAGCTATTTTGGGGTAACTGTGAGTTGAGGGCTGTCAGATCCCAACCCTAATTTTGAGGGGAATTAGAACAGCAATACGATTTACTGGTCATAAAATACAATTAATTGTACACAGTCATTGGCTTTATGGAAAATTGCTTATAAACTACAGGAGAGAAACAAGAGATTGCCAGCAGCCTGGTGGCAGGGAACGGGAGCTCAAGCTTGTCTGTAGAAAAATAAGTATTTAAAAAATTCTCATCCTTGAAACGTTCTAAAAACAGGATGAATGTTTACAAATACAGGATTCTCAAATTTTCACCACGTTCTTCTAAGTAACCTTTAATGTGAGAATTGTCACCTGTTTCCCATTGCACTTTCTGGGTGCGTAAGTAGGTTGCAGTGGTTGGGACAAAACCTAGCTTAGAAACTGTACGCTGCACAGCAGCAAGTGTTTTTTAAAATATAAAAGCACTTTTCAGTGAATGATTTCAAATAATTAGAATACTAATGATAACATTTGTATCATAACACTATTTTTGGAATACCCCTCTAATAAGAAAAAAAAATCGTGATGTTCTTGTAAGTTTTTTTGTAGATTCTTCTTGGTGTCCCCCGAATCCCAAAGTAATTGTTATTGGCATTTTTTTATCCTTATTTTCCTGAAGTAATTAATTTCCACATTTGTCATCCAAAATGAGGTATTTTGAAATCTGTTATGAGGTACGGTTTGACTTTGTACACAGGCGTACATTTAGTACATACATTCAAAACTCAGTTGTGAATTGCAATACCTTGGCATTTTTTTCATTGAGATTATTTGTATGGAAATAATCTCTTTAAAGTTTGAATGCAGACTAGCGCAGTTCCTATTGGGTATTTATATAAACCTACTAGGAAACGGAAAAAATATGTAAATCCATCAGATGTTCTCCTTTCTCTGCCAATGTTGTGTAGTTTAAACATAGTCATGTTTTCATAATCCTCATCTGATTTTTATATATAAGTAAATTTAACGTAATGTTATCTCCTTTAAGGCGTTTGTAGTAACTGGGGGACTGGCATTCATAAAGATTATGGGAGGTCCTAACTATTACATTGACAAGGTATTCAGCTACATTTTTAGGCATCTCAGAGGTTGTTTAAAGTAATGAAGATCCCAGAGGAAACATCTGAAAGACAGTTGTCAGTTGCAGGTGATTAGGTGCCAAATTGAAGGTTTGATTAATGTAAATACTCTTTATTTGAAGATTTTTCTGTGTTACGGGGGGGAAAACCACCTGCAATACTTAGGAGAAGGACATAGATCTTTTCCTTTGTTACAAAAGATTATATGACATTGCTATTTCTTTTTTGGGCCTTTTCCTTATTAATTTCCTTGCTTGTAAAAGGTAGGGATCTAAACACCAAGAACAGATGCCAAGTTAAATTAAGGGAAATGACACAGAATATTTGTCACTGTGTAATTGGGGAGTGATTATTTTTTTGTTTTATTTGTATTTCTATTAAGAGAAGCCTTTTATTTAAGCAATTGTTTTAATTTTAGCACATAAGTCTCTCTCAGTGAATATAGTGGAAATATTCTTGAAAGTATACACCCAAGGGTTCTGCTGGCTAAAGACCGCAGTGCTCAGCATTTTTCAGACCTCGGCCTTAATGCAGCCATAGTTGGAAATAACATATATTCTGTATGTGTTCTATGTATTCTATTTGGGAAGATGACATCCTAACTGAGGCAGCCATCAGTCACCTGTAAAGGAAAGATGTTTCCGAAAAGGTACCTGTAAAAAAAGAGACAACAATTCCCGCGTAGTGTGACGAGAGTACCGTTACAGATTTGCGTTCTTTTGAAATGTTTCTAATTTTTGTGAAATAGGATGAAAAGAATAGGTCTTACTTAAGTTTGTGTTGAGATTTTCTGATGGAAAGCTGCTGCAGCCACCGCTGCCTCTGGTGGCACTGTTAGTATGCCTGAAAAAAACCGAGGAAAGGAAGAAATTAAAAACCTCAAACCCTAAATGGTAGGTAGCTGAATTAATCCATCTGAAGTATATTTCCTACTACTTTCATGGGTACGTGGCTAAGCATTTTCACTCTATACTACACCCAAGGCATAAATAATTTTAAATGCCCCCAACTTTTTTTTTTTAATGCATTAGATGCTTCAGTCTGATTCAGGTTTCTGACTTGGAACTTCTTCTAGGGAATATATGGCACCTTGTACTCCCCTGATAAGGATGAGGAGTATCTGGTGGCTTGCTCACGATGGTCACCGTGCTTTCATGCTTTCACCTAAAGAGATTTTGTCCCTTCTTCCTTTCCTCTGGGTAGCAGTATAGGCTCCAAAACATGATTCTGAAGCTAGTTTTGTTCCTTGTGTAATTCATTAATACGTGCAAAGTGAATGTATAATGCAGCTATTCAAAATTGCTAATATTTTTATTACTGTACTTGTCCTGAACAGGTGTAAATTGACAGCTCAAGGTATTCCAACAGGCTTTGTAGAGTAGGGGAAATAGTTTGGAAGCCATTTCACATGCCTCTCTGGTGGTTTCTGATATTTTGAATGTCAGGGAGATAAGAAAGAGTACAGAAACGAGTAAGTTTAAAAACCTGGAGAGATAGTAGAGTGGATTCTCAAAAGCCTGTCAGCTTCAGTTTTTGAACTAGATTGAAATAAATTTAAATAAAATCTGTCTGAACATGGTGCTGAATGTTTTCAGAAACTCTAGTCTGATCTGCATTTTGTGTTTAGCTTTTTTATGGTGCCTTTGTTGGCACAAAGAGTAGTAGATCTGTTAAGAAAACTGGATGTTGGTAAAACACTGTTGGAAGACTCTAGCGAGGACCTGAACAATTCATGTATTTTAGAGCTTTAGTTTGAAGTATGTAGGTCTTGATATACGCTGCAGAGCTATAGCTAAACCATTATTAAAAGTAAAGCCTCAGTGCTCAGTCTGCTTCTGAAGGCTGACTGTTTTTAGCTTGATAAGTTTTCTTCTACTTGGAATTTTATTCAGAGAGCTGTCTCACATTTGTAGCAAGAGTGATTTCTGCAGCTTGGTATTTAAGGAATTGTGTGAAATGTACTAAAGACAGGAATGTCAGGAGGCTGGGATGTACATGCCTGAGTGGAATACATCACAGAGTGCGCTGACACTATTTTCTTGAAATAAAATTCTTATTTGTTACTAAAGTAAACATTTTACTCGGAATCTGCCAGAAGATTATTAGGAGTGTAGGAAGGCCCCAGGCCTTGATCTTTATTATTTTTGGTCTTGAAAGCTGAGCTTGTAGCAGTGATTCTGGCACCAGAGGGAGCATAACATTTATGTAACTGTTCCTTCTCTTGCAAAGCACTTTAAGACTGTCCCCAGGAGGAAGGCCTGGGGAAGGGAGCAGAAAGCAAGCTGAAGGCTGGACGTGCGCAGGCCGGCTGGAGGCTTTCTTGCCCGGCAGAGAGTGCTTCGTACCATAAGGACCTGTTAGCTGAGGTCTGAAGAAAGGGAATACTTGAGTGAATGAGACTGGTTGGTTCACTTTCTATAGCTGAGCATGATTTACTTTGGATCCAGTGCTAGAAATGATCCATCTTTCACTAATGAACTATTTATTGCTGGTCATGAGTAGTAATATTTGCTACTATTATTCTTTAATGTCATATTTGCAGGAAAGTAAGATGGGCTAATACTGTATTTGTATATCTTTTTTCCTGCAATTAGTTGCATACACTTTTGATCCGAGGCTATTTAATTTTCTGAACTTCATGATTAATTTTGGTGGGAGCTGATTCTCAGTTGAAGAAGTTAGTGGCACGCATTCCCTTCCCTGCAAAAACAAATGAATCTTTTGTCTTTTAAACTCTGATTTTTGTCTATTTCTTATTCTGACAGTGTTTATGGGTAGTTGTGAATGTTGCATAAGATTGCACGTGATTTGTTCATGCCAGACCACTTTGCAAGAGACTTGAAAGAGTCCCTGTGTGGTCCCAGAGGGCTATTTTTTTCTTCAGTTCAATAGAAGACAAGCAAGACTTTCACAGTCAAACACTGTAGGAAGCTTGCAGAATCAGGAGGATTTCTGTGTAATATCCTAAAGACAGGAGCTGAAAACGACTACTTTACAAAAAGCTTTGCTCTCTGCTTTAGAAAGGCTGACCTGCTGCATGCTGAACTCTTCGCAAAGATTAAGTCTGCTTGATCTTAGACCAGATTTCTCACCTTTTTTACACTAAGGGCTTGGGTTTTTACAGGAATTAATTTGTTTTTCTTCTTGAGGCAAGATAGCTGGACAGAAATACTTGGAATCTATGACCTATTTTGTCCCAAGTCCCACTCCACCACCCCACCCCCCCCATGTAAATTAATGATCTTCTTCAACTTCTGCAACACTGATGATAGTGAAATTTCTTTCCCTTGTGAAAATGGAAATCTAATGAAACCTTTTATTTCATGGAATTAAATGATTGCTACAAAGTACTTCTGAATACAGGATGATAGCCCCAAGGAAGTTTAGTTGTTAACTGTCATTTACATACCTTTTCTCTCCAGGTTTTTCTCAGCTGACCATTTTCTTCGGGGTTTTTTGGTAGTATTTGAGGCTCCCCGAAGAGTAACTTGTACTACAGGACGAAAAGTTGTTCTACACGATGCGTAGAATCAGTTGGAGATTTAGTGAGATTAAACCAGCTTCCTATTCTAGACCATCAGTGCCTTTGTTTAAAAATAGCTGACAGTAGTAGAGCAGTTGGTTGACTTAAATACTAAAGTGAAATTGCTGTAGTTGCCTGGGTTATTTCTTTCTGGTGAAGGTAGTTAAGAGCTGTCTTTAAAATACTGGTTACATTATGGCTGGCCCAGTGCCAAAGCCGACAGCTATAAAACTATGCGCAGCTATTGTATTGGACAGAAAAAATACTGCATAATTACCACTTCAGCTCTGTAAATTTTTAGTTGATTAAAATAATGATAAAAGGCATGAAAGGTGTTTTGTTTTCTTTTTTCTCGTGGCTTTGTGGCAAGAAATATTTAAGCAAATAGTTAGCTATGATGGGAGGTCACTCTATGGGTAGAATAAAGTGGGAACATTTTACATAGCATTCATTTCAAATAAGTATAATCGTCAGTGGCAAATCCATGATTCATCTTAGACCATTATCAACTTTCTGTAATATTCATGTGCTTGTATTTTCTTCAGTGGAGATTCTCCTGAGGTGTTAGACAAACATCTTTCCTATTCCTTTTTTATTCCTTTTCAGCTAGAACCCATTGCAGAGGGAATTTTGAAGAATTTCTCAAGACCCCTATTTTTACTGCTTGAATCCTGTTTTTCTGTTTGTAATGATCTTCTTAATTGAAACAAGTAGAAAAACAAATATTTGAGATAGTTGCTAACATTGTCAAATAGTTGTCTAGCGACAGGTTATTCTGTCATGTATGGTTATCAATCAGTCAGTGAACCTGTATTCGGTAGCCACAAGTGGCAAAAGAGAAGAGTATGCATTTGGCCTCTAAGGCTATGGAACCTCTACCTCCTATGAGTTCATTAACATGCTAATAGATCTGTTTCTCGTTTGTCTCCCCCCTCCTCCAGTGAACATTTGTCATGTGCCTTCACATTCTTTCTTCATGGGGAAAGCAATGTGTGCACGAGTGTGGAGATTGCTCAACACCAGCCCATCTACCTGATCAACGAAGAGCATATCCATATGGCCCAGTCCTCACCGTCGCCGTTCCAAGGTAAGAGAGCTGGTTTTGGAACTTTGTGTGCTTAACCTCACTTCTGTGTGGCAGGGACTTCGCTCCTGGTGATGGTATCTTCAGAGGTGAATAAAGTAAGATTAAGTAACTCTTCAAATGGGTTAAATTTCTATTCAGGAAGTTGTGGACGTAAGGGAAAATGTTGTTAGGACTTCAACACTATAGCCAGCCATAAAGGGTATGGGAATTTTCCAGAGCTTTCTGTTCATTAACACTGTTTTTAAAGGTGCATGCATATAGTAAATAAAACAAAGAAATTAATCATTTGCGTTTAAAAGGACTTACTATTTAAGAAAGTGAGTGCACTGATTGGATTTTCTTACATGGTGTCTAGGTCAGTGGGCTCAAATCTGTAACTTCAATGCTACGTGATACTGAACTTATCTAATTCAGGAGTACTTTTCATTCATAGATTGTCAAGTATTTTGGTTTTTTTTCTTTAAAAAAAACCAAAAAATGGTGTGTGTGTGTGAAAATATATCAGAAACAATGAAAAACTTGAAGGTGTCTATTTATTTGCCAGTGTAAGAAATCAGGGTTTTACAGAATTAAATTAATGGCTTATTAAATTCATGATGCAATTGTGGTGCAATGCTCTACATTAAAAAAATTGAAGAATATTTGAGTCATTGAGTTATACTGTCTTTACTACAGTCTGAAATTATAATTTCAAAGCAATTAAAGCAAGAAATCTTTATAAAATCAAACATACAGTAAAGAAACACCCAGAAACTTATAAAATGAGCATTTATAGAGGTGTTAATTTATAGAAGCTTTATTGAAAAACATTTTGTTTCTAAATGTGAGTTTTGACAGAGGCTCAGACACTTAAATCATAGAAGGTTTTATTTCAGTGAGCTAAATCCATTACTCTCTCAAATCAAATAGGACTAAAAGCAAAATTGAGTCCAAATGGAAATACCTGTTGTTGAGCAACTAGTTCTCCTTATTTGTCATGACTGTAGTCATCTTCATATACTGTTATCTCCAGCCGTTTTAATGCTGGGAAGTCTCTAGTACCATATGTTCCTGGTAAAAACCCTATTGTTGAATATCTGTCCTCTGTTACTTCCATGTATGGTCATCCCTTTGCCAGAGTGAGTGCTCTTTTGGTACACTTAGATTAGTTCATTGTGGAAATTATTAAATTAAACTGCAAAAAGGTCCATTTTTAGCTCAGTAAGGATGGCTGTACAGGAAGCTAGTGCAGCGTAACGTAGCTTTAAATTCACACCCTTACCTGATCTTGCAGTAGCTTTCCCCTGAAGACAGACCTTAAATCAGCATGCGAATGGAACAGTGACTGGAGCTGGAGGGGCAGAGCCTGGCTAGTACATAGCTGAAATACGCATACTGTAGGGACTCTTGTTTCTTACTTTGCAGTTTTGGTGAGTCCTTACGGTTTAAATGGTACACTCACGGGCCAATCCTATAAGATGTCAGACCCAGCAACTCGTAAATTGATGGAGGAATGGCAGTATTTTTACCCTATGGTGCTGAAGAAAAAAGAAGGCATGAAAGAGGAAGAAGAGTTGGGATATGACAACGATTTCCCTGTGGCAGTTGAAGTCATTGTTGGTAAGTTTCAGTATTCTGCCTGAAGGATTATTTTCCTCCACATGATTTAAAAAAAAAAAAAAAAAAAAAATCAATCTAATTAATCAGAAACAGCCGTTATAATTTTCCTATCTTCTCTTGTAGCTCTCTTGACACCAGAACATCTGACTAGTTATCTTGCCTCAAGCTTCTGTACTCCCTGTATCCCACATGCTATTATTCACAGTGTCAAGCTACTTGTTTCAGCACTGCACTGGTTATGGAGGGTTAGGTGTATATTAGTATGTGAAATTCCTTAGCTCTTTATATTTCGGATAATAAGTTTTGTCTAATTGCCATTGAAAACGGGTTGAAGTAGCTAGGGCTGCTGAATATTACCAGGTATATTTAAGACTTTTGAGACTTTTCCATTTCTTTGTAGGTGGTGTAAGGATGGTATATCCTTCAGCCTTTGTTCTCATCTCCCAGAGTGACATCCCCATGTCACAGAACGCTGCCGGTACTGGAGGCCATATAAATGTGGGACAGCAGGGGCTTGGAAGCGTGAAAGATCCTGCTAGTACCTGTGGGATGCCACTCACTCCACCCACTTCTCCAGAACAGGCCGTTGTGGGTAAGCAATAAATTAGGAGGCTGGAGTCAGTCTGATTTTTGCATAGCTCATGGTAAGTTGAGGATAAGTATGTGAACGGTAGCAGATTAAAGAGAGGCAATAGACTGAAGGATAGGAGAGGACTTTTTCTGTAGGTCTGTGGTAAATGAAAGCCCATGCCTGAAGCACCCCAGAAGAAGACACATCGTTAGACAAAACATTGTGAATTCAGTTAAGCTCCATTTTCTCTAACTGCATTGTCTTTGTGCAGTAGTGCAAATACCTGAGAGACTAGATTCTGACTGTCCTAGACAACTTGTGCCAGTGTTTATGAAGTGTTGGTTTTCTTGCATTGGGATGAGAGGAGGGTGTTGATTCATTGTGCTACAAGACTACACTGAACATACAAGAGTATGTAGCTTTTTTTGTAAAGAGCTAGAAATACATGTTGGTATAATAAAAATTTGCAAATGTTAGCTACTCTTTTTGCCCAACACAGTTGGGTTTTAATTAAGGGCCATTCAAAAGAAATGCATAAGTCTCTGGAACTGGTAAGAAGGAGCTGGGCTTCCCAAATGAGGTCTGACATAGGCTTGCATCATATGCAGATGGCAAACGGAGTGCTGCATAATATTTGCAAGTGAGTTACGTGTTCCGTCTGGATAGAGTATGCCCCTTTCAAGTATTTGGATCCATAGTAGTTCTAATCTCAGAAGCCATCCAAATGCTTGGTATCCTTAATATCTTGCTTTGTTGAAATGAATATGTATATTCTGTTGCTCCTCAGAAATGAAAATAAATATCTGTAACCTGTCATCATCTGGAATGCAGACAAGACCTTAAGATTAGTTGCTGTCAGTGTGGTTATGCTGTAACAAATTCAAGACTGCAGTTTCAAATGAGAACTAAGGAACAGAAGAGTCAAACATCTGTTTGAGTGCAAACTTCTAAGATAATAAAGTAAAAAAAAAAAAAAAAAGAAAATACCTGATATGGAAAAAAGAAATTCAGTGATTTCTTTTTTCCCCTCAAAAAAAATGTTTTGAAGGCACGTTTACACCTAATTATTTTTTTTCTGTGTAGATTGTCTTCTGGACTTGCTCTTTACAGACTTGCCAGTTACTAACAGAATTACAAGATAGTTGAGGTTGGAAGGGACCTCTGGAGATTGTCTTATCCAACCCTTCTGCTCAAAGCAGGGTCAGGTAGAGCAGGTTGCTCAGGACATTGTCCAGTCAGGTTTTTAATATCTCCAAGGTCAGAGATTCCACAATCTCTCTAGGCAACCTGTTCCAATGGCTGACCACCTTCACAGTAAAAAGTTCGTTCTTACATTTACATGGAATTTCCTGTATGGCAACAGATGGATTCACTTGTTCATGAACAGTGCCTGTATATGAAGACAATCAAAGTATTTAGTATTTACTGCTAATAATATAGAATGTGAGATTTAAATTCACTTTGAATAGTGTTTTTCAGGGCAGCTGATAGTTAAAATAAGCAAAAAGCTTATTAGTACCTAACTGAAGCAAGACAATCAACTTCTAAATAATAATCTCTATTAAAGTATCGATGCGTATTTTAATGTGCTATTGTATTTTAAAATTTTTCAGATTGCTGTTAAACTTGTACAGTATCACAAGGAGATTCTGTTTTACAATATTTATAAACTATTAATATCTAAAAAAGATTTCCATTGTCCAATCTGGCAGCCACAGTTTTTGTTTGATCTCTGCTATTGTTTGAGGGCAATATGAAATTGTATCAGAGGGGTGCCTCTCCAGCGAACAAGGAAAGGATTCCTTTATATTGTATCATACACCATTTTAAAAGACCTTGAAAAACTGGAGAAATGCATTGGCAAAACATGTCATGCAGTTCAGAATCAGTAAGTGGGATAGGTAAACTGGATTAGTCTGAGGCACACAAATAATACTTCAGTTCTGCCCCATGCTAGTAGAAATGTGGTTGTAGTACCATGTCCAGTTTTGAACACTTAAAGATGTGGACAAATTGGATGGAGTCCAGAAAACTGCAGTGAGAATGATTATAGACTTTGCAAACCGGACCTGCAGGGAAAGATGGAAAGAATTGAGGTTGTTTAGTCTAGAGAAGAGAAATTTGAAGGAGAGACCATGTAACAGTCTTCAGAGACATAAAAGGAGAAAAAGAATAATCTTTTCTCTGCAACCAATATGTGATGAACCTAAACTGGAGCAAAGCAAAACTAGGTTAAACATGAGGAAAAACTTTCTCTGAGGAAGGATAATGAAGTGTTAGAATAAATTGGCTGGTGGGAAGCTACAGAATTGCCATTAGCAGAGAGGTGGGTGGGTTGTTGGGTTTTTTTTGCGTTTTGTTGGGGGTTTTTTGTTTGTTTGTTCTTAAAGAACAGATTAGTCAAATATGTTGATCCAGCTTAGAAGCAGGGCATGGACTAGATGATCTCTTCAGGTCTCTTTCAGCCTAAAGTATGTAATGAAACAAATTGCTACTGAAGCTAGGGAATGGCATTTTTCATGTGTAGAAACAGCCTGCACCGTAGGGACTGTGAAGTGACCTCTGGTGAGTGGCTGGTTGTGTCCTCCAGTATTTGTGCCACTATACGACGTAGTTATTTGTGTGTGTTCCAGTATTTCATCAGTGATCTTCATGGATAAAAATCAGTGTCGCTGTATGTTTTTGCCTGCTGCGAAGTTCTGTTTCATGTTATGCCATGTGTTGCTGTATTGTAATGTATAAAAATATTACAGAATTTTGGAAAACAATAATTAATGCACTCAAATGTAACTTGAAAGCTCTGGTAGATCCTTGGTTATCCTCTCATACCTCTTATCCTTCCCTTTCCGTCACACTTTTTTTCCCCTGGCAGTTGAAACTGTCCTGCTTTTGATGTATGCAATGTATATGTGTGTGCATTACGTTTATATACACACATTCCTCCCTCCCCTCTCCTCCCCCCCGACAAAGAGGACAGATTTGCTAATTCTGAAGTTTTGACCTGTTTTTTTGATCATCTGTCAAGTTCACAATGTTGTAGAACATTTGAAAGCCAGTGAAATAAATTGTTAGAGCCACAAGCCTCAGTATGTCTAGGGATTTACAGTTTTGACTGCATCTTTTTTTTTTCTAATTAGAATTCTCTACAAAAAAAGAATCAGGGAAGGTCTAACTGGAGAAAAAATATGTAAGCATGAAGAATCAAAGAAGATACAGGGTTAGGCAGCTTGTGGACAATTTTAAAAGTTGTATTTTGAAAGTCACCCAATAGAAATCAGCAGAATTACCTTGTTAGACGCAGTGATGTATCACAGTGAATCCTTTCAGCGTTTCATTCTTAAGGCTTCTTAAATTGCATCAGGCAGAAGGACGAAGTGTTCTGTACACTGATTTGACCTTGTTAAAATGCGGCATATCCTTACTTACTTTTCCATCCAGAGCACAGAGCAGTGTTACTCAGTCGCCAGGCCAAATGAACCTAAAGCTCCCTCTACTGTTATAGTTTGTGTTTGTAAAGATGGCTGTTAGATCTCAGTTCATCTAAAACCAAAACATTTTTCATAGCAGAAAAAGAAACAGCTGCTTATACAAGAACTGGTAAGGTTTCTGCATCACAGACAGAAAGAAATGAAGTGCAGAACGTAAATAAGAGTTTTCAGGCTATTAACACGTTGACGTAATATCTTCATTTGTTATCTCTTTGATAATCATACAGTATTACTGAGAACCTCACATATTATGTTAGTAGCATATAGTAATGATCAACTGTTGAACAGTATCTGTAGTAGTATACATCTCAACTGTAAGATTTTACCAAAGCAAATTTTGATTCTGGTATTTCAATTCAAGCATTTTATAAAGAAGCATCACACTAATCTTTCACATTTCTTCAGTGAGGTTTTATCTCGAGTGTAAAGAACTGATTCTTGCTTTGAAATAGTCTACGTAAATTATCAGTTGTCTTCATAGATGCTTTTAGAACCATCCGTATTATAATAAATTTAGTCTTTAAAGCAACTCACCGAAGACTATATCAATTCAAATTTAACGTCTAGGATAATTGTGAAAAAACTCTTTCTGCACTATTTCTTAGTGGTTCAATACAAGGCTGTAGGGGGCTATCTAAACTACCTCCATATAAGCGGCAGAGCGTATTATCTCACGTGAGGTGCAGTACTCACACGACTGTGTTGCACGTGTACCTGGTATAACCTAGTGCCATCTTTGTTACCCCAAAGGGAGGTGTTGCTTTGAAATGTAGTTTAGTCGGTCTTCTGTAATGATGCTTTAAGCATTTTCTAGTGAATGTGAACATCGGGGTAGTCAGCAGCCTTGTAAGAGGCTTTTCAGGAAAAAGTATCAAATGTGAGTATTAAGAACAGCTATAACATTAATGCTTAATTTATATTGCAGGAGAAAGTGGATGCTCTCAGAGCAATATCAGCCATTCAGCTGTACAGGAGGGGACAGTCAGCGTACACAGTCCAAAGAAATCAGGCAAGATTACTCCAAAATTTCACAATCATATGGTTCACCGTGTCTGGAAGGAATGCATTCTCAACAGGTCACAGTCCAAGTAAGGCAGCAGTCCTGATGCATTTTTTTTATTAATAACACGTAATATGTAGTTAAAATTGTAATAGTTTTGCCTTAGATAATGTTTCTCCTCACAGAATTCTTTTTGCCACTAATCAAAGCTAATGATGCAGAACAGCATTATCAAAGAACATTTGTTACTGTGTTCAGCTGAAAACTCCTAACACTTAGCGTTGTATTTGCAGTGGTGTATCTTAATTGTGACAGTCTTTGGGGTTACAAACCTATAATATGTGCCTTCAGCTAGATGCTTTCAGATTTATTGGTTGCAGTTTCTAGCTCCAGTTGTAGTTACTAGACTGAAAGTTGGGTGGCTGAAGAACAAATAGTATATATTTGATGCTTAGAACTCTTAAGGGCAATATTTGTAACGCATTACATGTGTTGGACTAAAATTTCAATTGACAAGGATATGGTAAAGTCTTGTTGTTAGTATCATAGGCCTTTATTACTGGAGATTTGAAGTATATTCATGGCATGGTGTGCCCTGAAATCTTTATTTTTCGCTACTTCCATGCAATTTCCTCATTGGATTTGTCAGAAAAATTTCCAGATTCAGTTTAAATTTCTTGCCCCTTCCTTCTTGTACTCAAACTCCAGACAGAGCTACCTGATGTAGCCGGTCCCATCCTCCCACATAAATCAAACAATAATTTTTAAGGAGTAGTAGAGGGAACTGCTGTTAAAGACAAAATTCTGTTTCAAAGGTGAAGTAGAAGGAAGTAATTTATTTGAGGGGAACATATGTGAATTTATGCATATGTATTTTTAAAATTTTGTTTTACAAAAGTTGATAACTACTAAAACAATGTTATCTTCTTCAGGAGGAATCAAATTACGACTGCAAATTTGGAAGAGGAAGTTCCTGCCAATACTGTTTCTTGGGATTTTGTGGATCCAGTCCAAAGAGTCAGTTGTTCTTGTTCCAGGTGAGCTTTGAAGAGAGGAAGCATTTATCATATTGGAAGAGCCCTGTTTAATTCAGACAGGTACACTTACAAAGGGGAGTTATGTTTTAGCTGAGAGAAGAGGGAACTCTAATATCAAAACTGTGATCATCACTCATATTCAGGTGAATAATATGCATCTCTTATCGTTGTCACTCGCAGTAGTCAACTTGAGTGGAAAAATGATCCCAGACTAGAGAATGGGGGCTAGAATCACTCAAACATTTCTCATTCGTAATGAGCTCATCCT